>NC_054606.1:23014676-23614676 GCF_004785595.1 Juglans microcarpa x Juglans regia
ACATTTTCAGTATATAGATACTCAAAGGTCAAACCAGCATCTGCTATTAGGAAAAATGATCTACCTCCTTGCATCACTCTTAGACGAAAGTTTGTGGTGATCCAATTGTCTTGGGAACTAGATTCTTCGGTAGATATCATTCGGCCACCACCTGAGGCACCTGGCGGTAGATAAGCTTGTTCTTGGCTTCCCTTCCGCCTTCTTGTCATTGATCGCAATGTTCCTATACCATTAAGGTCGTCTTTTGAACCAAGGATGCAATTTGTGGGTCCACGTTCTTCTGTGCAATACTCAGAATTCCATCCTTCGCTCTCTGGGGCGTCTATTAATGACCATATATATTTGGTCGATGCTTTTCTTCGGACATTAACTTGTTGATTTGGTCCTGTACTTTCACCACCTAAGCCTGGTAGATGCAGTTCTGCAAGTCTTCCATCATCTAGTGGAAATACCATCCTGCCAACATGAAATTGTAGTCCAGCAATACCTCTTGCGGCTTTTGCATATGGGGGATGCATATGACTCACCCACGCGTCTGGAATTTGGTTCTCTTGAGCAATACCTGTTTTCATGTGAAGTTTACCTCAGGATGAATTCCATACAGAAACCACAATTCATCTTAAGTGCCTAAACTCTTACAGGAGGCTTGTTTAATAACTTTTTTGTTTTTTAACACGATTAGCAGCCCGTTGCAGCTCATTTAAATGAGTCTATGAAGTGCAACTAGTAGGGTATATGATCTGATATTCTTCATGTTTATCACTGTTTGTCATTCTTTTGTGAATAGATTTGAGAATTAAAACCCTTAAAGGATGCTAAGCTTGAAGGAAATAATGAAGGTAGAAGATGCACTGTTAAGTCGCATATAATTTAACTCAGGCGCAAATTTTCAAGGTGAGGATTGAAAGTTACTAAGCTTTGAATATATCTATGACTGAGTGTAGGAATTGAATCTTTTTGTTTTGATGAGTTATGCTAATGATTGAGCAGTCAGTTCTAAGGTGAGTGAGGTCATCAAAGTTTATTTCACAGTAAGAACTGAGTCAATCCTTTTATTTAAAAAATCTCATGAAACTGAGTTGTGATTCTTTCACACTCCAACCCCCTGTCGTTTTATGCTTTGATTATTCTGTGTAATTAGCGCCTTCCAACTCATCATTTTCCCGTATAAGTTCCTTGTTTTCTAGTTTCTTTCCTCCCTTCACATTATTTCTGCATCAAGGAAATAATATCTCTTCAAGGACACTCAAGATTTTAGGCATTTTTATGTTCATATTCCTTTATTTCTTTGTTTATGGCTCTTATAACTACCGAGATAGCATGCAAATTACCTTAGGACTGATTTTTCTGTATTCCCTCCTCGCAATCTCTGATGGACAATCTTAGATTTTCTAAAATGGACAACCTTAGTTATTTCAGAAGAAGTTTTTAACTACTTGTGTGTAAAAAAAGGGTTTCTTGATCAAAAGTAATAACTGAACTCTGGTGGTTTTTTGAAGGAAATTTTCTTGAACTTCTTATTGTTCTCAATGTTTTAGTGTGTTAAAGTGTAAATATGCAATTTGAATTATAACTTTCAGTGAATGCTAAAGGTGGTAAGCAAACCCTTTCAAGAGAATATGCATGAACCTGAAAGATTCAAATCGGGAACGGCTGCTAAAGGTAAATTAATTGATAGAACTAACATCATTAGTTTCTTCACAAGGCCTACCTGATTGTTTCAGTATTCGATATTCATAAATGAATCCAGTAGATGTGGTGAGAAACAATGAGAATAATTTTTCATTTAGCTCTTCATGCAGAACTGGTGTGATAGCTGTAAGATGCTCATCTTTTGGACTTCCATGGACTACCCATTTCCACTTCCTTTGGTGTAGTCGTCTCTCTATCAAACTACCACCCTATATAGATGCAAAATCTCTTGATGTAATGTGAAATTTGAAAAGAAAAAGTAAGATGAAAAACAATTATCAGAAGAAGTAAGGTTAGATCCATGCGTGTAAATAAATAAAAGCTTGATAGATATAAAAGATACTAGAAGACAAGATTCTCCAGCTTTATTAAAACAGAGGATTCTTTGTTTGTAGTGCAGTGGAAGTAATCCATTGCATCCCAAGTTCTTTAGCAAATCACAAAAAATTTTGTACCTTCAAAATTTTAAGGATTCCACCAATGTTAGAAAATTTGTATCACTGAAACGTTGGTTGATTTATTCCCGTATTGTTTTTCTTCAACCATTCTTCAGATCATCCTAATAGTTTTCACTTTCTGTACACTCTAATTTAGATCATCACTATTTGTTATAGATATATGCATTGTTTTATAGACACTTGCAGAAAAAAGTACCTTAGTTAAAAGAAAGAGAGATATAGAGTGATCTCCAGTCAGGCCGTGTGAAGTGCACCCCATTGATGGAATCAGAGAAGCATCATGTCCTGTTCCTTCTCTCCATATATGCTTCTTCCATGATGGTTTTGAGCTTCTATCATATTCATAAAGATCTCCTATAGAACTGCATTATACAGCGAAATGTTTAGCTTGATATGATAATAAAGCACTCTGATGATGCCATTGTTCTTTCACTTCTTTGTAACATTGGTAACTTCATAATTTCATTTGTGGTCTTTTGCTGGTCTACTTTCATACTTCGACTGTTACAATATTGATCTTGGCTATTATGATGCTTCAATTAGTCATGTGATTGGGATTGAGATTGTGGAATTCAATGTCATATTGATAATCTGTGTATGGAAAGCAGGTACACGGGAGTGAGATAGAGATAGAGATCACACCTTATGGTATAAACTACTTCTGTTCTGATAGCAGAAGCATCAGCTATTGCTGCAACATTTGCACCAGGTGGTCTGCCATGATAAACCCATCTGTTGAACGTTTATAGCACAAACGTCCAAGTGAAATTAGAGTCTCCCCATCGGAATCTACATTATAAATAGACACTGAAATTTAAATTTTTACTGTGTTAATGTTAGTTCTAATGGCTTTTAGTCATATATACTTTTAAGTCTTACCTTGGAGGCTCAACCTCACTTAGTTCTATCAATGCCCCCTTCCTTGTGCAGAAATAAACCCTACTGGCAGGCATTAGCAAAGACAAGAGAGTTATTTGTAGAGTCAGACAAGTTTCTTGCAGTAACAGAAATATGTGATGTAAATTTGAAACTACAAATTGATGTACTTACACTCCATCATGTGACACAGCACCAGACTTTATTAACATGGCAGAACTTTGCTCCTCTTCTGTACCTGTTTTTTGATTCGATCTTGGTATAAGCTCTAACCAAACTGGCTGTGAACTCTCGCTGAGCTG
The DNA here is from genome assembly GCF_004785595.1 of Juglans microcarpa x Juglans regia. NCBI lineage: Eukaryota > Viridiplantae > Streptophyta > Magnoliopsida > Fagales > Juglandaceae > Juglans > Juglans microcarpa x Juglans regia. The sequence continues at coordinate 23,018,005 of NC_054606.1, forward strand.
CAACTGAAAATGAAGAAGTGTAAATCAACTGGTGCAAGTAACAATGATTCTAGCTGTTCCATCCAGCAGACTGTCTTTTAGGTCCGAGTCAAAGTGCCAGAATTTTCATATATTTTAGATTTAAATCGGGCCTGACTTCAGTCCTACTTCAATCGGAAACTTCCATATAAAATAGTTAGCAAGTCAGATGATCACTGATAATCAGTCTGGTATGCCTTTCAATTCGAAGAACACACATGCAAGGGGAAATTTCTGCTTTTAAGTATTATATAATCAATTCTGTATACTTGAAAATACACTACTCCTCCCTTCCAAGAAAAAAAAAGATAGCCAATAAAAAAGAATCAGATGTTTATCCGTGAAGATTCAAGAATTATGAATCAATACCATAGCATGTTATCTGATAAAAACTTTTGAGACAACTTGTGCACTTTATAGTACCTGATACAGAATTCCTGCTTCTGATAGTGCAAGAATTGTCTGATTGACAATAAAAACAGAGATTGCATGACCTGCGAATACTGGTAAATCATGGGGAGCAATCACCCACTGCACTCCATTCCAAAACCTCTCATAGATGGAGCCACTTTCACCAGTGACCCAAATCGATTCATCAGACATTTTAGTCAATGAAATTCTCTTTCTCAGAGGCAGAACCGTATCAGGACTGTCCTCCACTCCTCCATGGCCATCCTTCTTTTTCAAACTCTCTCTTTCTACAGGATCATATTCTCTTTGCATGTGATCCTCACTTTTCTTTGTTGTTCGACTAAGGGAGCCCACTTTCGTACAGTTATCATTTAGACAAGAGATTAGATCATACGGTAATTCTACTTCAACCCAACTGTTGGTCTGCTCGTTATACTCCCAGAACCTATCCGTTTTCTGCTGGAATTGTCGATTGGTTTGCTGAACAAAATGATGTGGGCACCATGAATCATGAGCAAGCACCAGAAACCAGCTCCCTAACAAGAGGACCACCGTGAAAAATATGGAACAGAACAAGGACATGCTGGCGCTGGAGAACCCAGAGAGGGCCAGACATAACAGAAACACTTCGGTGGAATAAAGATATGTAGATTTTATCAGGGAAAAGTTTGGCTGGTTTGTATCCCAAGTTTGTGGTGCCCCATATGGACCATAGCAGAAAAAGGCTGTACCATATTGCTCAAAGAACTAACCATCCCTTTTGGAAGGACAAAGCTCTCTCTTCAATCTTCATGCCCTTTCTATTCTAGGGCTAAGAGACAGAAATATATAAGAAAAGTAAGCTTTAGGGGTCCATCTGGGAAGGCTGAAGATGGGTAGTTAGTGCAGATAGAGGTACTCAGACATTAACTGCTCCTAACTACTTTGCATCAAAGCCTCCTCCTGTATTTGTCAAACCTGACGTTATAGCAAAGCAGAAAAGTCTTCTAGGTAAGGTGGCTGAACACCCTTTCTGCTATCTAGAGTTGTGTTTACTTCTTATTTCTTGGAACTGGTAGTAATCTGGTACTTCTTTTCTCACCTAATTCTAATGACTTTACGTCCATAATTTATTGATTTATCTAGTTCATCCTTGATTCCTGCACTGTCCATCTAGATGAATAGCTTAAGTACTATTCCATGTGTTGCATGCAGGTGAATTCCTATTGAAAATTTGGCCCTCAACCACCATGACCCACATATGACCATCAATACAGGCTTCATGATACAATGAGATGAATTTCTAATCAAGATGACCATGTCCAATCAGCAAACATTGAGTGTATTGATATATGATTGGACGTTATTGCACACAATCATCCCCACCTGTCGGGTGTGGGTCCTTGGCACCTTCACACAGTAGTCTGTGGGCTAATTAAACACGTCCTATATATAATTGACTTCACAATTTGCAGTATTGATCTCAGCTGAGGTAGGATGGCACTGATTTTTCTGAATAAAGCCATTAGTAAATGAAAGAGACATCACAAGTGGGAGTTATTTATATATATGGGTTTGTATTTAAGTGTTTTGTGTGTATAAAAAAAAATATTTGCACGTACATCTATTCAAATTAATGGAGAATAATCAGTGTGTGGCATTGCAGATCTGTCATCTACCATATATGAGTGGCTACTGCCTAATAATCAATTTGGTTAGCAAGTGTTCCTTGATGGTGGCAATTTTTTAACACAATCAATGGATTCTTTCCATCTCAGTTTAGAGGTTGCCAAAACGTGAGGACCCACGTAAGATAATAATGCAGCTAGCTCATTGGAATTGATTTTGGGGTCAGCCACATCGATCGGCTAGCTGAGAGAATCTTCATTTTTTATGTGGTTCTCAAGATTCTTTTTTTTTTTTAATTGATTGGGACATAATTAAGTGAATATTCATGTGTTTTGTATATTATATTAGGAAAATAGTTTAGATATTACATAAAAGTAAACCCATAAATTGATGTGGTTTGATGTGATACGTTAGATTGTAAAGTTATTTTTATCATAAAATAGATCTAACAAATTCTATAAAACCACATCAATTTGTGGGTTTATACTCTGTGTAATTTTTTTCTGTCTGTATCAATTCTCATTATATTATAGATGAAGATACAGACTAGTTTTTCTTAATAAAAAGGATTAAATTGTATTTTGACCCTAAAATACAAATTAGACTAACAATATATTGAAATATATAGTACCATATGAGTGTGCACCAACATTTTCGGAGTCTGAATCCGGCCTCCAATATCCTTCTACTTTTAAAATCAATCAAATTAATTAACCCATTAATCACTTTCCCATTAATTAACCTATCATGTGTCTTTTGATGCCATGTCATGAGTACCAATATTGAGCTTTAAACATGCATTCAAATCATTAATCAACTAGATCATGATTGGGAGTTATCAAATTCTGGAATAAAGTTTCCATCTTGAAGTGTCAAATCGAACAAACTAGATCATCATCATCAGATCATAGATACAACAACTCATGCATGTATCTGTTTTTCTTCAAATCCTGTGGCTATTAATGATGCTACATGTCGCACTGTAGATGTGGTACTTATCTCCCAACTTGGCATTAGAGTGACAAAGCCCTTTTGTCTTTGACCAAAATGACCATATATGCATGTTATACTACACATATTAATAAGAACTAAATCGTATGTCACGTGGATCAGAATTAATGGGCTTTTCAGGTAGTTTTCTGCATGGAATTTGGACTCTTTTAATTTTATTGCTTGATGTAGGCATATTGCATGCATGTAGGGTTGGTGCTCACAATATTAGAGGGACCACATGAGGAGTGAATATATTATAATAATCTCTAAATGTCAAAGACCCAATATGGCATTGCATTGTAGCATCAGATATCAAATGCATGTCTATGGACAAAAAGTGTAGGGTCACTTAGAGCAAAGAAAGTGCCATCCATCCATCCATTTCGCGTAAAAAGTGAGCACCAATTCATTATAAACAAAATGCATGCTTATTAATTCATTTTTATAATAAACGGTCGTTTTCATTACAAATATCCGATCACAGATAAGCATTTAATCGAACAATAAAAAAAAAAAAAGGTATTTGTGACCATTGTTTGCGACGAAAAGGACTATTTATGACAAAAAAAGACTTATTTTAGTTGAAAAATAATCATTTCGTTAGAAATAACTGGTTGCAAATAAGTAATTTTTTTATAATATTATATCTTATAATGACATAGCGTTATCAATAAAGAAATTGTAGGGGATGGAAAACTACATATGCCCTAATAGCTGGTTAGATTCATAGGAATATATAAAGACATCTTCCTTCTTTTTGATTTCTTTCGGAATGACAAGGATTACTCGAGTGTTTGAAACTTTTCTTTCGCCAAGTGGGAAGCTGACACAGCTTTGAGGGAACCATATATACCTCTCTCTTGGCTTGCCATTTCATGAAGATATTCTTGAAACCACTATATGAGATTTATTATACATCAATTACTATTCACACTCATTCTCTATATCTATAACTTTTTTATAGATTGTAGGAATGTTTTTCATAAAGTATACGAGAGTGTTTTTTATAAGGTGTAAAGTGTAAGGTGATGAGAATAATTTTTTCTAATATATATATATATATATATATATATATATATATATATATATATATATATATATATATATGGTGGTGCCCAAAAACTCTAGAGAGGTTTTGGATTGAGAAAAAGAAAATCTTTAGCAACGCATTGAATAGTCTTAAAGTTGAGTGCGAGTTTCAAACGAAAAAAGGCGAATAATAATAGAGATGATCAGGATGAAAACCTTTATGAATGGCCTATGGGAATTAAATTTAAAAATAATAATATCATCTATTTCATTTTTCTAAAGCTCTTTTTCGACTAGCTAGGCAACTTTTAGTTTTAAGTTACTTTAATTGCAATAAAAATAATTCATTAAGCAACCTAACTGACTTTCTCTATGATCCCTTTCTTTTAGGACGAGTAGATCAGTAGTATAAAAGGATATATAGAGTTCGATCGAACAAGTACTAGTGGGGGATAAAGTTTTATTCGAACACGAATTGAACTCATCAAGTTTATCATCAAGTTATACTTTTACTTTTACGAATGATTCGTTTAATTTTAGACGAGTTTGAACTTGTTCAGTACAAGTTACTTAATTTTGAAAAAATTAATTAATTATATGATATATTATGATTTTATCTAGAAAATTTTATAGACCAACTATGATTTTTAGTATCTTTCTATAGTTTATATATATATATATATAGAGAGAGAGAGAGAGAGAGGAAAATCTGATTGTAAGAGGATTTGCACACCAATACGCTCACCAATATTAAGGTAGAAATGTAGATTTTAATGAAACGGTACAGATTTGAAAATAAATATTTGACAAAATAATCTACGTCAACATTAATGCACCGATTGATTCGCGAATCTGCTTGCACGTAGAATAGTTATATATATATATCATTAATAACATTCATAACTATGAGCAGCCCTAACTAGACGGCTAGCTAGGAATGCCTACTCCTTTAATTAGAGAAATTAATTTTCTTAATGAAAAAAAGGCTTTTCATTAACTGGATGACATATTCTGTACCAAATCTATTTAATTTCTGTAGTAAAGAAAATAAATTGATAGCATGTAGCTGAAATTTTTCTTAAAATAATTGATTTAAAACCCCCAACCCCCCTTTTTCCCCTAGGTTAGGCAAGAAATCAGTTCCAATTTTGGGCACTATGAACACATTTTATTTTGAACTTCAAGCTGGAATATTATCTCCTCTCTTTGTGATGAGAGGAAAATACTAAAAATCACAGTTCAACAAAGAAATCATTATTACCACATTCTGTTTCTTTATTTCATTACAAACAAATAAAATCAGAGGTACTATACTTGCATATAGAGACCAAAAGGCCATATCACCTCTTGTACCCAATATTGCATGCAAATCCAGTGGATTCCTACTTCACAAAAGCATTATCTTCCTGAAAATTAAAGGTAATTCTCTTCGTGCATAAGCAGAAATTAGTCTCAGTAAGTCAGTATCATCTTGGTGTCCGTTTTGTATACAAATGAAAACAATAAGGGGGAAAAAAACTATACCAATCCACTACATGGCCAGGACAAGCAACTCAAATGCCTTTGCAAAGGCCAATTATGGTAATATCAGGAAGGGACTCAGACGGATTGAGAGTGTTGGTTATTTGCTAGAGGCACGCTCGACACCCACTCAAGCGAAGAACTAAGTTTTGCCATTTAGGATTTCTAACACCGTTTTCACTATGAAGATGTAATGTTTGTTCTTTTGTGAGAGTGAACAAAAGAAGCAAGGGTGTGAGAGCATATTGAGAGATTGAAAAAAATCTTAAGAGAGTGAGAGTTAAGATCGTGTGAGTAGAATGATACTCTTGTAACTCATGGTGTGTGGTTGTAATTTCCTCTAGAATAAAATCCCTTACAGCTCTGTGGACGTAGACACTTTGCCGAACTACGTTAATTTTGTGTCGTGTGATTGTTTGCTTTATTTGTTTGCCATCGTTGCTTTCACAACAAAGAGATCCATCCATGTATATTGGGACCCGGTATGGTATATCACCGAGGAGCAAGTACACACAAGTAGAAACCAATTTTGATAATTCAGATAATGCAATATCATATTGAGTCATATGTATATGAGGATTATAGTTCCTGATTAAAGCCTTGCCTCATTGGGGGGCTTAAAAAGTTGTTCTCAAATTATTCATCTTGCTTCACAAAATCACAATCAGCTGCTTGTACATGAGTAAAGCACCATTCTGCCATTGAACTTTCCCATATTTTTCTCCCATTGCTTTCAAGGCATGAGAAGGAAATAAGATCGAACAAATCAGGAAAAACAAGAGATAATAACACTCTGTAAAGCCACCCAACTCCATGAAATTAGATTTCAACGAGCAAACATGAATCTCCAATTCAATCCCATTGTTTGACATGAATTTTTGAAGCTGTTTACAGTGCCTCTAAATTTTGTACAATGACATTCATCATCGCATCAGCTACAACAAAGGAAGAACTAGATACAAGAGTCTTGCTATAACCACTCCCCCACACCTACCAAATTACAAGAAAAGGAGAACTACATACAATTGCCAATTTGCCATGCTCTTGAGCTTTTCCCTTCCCCCAAGTTAAAAGGCTTACTTTCACATCCCAACCCAAGTGTTTCATACCCAACACTACAGAGTCCAACGAAACAAAAAGGAAAGTAATCTAACGGCATCAGCTGACAAAAGCAAATTAGCATTCTGGCTCGATGACAACTACTTTGACAGCGACTACATAATTGGGAAATACAAGTTAGAGGGCTGATAATCTAAGAAGTTCTTCCACGTCCAAAATAGCAGCATCATCTTACTAAAAGGTGCTGCCGCAAAACATGCAACTGGTGTTGATATATTCTATGGGCTGCAGAGGTTTCGGAGGTCTTCCTCCTTGGCATACCAACTTGGTATTAGTCTTGTAGCATAGGGATAAAGGTCCTTGTAGGAATTTCTGATGGTCCCTTCAGCAACCCCTGTAGCAACCGATATGTCTGCACCCACAGTGCTTCAATGTTTGTAACCTCTGTCGAGTTAGGAGATACCAGGAGTAATATTAATTTACTTTTCTAACCTTTCAGAAGTTTCTTGTCATCAGATAGCTGAGTTATTATATAAATTACGGCTGCTGCAACAGATATTGGGCTTCTCCTGCAAAAGAACCCAAAAGGCCATGGTTTATGGTTTCTTAATGCTTTCTAAAAGCCATCTAATTATCATACTTAAATCTCAATGAATATCTGAAATTCTGCAAATCCAACGTTTTAACTTCAGAGAAAGTAAAAAATAACCCCTCACAATACTGTCTAGTGCAGCTACAAATTTGTTTAGGACTGGTTTAAAATCTTGTATCACAATTAAAAAGAAATCGAGGATTTTTTTTGTTAAGGAATTTTGACTTCCTATCAACTGGTATTTTGTTTATTTATAGACTTTTAAAAGTACTGTTCAGTAAACTTGGTGACCATTAAATGTGATTTGAAGCTGCACTCATGTGAACTAAACAAAAAAAATACCATAAACTATGGTATTGGACGTGGTATAGAGAACACTCAGACGAGACAGGTTCTAAGACTTTCAGTTGCATTACCAATATCAGTCAATATCCAAGCAACACCAACTGGCTTACCACCTATAACGTCTTCCATACAGTTATAGGAGCCTTGTCTATATAACCAAGTACATTTATCTTCGTATAAAAGCAACCTCCCATTGTTAAATACTAGTGTAATAATTCGGCACAGCACACAGGCTCCATATCATTAACATACCAATTGAGCAAATCTAGATAGAAAAGAACTATTGAGAGACATAAATTTACATACCAATTGGCATACCAGTTGAGCAAATACAGATAGAAAGGAATGACTAAGAGAACATACTGAAAAGCCTTTTAACATCTGCAAAATTCTAGAGCAGAGAAAAAAAATCAGAACTACCTTATATCAAGCTCTTCAGATTCCTGTACAGCTTCTTGAGCAGCCTTAACTGCTTGATTATTCATGCCAAGATGGGAACAAAAACGTCTCTGTATATATAAAAATGGGATTGATTTCAATGCTTTTGTTAGAAAATTCTTAAGACATATTTAGAAAATAAAGACGTGACAGATAAAGCCATTGGTAGGTTATGACATGAAGGAGGGCAATGCTAGCAGCCTTTGCCAAGTCAGCAACTTCCACTCAACAATCAGTGGGCATCAAGCATTATGCGCAGGGCCAAATACATGTATATGTTGCATGGAGCATGAGGAGACCCCACAGGTTAAGGTGACACCCCTTGATTGGTGGGTGCTTAGCACTCCTCTACAGCGTGTAACTTGACAAACTCACCAGAAAGTCCCCAGCATGTATGGTTCCCATTTCCATGGATTGGCCCATCTCTACTTCAAGTTGCTTCACAATATACTCTTTTGCACGACCAATTTCCTTCTTTGTGGCTCCATTAGCAACGGAACAAATTTCTGATCAGAAAACACATTCAGGGACTCCCATACACAGAAATAAGTTACCGATACAAAATTCTCAAGAGATTATATACACACCTTTTACAGTCCGGGGCTTGTCTTCTTGACGGCATGCAATATAGAGGCAAGCAGCCAAAATGGCATCCTGATTCCTTCCTCTCAGAGGTTTTTGATCTTCTACTTTCTTATATATTTCATTTGCTCGATCCTAAATCAAAATTACACAATATATCAAGAATGAACCAAAACACTTTTTTTTATAAGGAAGAATGAACCAAAACAATTCAAAACTAGAGAGAACAGAGATTCAATCTAGCATGCTAAATATGAGATGTATAATTTTAAAAATATAACATACTGAAATATTATTCGTCCCAAAAAAAAAAAGACAAGACTATTAGGCAAAACATATTTGGATTATCTATAATTAGGCAGGTTCTTGGTGGGTCGCTTTGCATTAAGGAAAGATCCTTCTGGACCATTACGGTATTTTCAGACTGTTCTTGGGGATGTACAAAGATTCTCAAACTAGGGAATTATGCTAGAGCTTTTCTACATAATGCAGTTGGGAATGGAGAAATTATTTATCTTTGGCATGACTAGTGGCATCCATTAAGTGTCCCTCATAAAAACAAATTTGGATCTAGGGCTGTCATTGTTTCAGAAAGCCATATGGAAGCTAAACTTTCATGCGGTTCGGTTAATAAACAATGGGTAGGAGGCCTGCATATCAGAGTACATAGTGATAATTCAGAGTCTTCTTCCTTCTATTCAGCTAGGTAATTTTGATAAACCTGGTTGGCTTCCTTTTAAATTCTGCTAGTTTATTACTTCCGATACTTGGGAAGGCTATTAAATTTAAATTGCCAGAATTCTTTGGTGGAAACTTTTCTGTATCTCATGTGCAATTCCAAAGCAAACTTTTCTATTTTGGTGGAAAATAAAAAATACTCTCTACTCAAGATAGATTCATGCAATGCGGGTATACATGGATTCCTAGTGTATTTTGTAGAAATTGCATTGAAGGTACAGATAATCTCTATACAAAACGGGTATGGAGAGAAGTAAGGAGAAAGTGTTTGAGGGACAAGCCAGTAACTGATTGGAGATTGAAGAATCTGTAAGGTAAAAGTATGGGAGCTGTAATATGCAAACTTGCATTGGGAGCTGTAGTATATCATGTCTGGATATGGAGGAATTGCAGGATATATGGAGGCCAACCTAGTCACAAACAAAGCATCTTGAAAATCATCTCACAGGATCTAAATAATTTGGTAGCCTTTAAAAATGGTTTTAAGAGGTGAGTAAGGGGTGCTTCTTAGCAGCCCAGGAACAGAGATTCCGACCAACACTATCTGTACTTAGCAAAAGAGTCTTTGCAGATTTGTAGTTTATGTTAGGAGTGTTTGTTATACTCTCTGGTATGTTGTTTTTGACCTTGTATTGCTAAAGATGCTATGTATTGAACTGTATTGCTATTGATGGAATGATCCGTTCACCCAAAAAATATGGAAGGTGAATCATATGCAACTTGTAAGTTGCAGATTATCTTCCATCTCTCTACAGGCTGGCAAGGGATCAAAATGTTGCTTTGGCAGATTATCTTCAATGTACGGATAATAATATTTTATGGAATGTTGACTTTATTAGAAATCTAAATAACTGGGAAGTTAATGTCGTTTCAGATTTTTTGGGAAGGATTTATAATTCAAAAGTGATGCAGGGAAGAGAGGATAGGCTATTGTGGGACTATGCAGGAAATTTCAGGTTTTCAGTCAGTTCTTATTATTAGGTGTTTAATTGTCATTCTGGCTGTGTATTTCCATGAAAAAGCATTTGGAGGGTGAAGGTACCTACTAAGGTGGTGTTCTTCAATTGGCTGGTTGCTCTAGGGAAAGTATTGACTACAGATAATCTTAGAAAACGTGGTTTGTGTATAGCTGATTGGTGTGTCGAGTGCAAGAAGGATGGAGAATCTGTAAATCATCTCTTTTTATATTGTGAGGTGGCAAACTCTTTGTGATTGGACAGGTTTGTTTTGGCTGATGCCTAAGGAAGTAGTGGAGCTTCTTGCATGTTGGCGCGGTTGAGAGGTGAGGAAAGATGTTGCTGCCAGGTAGAGAATGATTCCTTCGTGTTAGTGTGGTGTCTATGGCTGGAAAGAAATGGGAGATGTTTTGAAGACAAGGAGTGCTATTTTGAAGATCTTCGAAACTTTTTCTTTTATACTTTGAGTTTGTGGGCTAAGATCTTTGTAAGGAATGATGATAATGATGATAAGTGTAAGTTGCAGATTACACTTATGTTACATTCTCTCTCTATGCAGTAACACTGATGCCATATCTATATGTGTGCATTTGCACAGGTTCCTAATACTATCTTATACAATTGCACATCTGCAACAGAATTACAGCGCTAATTTTCACGTCAAAAACTGTGACTGCCAACTGTACAAGCATCTGTTTTCCAATAATTGCCTTTGCTGTGATTAAAAATTGATAGATAGAATCGGACTACGAACAAAATTACATAAACAGGATAGTGTCCTTAACCAGAAAACAAATTTACAATTTAGTTTTTACCGACATACCTTTTAACCAAGTATTATTTGATTCTGTTAACAATTAATTCTGAAAGTTTGAACATTTATGAATATTCAGTTTTCTGACCTTCATCAGTTAAGACAGTTTAGAACTGAAATCCTACTAGGAATTCAGATTCCATCTTAATCACTCTTGGTTGGTTGTGACTGAAATCAGAATATGTACAACACCATATAACGTACATGCTTTCTCTTGAAAGACACTCTTTCAACCATTCAACAGCTAGTGAAATGATTGTCTTTCAATAGCCCCATAACAATTGGGTCCTTACATCTCCAAATACACTCAAATGGATCATATGAACATTATACGTGTGAAGCAGCTAAGCACAATACAAGATATATCAAGTTTTTGACATAACCACTCATGATAAAACCCAAACAAAGTAACATAGATATTAGATCACTTTTCAGCATATTGAATTAAGTTAAAACAATCCTCCTTTGTAACCATCATACCTTTATGGTTGCAACAAGTCCCAACCTGAAATAGAGAATTATTCTATCAGTTTTTCTTGGGTGAAGACTTGCATCAGTCAGATATAAAGCTTAGATTTTCAACAATCTCATAGCAATCACCTACTATTGGTATCTCATTTATAGAGATGAGAAAAGTACATTTGATTTGTTCCTTTTCTTTTATGTGATTATGTAATTCTTAAAAATCAAACATCACTTCGTAATCCAGACAAAACATTGCCATAAAACACTAGAAGTGACACTTGAACTCCAGAGTTTTTAGACCATTCAGAGAAAATGAATGTGTTGCCTGAAATAGAAACCAGCTACTTATGCTCTATAGAAACTTAATTCACTTCACTCATAGCCACACCACATATTTCCTTTGCACAAGTTTTTTCTTCTCTCTCTCAGTCTACGTACAAGTCTTTTCATTAACAAACTATTTTATTGACAAAAGTTGGCAATGAAAATAGTAGTTTCAGCTATATTGCAGTTTGCAAATATTCTCAACAGAAAGCAGGAATCTGTTTTCTGCTGAAATAATGGGAATATTAGGTTACAAAGACTGAAGACAGAAAAAGTCTACACTGTTGAATAGCAGAATAGGAATAATTATATAAATCATGAATATCGAATTATGTTTTCCTACCCATATATAGGAAACTCCCACTCAATCAGCCCAAACAGATAAAGAGCCCTACTTGAATAGCATAATGCTTCCTTCTTACAAATAAACAAGACAAAAACACAAAGGACCCACCAAATTTTCTATTCTCTTCCACCACTTTCTCACCCAGCACTCGCAGACACACACAGGCTTAACTTAAAATCAAATAAAAAAGTTGTCTATACTTATCCTCACAGATATGTCCACCTCATAACTTTGTTTCTTAGGAGCTTTAAAAAACTTGTTTATTGGCAAAACCCAGACAATCTAAAACAACGCCCTTCCAGTTTGCGCCTCCAGTACCTCTCACCATCCAAACGTTAAATTAAGAGGCCTCGGTTGAATTTTCTTTGTAATCAGCAAATCTCATCGCCCCGTTTCCTTTTCCCCTTCACCTCTCACTTCCTCCCAACGAAACAAATACAGTCTAGTTCTTTTAAAAATGCATCTCTTTCTTCCCAAAGCATGGCTGAATTCGAAAGTGAAGACAATCACAGAAAAATAAAGGTAAAAAAAAAAAAAAAAAAGCATCCTAGAGAGAGAGAGAGAGAGAGACTGTGATTATATAAAAGTTGCATGAAAAGTTTCAAATTCGAGAAACAAGAAACAAACGTCAATTCTAAAACTTCCTCTCATTTTCCGACTAAACATAAAAGGAACCACCGTAACCAGAGAGAGAGAGAGATAGAGAGAGAGAAGAAGAAGAAGAAGAAGAAGAAGAAGAAGAAGAAGAAACCTGTCGGACATGGTGGCAATGGCCTTGAAAGCCTGAATAAGCGAACGATCCGGATTGGACCCGCGGTTCTGCCAGCGGCCGAGCGAGGAGGAAAAGAAGTCTCCGGAAGCCCCATTGGGCCTAGAAATGACAGTGGAGAGGCCACCGTCCGCAAGCAAGGGGTTTGAGGGGCCACCGACTCGGACGGGATCGTTGTCACCGGATTCATTGGCGAAAGTACGCCACTCGGAGGTCTCGTCGATGGAATGGGCCTCAAGCACAAGGCCGCACTCGGAGCAGACAGTGTCGCCGGCTGAGTGGTCGAACACCACCTCCGTCGCCCGCTTGCAGTCGGGACAGAACAAATCGGTCATGGTTTGGTTTTTTGGGGAAGGGGTGGTGTCTCCCGAAGGAAGGAAGGAAGTGGAACATTATCTTCTTTTTTCCATAGAGAATGATGTCGTTTTGCTCTATGATAAACAATGCTTTGTGGGTCCCGCAACAGATAGTTCCTCAGTTTGTAACTGTCAGTTTGGGCTTTTTCTAGTGCACGTTAATTTTGAATGTAAATTAACTCTTTATTTTTTAGTAAAAAAAAATAAAAAAAATTGGTTAAAAATTGCTCAATGTAAAATATGTGTAAATTATTTAAACTTGTAAAGAAACATTGTGGGAAAATCATAATATTAAAAAAAGTAATTATAATAAACACAAACTCCATATACAATTATTTTATAATTATATGTTAATTGGTGAGTAATTTTATAAAATATAAATTTATTTTTAATGAAATGGTTCAACACTTGTATGGATTGAATATAAAATAGTTGTAAGATATATATATATATATATATATATATATATAAATTTATCGTTTTTTTCTTAATTCATAGAATCGTTGTTGGTGGCCACCGGCCTCTCGATCATAGTCTTAAAATATGAATGGCTTTGTGGATTATGGTACAGATCATAGAAATTAAGGAATATGTTCAATTCATCAATTGCTCAATCCATGCATTGATCTAAATTAAAGATCATGGTAGACGTAGAGAATATGCATGCATGCCCAAATTAAGAACAGTCATGAGAACTAAAGAATTATAACATGATAAATTAATTGGCCTTGATCTCCAACTACTTTTATATATACTAAATGAAAATGCATAAATTTAACATGACATCTTATGATATAGAAGATGTGAGTACTATTATAATCTGAATTCTAAAAAATTACTTGATAATTACTCTAAATTTGAAGTGGGAATTATCTTGCTGAGATAAAATTAGAGGTTTTAATGTTTTAATGGTAGCATATATGCAAATGATCTGAATTTGAAATTGAACTTTGCTACTCATCATCTCACATACTACACACCACACTTATTATTATTATTATTTTTATTTCTGCTAAACTAATTGAATTTTTCTATTCATCATTCCTACACCATATACTTGATAAGGAGAAAAATAAAAAAAATAAAAAATCATGTCTGATATGTGGTGTAGAAATGACGGGTAGAATTTTTCTTTGAAATTATGCTTGAGAAGGTAGAGGATATGGAAACTTTGAGAGAGCTACAACTAATATGTCATATGGAGATCATACCTGACATTATTATAGAAATTAAGTGACTCCATAACGACAATTGAGGTGCTTAAAAGTTTTACATATCTATAAGTGTAGGGAGAAAAATTCTACTCATCATCCTCACACACCATACATAATTTTTTATTTTATTATTTTTCTCTTATCAATATGTGGGTATGGATGATAAGTACTAAAAGAACTCAATTAGCTTAGACAGAATAAAATAAAAAAATAAGAAAAAATAAGAATAAGGGCAGGTTTGGGGGATGGGATGAGATACAAAATTCTCATCTCATATCATCTCATCATTACACCTTTTTCAAATTCTCATACAAAATATAATAAACAACTCAACTTTTTCAAATCTCAATTCACATTTTTCAAATCTCAATACAATAATAATATTAAAACACAATATTTTAAACTCTCAAACAAAACACAAAATTCTCATCTCACTCTCCAAACCTGCCCTTAAGTATGGTGTGTTGTGCGTGGTATGTGAGGATGATGAGTAACAAAACGGATGGAGCATTGTTGGTGGAGGTGAATGAGATGTCTAAATCAATCCATCTGCATGAAAGAAGGGAGCCAAATGTAATTGTCCACTCACTTCATGTGTAAGTGTATTGGCGCCATTGCAAAGAAGTTTGCGGATGTTTTGTGTGTTCGTACTATATATAATTGATTAGGAAAGTTGGTCTAACTCAATTTGAACCTATGATGTAATGTTCTTCTAATTACATTATAATGAAATTTGAAGAGGGTTTTCTATAAAAATAAAAAAAAATAAAAAGGAAAAAAAGAAGAAGAAGAGATATTTATGTTAACTTTAGGTTAATGGTACTATATATAAAGTTATCAGAAATACTAATTAACATATATAACTTCAATCGGCAATCCTAATTTGACCGAATTGAGTCAAATTTATTTAATTCCACATTTTTAATTTCTATATTTTCTTAAATAAAAAATGACATATCAACTATTAATTTTTCTTTAAAAAATTAAAATTTAAAAACTAATTAAAAAAATAGTCATTTTTATTATATCAATCAAAAGTGGATTAATTTCAAATAGCATGCTCTCTAGAATGATCCTAATGTTCATCCGGGTTCTGGCCCGGAACCCACGTATACCCGTAAAGTTAAAGTGTGAACGCACGTAGTCCACTTTTCAACGTTTTTACCTTTGCGGGTTCAGAGTTCTTTCTTCTTTCAATTCATTCAAGTGACAGGTTGGTCCTTTCATGGTAGTTTGAGTTGAATGAGCATGGCTAGCTCTCCCGTAACCTGACCAGTGTCTGTGTGGTTGAACTTGAAGGCCACAGTGGATTAAATAGTTTTATAAATTAATTATTTATATACAAGATTATTTAGAATTGGAAGCATTGGTATTGAAAATGAAAAATATATTAAAGATAGAGAGAGGCCGGGAAAAAAAAGAGGTACCGGATTGTAAATCCGGCCAATCCGAATCGGGTGTACCCGGGTTTTGCAACCTGGGTTTTAGTTCGGAATCCAGAACCGGAATTTGGTTTTCAGAATTATAGATCGGGCCAAGCAAAGATCGGACCCAGATGAACAGTCCTATTGTCTTATAAGAATAAAAATCATGATCAAGATAACAGCTGATCTAATTTAATTAGGCGCCCTAAATCATGCCTACTGTTTAATTATTTTTCTTAATAAAGAACAAAAAACAATGCATCGTATTGATAGAATTGACTAATCAATTCTCAGCCACCCGATCCATTGCCATCGATGGGTTTTTAGTTGGAACTTGGAACCATCGTAGTCTGTTGCATATGGAGACTACTTGACGATAACTCTTATTGAAACTGGCCACGGCCTGATTTATATCTTTTGATTAAAGGAGGAAAATGATAGAATGAACTCAAATGTGCCTATTAATTAAATGTGTTTTTAATTTTTTTAATGGTTAAAACTTAAGGAAGTGACTATTAATGAATTTGTATTATTTTTCTTAATAGTTAAATACACTTAAAAAAATATTTAAAAGAGAAAGAAAAGAAATCTATTTGCACTAGTATGTATATTTGGGATGCACATTTGTTAACATTATCCTCATAAGGAAAAGCACGTTAATTTTGACGTACAGAGCATTGCATCAAAAGTGTAAAAGGTCTCACTACAACAAATCTCGTTTTTTTCCGGGAGGGACTATAATCGGAAAAAGTGTAAATTTCATAGAAAACGACCTGTTTCCACCAAGTTGTGTGGAACTATATGTATCCTCCACTCGGATTTGTAAATAAAAAATAAATAGCTCATAGTAATAAATAGTACTATATATACGAGATATTTTAAATAAATAGTAGTACTATATATATATATATATATATTGTCTCATGTATCTTTTTATTCTAGTACTAATTCCAGCTCATAATGTTTTGATAAATTTGAATAATCCGCTTTAGACTTTCAAACTAGTAAGCATGGTTTGGCCCCAAACACAGTTAGATGCAGCTTTCGTAACCTAAATACCATTAATCACGATAGACGTTGCATGTATCACTATCGAAGATGACGGGGTGTAATAATGAGATGTTGATCATGGGTAGTTGAGCATTTATATAATTAAATTATGGATGTTGAGGTTGATAAAGAAGAATAAGGGATTTTGAGAGTAATACTAGATATAGTTGTACAGAATGTAAGTTTCATCTTATGTACTATCTTTAAAAAAAAAGTCTTATCATTAGAAGATAAAATTTTTCATATGGATTCCAAATTTGCCAACTTAAAAAATATATATATACACAAGGAATTTGCACTATTTATGCATGTACTTATTATTTTCTTATATAATATATATATATATATATATATATGGTGTGGTTGTTAATTTATCAGAGGCTGGCTTATTAATTTTCTTATAGTAATCCATTTGAAAATAGATTAGATCGAAGACTGTGTTGAATTGTGACTCAAAATTAGGATAAAAGTGTTGGTTTTGTGGAGCTTGATTTGTTGGTGTGTTGGCTCGATTTGATGACCCGACTTGATAAGGATGGGCAGATTTGATGTCTATCGACCTAGGCCAGCACTCCATGCATGGCCTAGGCCTTGGGGTTTCGGGGGTAACGCCTGTGGCCTAATTTTTGGCATTGTTTGCAATTAAAAGAAGTGCTAGGCAGAAAATTTGCTTGATATTTGTGCGACAGGTAGCTCAAGCAAAGCTCAGATAGAGAGTTCGCTCAAGTAGTGTTCGACAGGTCGCTCAAATGGCCGTCGGGCAAAGAGTTCACTCGAGGTGCGCTCTACAATCTGCTCAAGCGAATAACATAAAAAAGTAAAAATTAAGGTTTATGCCGTGTGGTGCTATAAATACAAAAATGATTAATAGTATAGGCGGTTTTGAGGTTTCTAAATAGTGAAAGTTTACCTTAAAGTGTATTTTGTGATTTCTCGGTATAATAAAATTATCGACATGCTTTGTGGACGTATGCATATTTCCAAACCATGTTAATTTTATAATGTATGATTTGTTTGTATTTGCTTTTATTTTTTCGGTCATCATTTCCACAACAAAAGGAAGCATGAAGTTTCAGTACGTACACACCTGCATGCTAAGTCCTAACAAATTTCACTACTTCTTAAAGAGTTTTATTTGTATCAGAAGTTGGTGTATAATTAATACGCAACTTAATTTTAAATCCATTAAGATACAAAACCATCAAAGCAAAAATATTTTTTTTCATACTAGCTCATGTTAATATAGTAGATTTTGATCACACCAGTATTAATATTAATTAGTCATGTCGGTATCGTTGAGTCAATATAAATTTAATAACAAGAAAAACGGGTTTTTGTGACCAATTTATTGCAACCAAAAGATTATTCGCAACTAATTTTAGTTACAAATAGTACTCATTTCGCTGGAATTAACTGGTTACAAAAGTCCGTTTTTCTTATAGTGACTATGAGAAAGGTGCATGGTTTCTCTTTGTTTTTTTTTTTCCTGCTACCTCGCTCACTTCAGGGGACCATGCAATTTAACACTCAATGCATGCAAAACCTTTTCATCCAAATTCCCTTCTCACAAAAGTGTGTCATGTGTGTGTATATATATATATATATATGCATGTCATGTACGCAAATTCATGAATTAAGGAGCCGCACAAGTGAGTACAAATAGTTTGTACGTACGTAGCACATGATGATCAGTCTGCTGCACAAATTTAGACTTTCATATAAATAAATATATATTTGTATGGCTTATTAATTTCTTCGCTAGGCTACGTATATATATATATCAGGTAACAAGCTGTATACAGACTGCATGATGATCTCTATAGGAGCATATTATAATGGGCATGGAATTACCTGATCAGTAGTACTTCTGTCACATGATCACCCCATTCATGTTAGGAGCTAGCATGGTTATATATATATGGTATGTGTGTGTGTGTGTGTATATATATATATATATATATATCCACGTACGTATATCACCCTAATATATATATTTTTCTAATTTTTTAATCAATTTTATGTTTATTTTTAAATTTTGATTGTGCTTTAATTGAGTTTTTGTTATTTTTTTACCTTATATATATGGCATTTGGAGACGTGAACTTTCCAACTCAGTTTAGCGATTTACGTGCATGGTGTGTGTGTGTGTGTGTTTAGGATTAGATCTTGGCCGGTGATTTTGTGATCAATATATTAGATCAGAGTCATTAATTATATATAGCAAGATAAACAATCAATGCATGCTAATATATATTTGTGATATCGATATGATATATATATATATATATATATGCAAATTAATAATATTCTTGAACACATCATGAAATATGAGAATGCATGCACGCGTATAAGTCTAGATTAAGACGATCATCGAGTGATCACACTGACAATAATATAGTCGTTATAAGCAGCTGTCGACTTTAAAAGCAAACCTAACTGCAAAACTGAAAGCAAAGTCGTACCTACATGAGTACTACTCGATCATGTATTAGTACTACTGCCCATTGAAATTGAGAGGTGGCATTTGATTATATGCATATACTTTGCCCAGGCCATATGCAACACGGCCAGCACATTAATTTCCTTCACTTCCCACCCATCTGATATGGCTCTAACCTGCACCATTAAAACTCTCACACATGCACATATATGCCCCAACATACACGCAAGCTCTCTCTCTCTCTCTCTCTCCCCCTCTCTCTTCATTATTTTGGTATGCACATCGATCATTCATGGCAGCACTTCTAGCTAGGTAGTTGACTGGTGAGTGTTGCTAGCTGCCCTATCGCACGCACCATGTATATGGACATGATGCTCTTCCAGCTCTCTCTTATTATAACTACTTATATTTTGTGTGTGCATGTTCTCCTTGATCATGATCATCTAGAGGTAATAATCAAGCTGATCACTTAAAGCTATAGCTAGCAGCTGGTGCGCGCCATGGAGATAGAGGCCGGGGCTACTAGTAGTACTACTGGTGGTGGTGATGAGAAGGTAATATGGAATGGATCACCAGGACATGAGAAGATTAGGGGGACATACTTGGCGTGGGAGGATCTGACGGTGGTGCTCCCTAACTTCGGGAAGAATAAACCCACTAAGAGGCTACTTCATGGCCTTAGTGGCTATGCTGAGCCAGGTAGAATTATGGCTATCATGGGTCCCTCTGGCTCTGGCAAATCCACTCTCCTTGATGCTTTAGCAGGTCTCTCTCTCTCTCTCTCTCTCTCTGTGTTTATATATGTATATATGCACATGACTGACACAAACATTTCGCTAGAAATGTATAGTCGTGATGTCAATTTTAAGTGAGGCGAGCTAGGAGACATCTGAGCACCCTTAATTTCCTGATTTAGGAATTGCATGGTTGGTATATATATATATATATATATATATATATGGTTTTGTTCCTACTTTGTTGGAAAAGTTCGACTTTCTCTGTCCTTTGGGGTGATTCAGGAAACAAGGTTTTTGTTTTCTAGCTCATTATATATGTTCTATATATATGGTTATATTATAATATTGGAGTTTCTTTTTTTGTTGGGTTTCCTAAGTTTCCTTATTGGGATAGCCAGCCATGCATGCCTCTGAATCAGGAACACCTAAAATTTGATGAGCAAGTAATAAGCGGACAGTTGGAACATAGTTGTTTTGTGAAGAAGCAGCTCCTTCTGGTTTTGAATCCTCTGCATGAGATCATATATATTCGCTGCAATCCTTATGATATTATATCATGTATAATTCCCGAAATCTGAATTTTCAATTTCCGATATTTTATCATGTGTAAATATATAGTGATCAATCATGTTATGAGGTAAAACTTCATTCAATTTACTTTTGAAAAAAGTAATTGATATTAATGAAATGTAAATATTAATGATCAAACGCTAGAAATCGTATAGGATTTTTATCCCGAGGTTATGACCAAATTAGCATGAAATAAGGATTAAGGTTAAGAATATTGTTCATGAACACGATTCTATTGTCAAATTAAAATGAAAGAAAAATTGTCTAATTATATTTTTACTGGCGATTAGGAGAAAATGGGAGACAGACTATAAAATTTTAGGGGAAAAAATAAATTTTTATTGGAAAAAACCCATGTGCATAAATTAGCTGCGTTTGGGTGTTGAGCTAAGCTCAATTTTTTAAGAATAATAGTGACTTGAGTAGTAGAGAAAATTATGTGAGGCTCATATAAACTGAGTTTAAAATGTGTTTGGATCTTAAGATGAATTTAGTACTTTTTATGAGAAGTTGAAAAAGGTTGTACATTTAACGTATAAAGATGTATTAAGTTGAAAAAGTTTGTGAATCCCATATGTAAGGAGGTCTTGAGTTAAGATAAGTTTAGTAATTTGAGAGTTGAGTGTTTGAATATTAGACTTAATTTAAAATTAGAGTGAACTCAGCTGAGTCTTGCAAACACACAAGCTTAAGAACTTGTGGCGGGACTATTGGTTTTCATAGTTTTTCCTTCTTCTTCTTTTTTTTTTCGTTCTTTTTTTTAAAGAAAAAATGTTAGGTGGGTTATTCCAAATCAACAGGGCCTAGGAGGGTTTTTAGAGTTTTTTGGGGAGCACGGGCGGAAGTTCTTTATGGAGGCCGTTTTATATATAAGAAGGTTTTTGGAGGGATCGAAAAGATATTTTTTTTTAGAATTTTTTAGTGTAAAACTGTCATTTTCTATGCTTAATATGAACCAAATATAGTACGATGGCATGTCTTTTATATATATATATATATAATGTAATGTTTTGTTCTCGTTGTTTGGCGAAAAGGGCAAATGGAAAAAAAAAAAGTTTATTTACGATCTTTCCATATATAATTACACTCAAAGAATCATTGATCTTGGAACAGGTAGACTCTCAAGAAATGTTGTCATGACTGGAAATATTCTTTTCGACGGGAAGAAGAGAAGACTAGACTATGGTGCTGTTGTAAGTATGATCATGTGAAACTTAAACATTTTTTGAAAATTCCATGTCTATTTTTTTTTTTTTTTTGAACCTCAACATCTAAATGATAAATAAAAACCACATATAATATATATGCACAAATTAAATTGCTGCAAAATGAATGTAATAGCCATCTGGATGATTGTTTTAATTGTCTTCTTTACACCGCAAATTTTCAGGCTTATGTGACTCAAGAGGATGTGATGTTAGGAACTCTCACTGTCAAGGAAACCATAACTTACTCAGCACATTTGAGGCTTCCAACTAAATTGACAAAAGAAGAAGTGAATAGCATTGTGGAAGGAACAATCATGGAAATGGGTCTCCAAGATTGTGCAGATAGGATGATTGGAAATTGGCATTTGAGAGGTATAAGTGGTGGGGAGAAGAAAAGACTAAGCATTGCACTTGAAATCCTCACACGACCTCGTTTATTGTTTCTTGATGAACCCACTAGCGGCCTTGACAGTGCCTCAGCTTTCTTCGTGGTTCAAACTCTCAGAACAATTGCTCGTGATGGAAGGACAGTTATCTCTTCCATTCACCAGCCAAGCAGTGAAGTCTTTGCACTCTTTGATGACCTTTTCTTACTGTCAACTGGTGAAACTGTGTATTTTGGGGAAGCAAAGATGGCAGTTGAGGTATCATAGTACTAATTATTCATAACCATGACTCTGCTATTCAAGAGTTTGATGTTGGGATTAAACCAAAAGAGATATACCAATGGAGTTGTTCTTCAATTTCTTGACCAAATTGGATCGTCCATCCAATTTAGAGAAAGATAGACACAGCATTAAATGCACATATGTAGTCCACTCTGTCCGAAAATTCAATACAGGTAGCAATAAATATTGTAAGACCCCATGATGTGTGTATCTTTCTCCAGAGTTGGACCATGCAATTCAGACTGGTTGACATTTTTAACTTAATTCCAAAGTATTTTATTCTGATCTAAATATAGGTTTCTTGATTTATCTTTTTTCAGTTCTTTGCTGAGGCGGGGTTTCCATGTCCAAGTAAAAGGAATCCTTCAGATCACTTCCTACGTTGTGTCAATTCAGATTTTGACCTTGTAACTGCCACATTGAAAGGATCTCAAAGATTTCGTTCACTTACCAGTCTCAACCAAACGCATCATGTGGTATTTTAATCTTCTTTATCTATTGCTGGGGCTGATTTTAATGAGATGATGCAGTAGCAATTGCCTTGGAAAGTCAAGCCTTGCCAACCTTTAACTGCCAAATTCTCACCTCACTAGTGGTGCCCTGAAATATAAACCCCTCTAAACTGGAACAGCAGCAAACATCCTTCTTCTTGGACATAAGATTGTGCTCAAAATAACACAGTTACATTCTGGAACGAAGATTTTTGTTGGAGGAGTGAATTTCTAGATATAAACTCGAATAAAAACCCCTGAAGAACCTCCAGTCTCCAAATTCTTCTTCTTCTTTTTTTCCATTTTTTTTTTCCATTGCACACTTCATATTTTTCCTAGTAACTTTTGCACTCGTGGTTTCTATTAATGGACTTTTATTGTAGGATGCGCCGAGCTCCTCAGATCCCTTCATGAATCTGGCTACATCAGAGATCAAAGCAATGCTTATTGAGACATACAGGAAATCACAGTATGCTAAAAGGGCAAGAACTAGGATTCAAGAAATATCAGCCACTGTAAGCATTTATACTTAATTGGTTGTAACTTCAACACCTAAATCGCCACTTGCCCCAAAAACTTAAACTGAGGTAGATTTAATTATTTATATTATATAATTAACAACCAGGAACATGCTAAAGATAACTCTCACTAATACGTTTGATATATAGCTTTCTTTTTCTAGTGGAAAACAGCTCTTATTGAGTGATGTCAGATATGTATCTCAACAATGTGCTCAAAGCAAATATGATGTTTGCAGGAAGGACTCGCGCATGAAACAAAAATGGCAAGTCAAACTAGTTGGTGGAAGCAACTTTTAACATTGACAAAGAGATCAAGTGTTAACATGTCCAGAGATGTGGGATATTACTGGTTGAGGATAATAATATACATAGTTGTATCTATTTGTGTTGGTACTGTCTACTATGATATTGGCAATAGCTACACCTCAATCTTGGCCAGAGGAGCCTGTGGTGGATTTGTGACAGGGTTTATGACATTTATGTCGATCGGAGGCTTTCCATCCTTCATCGAAGAGATGAAGGTAAACAATCATTTCATAAACTGATATAGAGAGTGTTTCTTCTGAGGGCTTAGTTTTCACCCTCTTATTTTAGCCTCAATTCTTTTTCTTTTTAACTGAAACAGGTCTTTTACCGGGAAAGGCTTAACGGGTATTATGGAGTAGCAGTGTTTATTCTATCCAACTTCCTCTCTTCATTCCCTTTCTTGGTTGCGATTGCACTTTCTACTGGGACTATTACTTACTACATGGTGAAGTTTCGACCAGGATTTTCTCATTACGTCTTCTACTCTCTTAATCTCTATCTCTGCATTTCTGTTATAGAGAGCCTCATGATGGTTGTAGCTTCTTTGGTTCCGAACTTCCTCATGGGAATTGTTACAGGAGCAGGAGTTATTGTAAGAGCATACACTTACGCTTTTGAAAAGCTGCTATTTCTTGTTTTTCCCCCCTTCATTTCCATCAAGAAGTTAAAGTTCAAGCATGCCATTGTTTTCACCATCATCATTGGTTATTTATGCAGGGAATCTTCATGATGACATCTGGTTTCTTCCGCTTGCTGTCTGATCTTCCGAAACCATTTTGGCGCTATCCAATTTCCTATCTAAGTTATGGCTCATGGGGTCTACAGGTAACTACTCTATGAAACAGAGTTTGCATATGTTGCTCATGGCTAATGCTGTCATAAACCAACAGAGGTGTCTAATGGGGTTGAGAAAATATTGGGTTCAATTAGGACTCATTAGTCATGGCCCAAAAAACATATATATTGCAGAAATATTTCGAGGGAAATTATTTTGATAAAATAAGGAGAAATGTAGAGAAACCAAACTCAAAACGGAAAAGCTGTAATTTTTAAAGAAGTTTGTTTCCCGATACCTCCCATATAGATGAGTTATATGGTTTTTCAGCTAGAAACGTGTTGTGGGTCCAGACTTCAAATAAGAGGAAAGCGCCGTGCTCGCGCGCGCGCGCGGCTTAATGCTTTCCCCTCCTTCGCTACGCTCCTCCTCCCTCGGGGAGGAGACTGTTCTCACTTGTATGCGCTGCCTCTGAATTACGGCTTCCCCTCAGCTTTTGGGCAACGGGGAAGCCTCATACGCGGCAGCTCTAGGAGTGAGGCTAGCTCAACCGTTCGTGAGCCCCACCCGGGACTCATTGTTTCTTATAACTTCAGAAAAGTTTCTTAGAAAGGTTTACTGAGTTTTCTTAGATGAAATTCTTCCCAAACAAGTAAGTGATCAAAAGAAAATTTTTAGAAGGAAAAATATAATTGTAAGCGATTTTGCGCACTAATACGCATATCCATTCAATATGATTGGTCAGAAAGTAGATTTCATTGAAAATAGTGCTAATTTAAATTTAGAATATGAAGGTAATAACATTAGTACGCAGATTGGTACGCAAACTTGCTTGTACATAGGTCCCAAGACATACAACTGTCTGTCAGTCTGAGTGCTCTAGGCTAACCAAAGCAACGATTGACTGCATCCCACTTTATATGGCATTAAACTAAGTTCTAAAAGGCTAATAAGTAACCTTGAGTCTTCCATGACCATTAAGTGCTTATCAATTTCAAACTAACATTGGAGTTGGGTGTTTATGACTTTCACACGTCAACTTAAGGGGTTAGTATAAGAGACTTGGTTACGCTACCAATTCAGAAACTGATATGGTTTATCTCAGGGAATTGATATACCTTGTGCCACCGAATAGACATGTCTCACCACTATCTTCTCTCTATTTCCTTGTTTTGTATATGTTTATAGTTTTACGATTCAGCTTGTGAGTGTATGCTAGAGAGTTACAAAATCATATACAGCTGCTTTTTCTCAAGAATTCTGCTACATACAAGCTGGTGTTACGCACTTCTTATGTGAGCGCATTGCAGCTATAAAAAAAAATCAATACAACAATACTTTTTATGTTAGCTTATTTTGTAGGCTTTCACATCAGTGGTGATGTAGTAGGCTTTCGCATCAATGGCATGTTTAGTGTATCATAAACAGGTTTGTAAATAAACTGCCCTCGATATTGATGTGTTTTACACAGGGCTCCTACAAGAACGACTTGCTTGGGCTTGAATTCGATCCTCTGATACCCGGTGACCCAAAACTGAAGGGCAAGGATGTTATCACACAAATGTATCGTATGCCCATAGATCATTCCAAGTGGTGGGACTTAGCTGCTCTGGTGCTTCTTCTTATATTTTACAGGGTACTTTTCTTCATGATTCTCAAGTTCAAGGAGGGAGCTTCACCATTATTTCATGGGTTTTATTCCAAGAGAGCCCTCCATCATCTCGATAAGAGGCCTTCTTTCAGGAAAATACCAACTTTCCCTTCCAAGAGGCACCAACCTCTCCATTCACTGTCTTCTCAAGAGGGTCTCAATTCTCCTAATTCACCAAATTAAGTAGACTTTCAAGTTTCAAGCTACAGATGTTACGAACTGTCTTTTCAAGTGTTCATTGTAGTTATAAATATATGAAGAAAAACATTACAGTTTCTATTGAGTTTTATGCATATAGAGTTTGTTTGGTATTGTTTCTGCTTCAGTCTTCACAAAAGAAATATCAGCATAAATATTGGGAGGCTGCATTGCAGCTTATTGTGTTGCTTTATATTCCCAACTTGTAATTATTTTGACGTCTGAATAAACTCAAAAAGGCTATATATATACTTGCTGTTTCTGTCTTTATAGTATGAACCGTTTGAATTATTATTGCAAAGATCTACTGAATGAAAACATATATGGTGCCTATAAGAAGTTATTAGAAGCTCGAACAAAGTAAGGGGAAAAAAATTACTTCGCATTGATAGTGTCGAAATCTAACAGCATAGACCTCTGTCAACAATTATCCCAAAAACTTCAACTTCAATCATTTTTAAGTCCCTCTCATGCATTGAACTCACACACTGCCAAGAATATGTGTGATAAAGTAGAAGTATGTAAATGACTAGATTGGGAGAGGCGATTAGGTTTTTTGGCATGGCGCTGGCCGACCCTACGTCTCTGACGGCAAGAAAGGGCTTCGGGGGTGATTCGGATTGACGAGGGGAAGAAGATGGCGTTGTCTGGAGGCATTTTTGGGACGGCGACTGCAGTGGGTTTTGCAGAGATCGTTGCTGCACAGCCTCAATTGCTTCCTGAAGTGATGATTCCTCTTAGGGATCCTCAGTTTCATGATGGGGAAATATTTTTTTCTCTTTTCAAAGGTTGAGATAAAGCAATCGGCGAGTCGTTTCAGTTTTTTGTGGTTCTAAAATTTTTACGTCAACGGCCCTCACTTGACAATGTTCATGGATATATAAAAAATAGATGGGGATTGAAATCGATGCCTGTGGTAGGTCAACTAGAAAATCCTCGCAATTTTCTTGTTTGGATATCGAATAAGGAAGATTTTATTAGTGTAATAGCCCGAGAAAATTCGGAGATTCAAAGTGTGCCGTATAGGGTGTTTCATTGGACACCCGATTTCGTTGAGGAAGAGGATTCCCCTTGAGTTCCAGTTTGGATTTCATTACCGGGATTGCTTGCAAATTTCTTTTATGAATCGATTTTATGGAGTATTGGAGGGGGTTTTGGTAGGTTCTTGAAGAGGGACAATGCAACAGCGTGTGTGACTCTTCCAGAAGCAGTGTGAATTTGTGTAGAAATGGATGTCTCAAAGCTGTTGAAGCATTCATTTTGCTTAGGTATACCGGGGTTGGAGAAGAGTCATTTTCATGAGGTATTTTTTAAGACGATGCCATTGTTTTGTTTGCATTGTAGAAAGCATGATCATTTAGAGAATAAATGACTACGTCGGGGAAGAACACAGAATAAGGATAAGCAAGTCGGCAGTTTCGATGAGGGGAAAAAAGAGAAGCCGAAACAGATTTGGAAGGCAATGGGGTCTTGTGATAAAGAGATCTCGTTGCTTGAACATGAAACGACTATGATGGCACAACAACAGTTGCGACGAGATGTTATTCTGGAGAGTATTTGAAACCGGACGAATGAGATAATAAGGGGGTCACGAGATGTATTTTTTGTGGCACTGAATGGTGAGGTGCATGATCAATGTCAGGTTGATCGTGTAGATATTCGGTCTCATGATTCGGAGATCAAGGTGGATGGTGTTCATAGTTCAGGAGACCAGTTTCAACCGAAATGCTCTCAGGAAAGGAGAGAAAATTGGCTTTATATCACTGAGGAAGATACTGATGAGGAGTTCCAAGTGCCTTACGCAAAACGATCTCCTCGGAGTTCATTGAAATTGAAGATGAAGCACTGGAATTTGAACTTGGTTGTAGGGCAAAGAGGGGAAATTTGGGGGTGGAAGGGTTTGATGATGAAGATGAGGGGTTGTTTGTTAATGGTCAAGCGGTTTGGGATGGGGAACCAGAGGAAGAATTAAATGAGTTAGCTGTAAACTGTTTTGATAGGCCTTGAGTTTCATTCTCTTACACCTGGAAGCCCAAAACTAAGAGGCGAGGTCATCCTCACTAGCATGCTTTGTGTTCCACTTGATCATTGTAAGTGATGGGACTTGGAGCTGTTGTAGTCATTCTCATATTTTGTAGATTCCTTTTCTTTACCATCCTAAAGTTCAAGGAGAAAGCTTCACCCAGCCTTCGATCACTTTACACGACACGAACTCTACAACATCTCAATCGTTCAGGAAAACACCACCTTTTCCTTTCAAGAGGCACCAACCTCTCTGTTCATTGTCTTCACAACGTCTCATCTCCCTGATGTATTAAGAGTCAGCATCTGACACGGTTATGAATCTGATTATAGGCTTTTCTGTCAAAAAGTAAATAAGATGATGAAATGGAGATTAAGTTCACATAGCAGCAGTCAAGCATATATGGGAAGAAACAATGTATCTTGAATTTGAGCTCTTACATCAATTTCTTTCAGCTATGATAAGTGACCTGAGCTCCTGCACTGGAATGATGTTGAATGTAATTTTAATGCAATCAATTAAATTATTCTGTGGTCCACGCTGAACTTCGTGGCATCACTTCCCTAAATAGCAAATTGTTCCACACGCATGTCATTAACTGCCAAAACTTCACCGCCCACAATCTTAGTATAATTGCTCCATCTAGTAGCTCCAACACGGATGGCATGCATATCTGAAGGTACAGTCTTGTCACTGACTCACTGTATCCAACATCAATTTTTTTTTATAAGTAACAAGATAATTGTATTATCAAGTAAATAGACATAACCAAGTACACAAGAAGTATACAAGAAAAAACACATAAATACAAACTAGAAACTAGAAAAGGCTAAAAACAAAATTTGAACTGGAGATGATTGTATTTCCATTGGACAAGGGACAATCCAAATCACCATCTCTAATGTCACTTGTGGCCCCGGACATGTCCTAAGGTATAATACATATGGATATGTATATATATCTATGATGCATTTAGAGAAACATTTAGTTCACAAAGAAATTTCAATAAAAGTAACATTTACAAACTGATGTGATTTGTTGTAATACATTAGATTGTAAAACTCTTCTTACTAAAAGAAGATCTAATGTATCACATCTAAGCGCATCTATTTAAAAATTTTACTTTTAAGAAATCCTTTTGTGAATCAGCACTTCTTATAATATCCCCACATACATGTAGTAATGTTAATTTCCTGTAGCAGCGTTGGCAGAAGATGTGAGCGGGATCTCTTCGACTCTCTATTGGCTGTTTGAAGCGAGATGCCCATCATGTCACCACCACAGCACACCAAAAACGATTATAACTCCTGAGAAGAAAAGGGAAATATTTTAAATAAGTAAAATGAACATTTGAACATTAATACGGCATAATGTGTGAAACAGATGGATTTCCACCACTTAGAACTCTAAGCAATCAACCCAATTTGTCCTTAAGGAACTACAACAATAATATTAATTATAACATGCTTTTACAATGCGGCATCACAACAATGAAAAACCAGAATCTCCCACTAGAACTACGATAAAACTATCAAAATGTCATTGGGCTCAAGCAATATCATTACTATATTTCACATGCAGGTTTTCTCTCTTCCATTGAAAGGTCGAGTTTACAATGTCATTGAATAATTTTTTCAGTCGTAATTTAACGGAAAATAATTTACAACAGAATGTTAAACTCAGATCCAACTCCCAGCTCTGCGAGTGTTAAGGTTGAAACGTGCCGCTTGCTGGCTAATGTTTCTTCTCAGTTGACACTCCATTTTCAACTCGGTTCTCAAACCCATGATAAGGAACTTCAACCATGGGCCTAGGCACAGGACATTAATTAAAGTCCGCTGGAAAGAATTCAAAATCAGGGCCAAAGTTGAAGTTGACTACACAATTTGGCTGATTTGGAAGAGTGTACATTGAAGCAGCAGGGTAGTAGCGACCACCACATAGATCCTTGAAAGCAACTCCTTGATAGATCCCATTCTTGAAGAAAGATATCTCACTTCCTGCACAGAAGAGACAACATGCAAAGTGAATACAGCCTGTTCCAATGATAAAATATAGTTAAGATATTAACATCCTCAGTTTAACAAAGAAAAAAAAAATCAAACATGCTTATTGTGTCACAAAGTTAAATCAATGCTGAACAAATTTGAAATAATATTTAATGTAATAGTTGGTCAAGAAGGCAGCAATTTTGCATACGAAAAAGTCTCTTAGCCAGAGGTGCTCACATTCAACTAAAGTTGGGTTTTTTCAATTGCCACTGACCAAAGCCAGTTACTTGGATCAGATTCAAGCATCTTTGCCACCAGACTCACAACAGTAACACAAAGCTCTAGTTTCCTCTGATGCCGAAAGTTTAAGTACTATTTATTTCTAACAACCTAATTAGATTAAAACCAAACTTGAATTTCGAAAGTTTGTAGCATGTTTGGACTCTTGTAGTGCATAGAGGGCTCTCTTAGTTAAAGAGAGAGGCAAGAGAGAGGCTTGTGTTGAAAACCATAGTTCTTTTCTTACTACAAGCCTTATGGTTCCAGTTTTGCAAGAAAAAGGGAACAGGAAATATGCCTAGAATTGAATGAACGATATGGGCAATCAATATGTAGAGTTTGTTCAGTATAGCAAAATAACAATTGCAAACCAACAAGCAGGGGCAGTCAACCTGTGGATTATTTCCAGCCACAATCAATCCACCACAAAAGCAGCCATTAAAGAAATTTCCAGTTAACCGCTTACCTAACCCTGTGTTTCCAGTATGAGCGGAACATATGTGTTCCATAATATGTGAAAACCATCTATGAAACAAGCTGACATGCTTCTCTCTCAAAAATTAATCACACAACTAAATATTTAAATCAATCGGGATGAAACTATATTACAAGACTCTTCTTCACCATGTAAGAGTAAAATAAATAAAGTACCATAAAAACACCATTTATTCAAGCACTCATTTTGAAAACATGTAGAAGGTATGCATACAAAACTAAGAGGGACAAGGAAAGGAAGTGGAAGGCAGTACTTAATATGAAACAAGCAGCACTTAAGGACAGAAGCAGCAAAAAATAAACTCTCTACAAAGAATATGCATGGCATTGTCCACATAGCTAAATCATGGTTAGATGCAATCCATCGCTATAATGATTTTTACATTTGTTGTCAAACAAAGTATACATTCCATCCTCAGACTTCAAATTCACGGCAGAAATACTTTTCTGTATTTTCTTTGATTTTATATCTGATAAAAGGTCAATTCGGTTCTGAATTATGTTATTCCAACCCCTAAGGGTTGGCTCAAGTGGTAAAAGCCTTGGTCTTGGTGGTATGATCCCTCTAGATCTAAAGTTCAAATCCTCTTGGGTGCAAACAATTTCTAGGGGCCATCGGAATTTGAATTACCCGATGTGCACTTGCGGGAAACTCCTTGCTAAGGGACAATACAGTCCCGGATTCGTCAAGACTTTATTCTCGAACACCCGATGCCAATAAAAAAAATTGCGTTATTCCAAAACCATTAGATTGGTTCAGTCTCAAAAATCCCAAGGTTATGTCCTACCTTTTCCTCTTAGGTTATATTTACTGTCAAAATTCCTTAACATTAGTGCAGAATGCTTTAGATGAAGGCAATATTTGATAGCTTGGAATATATACGGCCCAAGTACACGCCTAGAAAGAACCAGAAGATATACACTGATGTAGCCAATTCCAATTGATTGGCGTTTGAGGCTTCATTTAATAGAGTACTCAATGAAATTCCGACATCAAACAATCAAGTGCCAAAACTACCATATACGCCTAATGACCACCCTTTTCCCATGCCACATGAATAGGCTCCTCTTGCCCAACTTTAACATGATTAAAATTATGCCATGTTCTATTTGCTGCCTTGATATTTGCTTAATCTCGAGCTCGATTCAATTCTTAGCATGATGCAATACATTCGAATAGAAGATTTTGGCAATCAATGACAAAGCTATAGCCTTGATCTCCCAGATATGGCCAATCAACATGACTTGACAACAGCATAACCAAGAAACATCCAACAAATATTATCAAAATGAAGTAGAAATCTTTTTGAATGCACATAAATGCTCACCAACAATAGCTAGAAACAGGGAGAGCGTGGCCTCTGCACTGGCTTACAAGTATAGTTTTTCCAAAAATTTATATAGTACACGTTAGAGGGCGAAGAACCGCTTACCATGCACCACTTTTGGGGCCTCCTCCTTGGCATCTGGCGCGCATGCATACCTCTGCTCCTTATACAAAACCGAATGCGGGGGCTTCGGCGAGCACAAACCTCCCTCCGGCAAAAATGAAGAACCCAATAACATCACCTTCCTCATATCCATCTTCCCCATACTTCTCCCTCAACGCCTTGTGCACCTTGCTCCCAGCAATGTCTCTGTACCCGAAACTGTTCCCGTCGTACCCAACAGGCGCCTGGAGGTCCCCTTTCTCAGTGGACCACCCGAGGCACGTGTGGCCCGACTCTATCAATCTCACAACTTTAATCTCGAAGTACCACGTGCCCTCCACGACCCCTCTAGTCGCTCTAACCATCCTATACCCTTTGATGCTACCGGCGCTCAATCTGTCGTTGCTCAGTTCGACTTTCTCAGCCTTGTAAATCTTTGAGAGGCAGATTTTCATGTCCTGGGTGTCGTCTGACTTGTCCGAGAGCTTCTGGATTGGGGTAATGAGGACGGTTTCCTCGGCCGGGGCGTTGTGGTGGTTATTCGACTTATTCTTCTTCTTGCCTTTGCGAGTCGACTTTGTAACCCACACGTTATTATTCTTCTTCTTCTTAGATTTCTTCACGGCCGTCCCAGTTGTTGGTGGCGTCGTCATCGTAGCAGGGTTCGGGACGGCCTCCATTGGGGCAGCTTTACCGGGGATTAGAGGCAGGGTAGTGAGAGATGAGAGAGGTTTCTGCTTCTTGGGAGGAGGGTCTTCCTCGTCATCTTCTTCATCGTCCTCGTCCTCGTCCTTGTCCTCGTCCTCGTCCTCGTTGTTGTTTGTGGTGTTAGTAGTGGTGGTATCGTTGTCGTTGTCGTTGGTGTTGGTGGCACTATTGAGGGCAGATCTGGGGGATTTGTTGGTGCTAGAGGAAGGTGGGTCGTCGGAGTCGGAGCTCATGGGCTCTGTTTTCACGTCGTTTAGTGGTTCAGCGACAGTATTATCGCCAGGTGGCGGTTCGCTGGTGGTGGGCTGTACGGACTCGTCCACTTTGTCATCTTCCTCTATGTAGGTGGCTTGAAGGGAGTCCATGGCGGGTGTGTTTAAGCTTTAGAGTGAGTAGGGGTATTCTACTCCGTCTCTCTCTGACTATTCGTTGGTGGCTTGCTTTCTAGGATAGAGTCGGAGATCAACGGCGGAGGAGAAAGTGAGGAGTAATGCTAGAATCCCATAATCTAGATTTTTATAATATAATATTAGATAATAGATTTATAAGTAAAGAGTAACGTAAATACAAGTTTTAAATAAATAAATTTTATATAATTTTTTTTTTTGTAAAAAATTGAGTTTTATTAATAAAAAATAAATTTTTTATATTTTTTTTAAAATGAGATCTACTTTTTACAAAGATTTGCGTAAATTATTTATCTAATAAAATATAATAAATAATTTTTAATTATCTAATATTACGTTATGAAATAATAATAAGATGATGAAAAAATAAATATTGATAAATAGATCTTTTTCAAGTGAGAACGCAGGCCGAGTACTCTCAGTTGGGCTTCGGCTTTTGATTTTGTGTAGCTTTGGTCTTTGTGGGTCGTTTAGCAGTTGGGCCGAGAGGCCTATTGGACGTTTTCAACTCTCTATTTAGTTTGTTTTTTTTTAGTTTTTTTTTATAGAGATTGTTCCAAGCTTTTTTCCTTTACCAAGTAAATTATAATTTTTATTCATAGTCTGCGGTCTTTTCTTTACTTTCCATAATAAGATATTAAAAATTTCAATTATTTCTCTTGTATTTTTGAAATTTTCATATTTGGTATAAATTGAGAAATATAGGTATCTATGTTTCAAATTGAAAAAGAGAAATGCTCTAGCTATAAAAAGATTTCATAAAATGAACACACGAACTGATGTGGTTTAATATGATATGTTAAATTATAATTTTTTTTTATATTATAAAATAGATTTAACATATCATATTAAGTTAGTATTTATTTTTATAAAATTTTTTTATGAGCGTAAAACTTCTCAATGAAAAAGTAGTTAATATTTTACTAGAAAAAATATCTTTTCTCCCGAAAAAAATTAAACAATACTCTCCTAAAGTAGTACTCATTCAATAATATGACCTTTAAGCTATTAAATTATCCCTTTATGCCTCAAACTACCACTTCTTTTATAATCTGTCTCTTCATTTGAGATATAGTTCATAAAATTATGTCATTTCACTTATTTTTTAAATCTATTTTAATTATTAGATCTAAAAGGCTGAAGTAAATTGTGACTTATGTTTCACTCGAGGGACTAAGTATTCGAGGATCATGTTACTAGCTACAAAAATAATGGTATTTTAAGGGAGTAAAATGCGACTTCCTTTATTTGTTAGTTCATAAATGTTTTAACCATAAACAAATTCTACAAAATATAAATTTATAAATTAACGTAGTTTGATATGATACATTAGATTGTAAACTTATTTTTATTATAAAATAAATTTAACATATTATATAAAAGTATATAAATTTATAAATTTATTTTTATCCAATCTTTTTATAAATTTACTTCTCTTGTTGGCTTGGATGTAGGGGTGGGCTCTGACTCCGACGGAGTCAGAGTTGTCGTTTCCGACCTCCGACTCCGACAAAAGTTAGAGCCGAATTGCAACTCCAACTCCGACTCCGAATTGGAGTCGGAGTCCAACTCCGATTGGAGGTCGGAGGTCGGAGCTCCAACATACGATAGGAACTCCGAACGGTGGTCGGAGCTCCGACTCCGAATTAAATTTCTGAACTCCATTCGGAAATAAATTTCTAGTTGTTGTTTTCTGTTTTTTTTTATTATTTAAATTTTGGTGTTCAATTTCGTTTCAGATAGTGAGCAACATATATATATTTTTTTATAAGTGAACCATCTACACATATTTGGTTTATTCAAGAGTTTTCAATATTTTAAATATTCCTTCTGATTTTATTACTGAATTTTGATTATATCTTTAATTTGTTTTATGTCTGCTTAAAATTTAGCATTAAAAGTGCTCATGACTCATGAGTCGAAAATTACACAAATTTTTAATTGACTTTAACCCTTGGGTGCACTACAAATTGCAATTGTTTTGTTGTGGTTAATTTACTAGATGAAAAAGCAGTGGCATTGTCATCTCTCACCGTCGTGTTCCGCTTAAACCAATTAATTGCTGTTTCATTCGCACTGACATTGTCGACTGTAATACACAACACTTTTCGAATTCCCCAGCCCTTTAAACAATCATCCATCTTCGCCCCAATGGATACACCTTTGTGATCCACAATTTCTTTAAAATCAATAATTTTTTATGCAAAATCCACTCACTGTCAATGTAGTGTGCTATGATACACATGTAGCAGACGTTCTGTATCGAAGTCCATGTGTCAGTCGTAAACGACACTCTCTGGCCAGTGGTAATAAACATCTTCCTCATCTCATCCTTGTCCTTCCCATGCCTCTTCATACAATCTCGCATCACTGTATACCGTGATGGAATCGAAAATCGTGGCTCAACAAAATTTAGAAACTTTTGAAAGCCTCTTTTCTCGACTGTGGTAAATGACATTTCATCAATAATTATCATCTCTGCAAGTATATCTCTCAACATCTTCATATTATATTGAGGGATGACCAATTTCTTACTTTGTGTTCCATTAGTGGCTGTAGAAGTTTGGTAACTGAGGTTAATTTGATCAGTGGCTTGCAATCCTTTCGCTATCTTTTATCATTGGCAACTATTTAGAAGTGCTATTAACAAATTGGTACCTTGCTTCTTCGAATGGCATCCACAAAGTGATTCGCAATAATGACATATTGCTACCGGGTTCGCAATATCATCAGGAATTTTGGTAAAATGCTCCCATGTCCACGACCTCTTTTTAAAAGGCCGTGGTGGTTGATCTTGCTCAATGGACATCTCTTCCTCTTCGTTGAACATATCCTCATCCTTTATATCAACTGGGAGTGGGAGTCGACTACTCGTACAAGAAGTAGCTGCTCAAGATGTAGCTGCTCTAGATGTACCTGCCCTAGATGTGGCTCTAGGGGTGAAAGTACCCACCGGTATAGGAGTTGTAGCATTGGCATCCACCACATCCCCTTGTGGACGATCAATGTCACAATTAAAGAAGCTGAAAAAATAATAATGAAAAAAAAATTAGTTTAATAATCCAAATAAGATAACACGCATATATAAATTAAGACTTGAATCCTATATATAATATATATATATATATATAGAAGAATAGGCCAATAATCAGACAGCGTTCACAATTTAAACTAGCTAGATATTGAGGAAGTCTTTGTACTGAAAACTACATTTCTAATATAATAAACTATCTTTATGCTGCTTATGATATAAGTGATAACCCTGGCCTAGACATAACATGATGAAACTGATAAAATATATGCAGCAACTTCATTTTCAGATCCATTATTATAAGTAAATGTCTTCATTATATATATATATATATATATATGGATGTATATAGTTTACATGATATATTAATTTTTTTAAGTATTTATTTTAAATTATATATGTGTAGTTTGAAAACTACTCACAGGTGGAGACTGAAGCCTGAAGAATGTTGTGCTGTTATGCCATGCCTTGGGAATACGGGAGCAGCCAGCCATAAGAGTACTTCCAATTCATTGTGTACATATCTATCTACTTTATCTATTCAGCTAATAGCTTTTCAAATGTACTCTACATTAGATTATACATACATTCATATATATATATATATATGCACCTTTTTCTATAGCGCTTAAATATTCTTTTTCTTTTTTCTTTTTTTGGATAAAGTATATTTATTTTCCACTGTTTCGATAAGTTTAAAGAGTAAATACAAGCATTGTTTCTCTCACGCTAAAAGTTAGATGAGATCGGAGGTTGGGCTTGCAATTCCTGACACTTATCTTATGTTTTTAATTTTAATAATGGTAGGGTGGTGGAAATCTTTTGGACCCCTGCACTTTTAATTGAACACATTTCTTTTTTAATTGTTTGATCAAATTCATCTCATAAAATACTACAAAATATGGTCATAAATTATGTGTAGAATATTTGGGTATATAAACTCGTTTGGGACAGAGCAATTGATAGTAGCAGACTTTCTAATTGAAATGAAGTTTCTTTTCAGAACTTATTTGTCTCCATGTTTATTATAATAATAGGGTAAAGGTCCTGTTTTCTTTTGTTGCCGTGGATGCTTCATGCTTTGGTGGTTTCACTTTCTTCTCTATTTATGCTTGGGTGGTTTCAATGACTTTGTTATTTGTTTTACATGTAAAGAAAACAACGCAAATGAACCAGCTTGACTCTATGCACATCTCTTGACTCTTACACATCTGTTACACATTTTATCAAACACTATGCATGCATACAAAACAAATTACAAACACATCATACATTTTATTAAACATATTTCCTTACTACAAATTTACAAAATCAATTCATAGGAATCACAACAAAATATCAATTCATAAGAGAGTGAGAGACGTTTACATAAAATTAATTAATTAAACTACTAAATTTAATTCTAGGGCTCGGAAGTTCGGAACCCGTCACTCTCACCGTATGCTGAAGCTCGGCTTGAAGTCGCACGAAGGAGCAAAGACGAACGGCGGCAACGGAGATGTGAGACGCAAGAGAGACATGAGACGCAGCACGGCAGCAGATCGCGGACGCAGCAAATGCCAGACGAGAGAGAACAGAGAAGTGAGAATGAAGAAAGAAGAAGGGAGGGGGGCTCTTGCGTTTTGGCCCCCTCCGTTCCATAAAACGACGCCGTCCCACATTAAGTGAGACGGCGTCGTTTCTTTTTTTTTTTAAGAAAATCCTAGATGTAAAATGACATCGTTTTACATCTAGAATTTTTTTTTTAAATTTCAGAGTCGGAGCTCCGAACTTTGACTCTGAAATTGAGTTCGGAGCTACTCCAAACTCCGACTCCGAAATCCGACCACTCCGACTCTGTCGGAGTCTGAATCGGAGCGATATTGGGCGGAGTCGAAATTTTCAGAATTTTGCCCCGCCCTACTTGGATGTGAGGACATAAACAAAAGTAATAAGATGAGAATATCTCTTTTATGTTCTTTTTATTTTTTGGATCCCTCAAATTACCACTTTTGACAGTTGACATCATCTATCATAGTCTAATCGGGAAAGATTGTGCCACGAGTAATAATATTATTTACCCATTATAATGGTCAAATATAAATTGATGCTATAAATTGTCAAAATTGATAGGTAAGTTGCGTTTGGATAGTGAAATATTTTATGACTAGTAATAAAAAAATAATAAAAAAATAATAAATAATATTGAAATATTTTAATACCTAAAAATATCTCAATACTCAAACTAGACCTAATTTAGAATTTTCATAATTTATGATGGAAATAAAAGATAATAATAATCTGATTGTACAAATATGTTAGACCCATACTAATTCTAACACTTTAACATCAATATTTTACTTCCATCAACCAACTACCAAACCTATATTCGTGGTCAAACAAAGAGGAGAAAAAGTGAGATGTTTGAAATTATTGATTGGTCTCTACCAACACCAAGTGGTCATGTTTGGTTATAAAAAAAAAAAAAAAAAAAAAAAAAAAAAAAATTGTTTGAAAATATTTAAGAATTTGGGTAATTTGTTTGAGAAATAAGAGAAAAAAAATTGTATAAAAATTACTTTTTCAAAATAAGTATTATAATGGAATTTGTGAAAGTTGATAGATAAAGTTGAAAAGTTATTTGAAAATAATATTTTAAAATTATTTTTTGTTTTGGAATTTGTAAAAATTATAGTGATGGTAATATGAAAAGCTGAAAGATTGAAATAGAAAAATCTTTTGAATGATTTTTGTGAATGAAGTTACTAGAAAAATTTTAAAAAATTCTAGAATAATTTTTGTGAATAAATAATCTTTTGGGTAGTGAGATGATCTCATATATTCTATAAATAATAGTGAAAAAGTAATGAAAATGTAATGATAAAATATTGAATAATAATAAATAATAATAAAAAATAGATAAAAAAATAATAAAATATTAAATAATGGTTGAGTATTCTCAACTACCCGACTAGCCATAAATCAAG
The DNA here is from genome assembly GCF_004785595.1 of Juglans microcarpa x Juglans regia. Lineage (NCBI taxonomy): Eukaryota > Viridiplantae > Streptophyta > Magnoliopsida > Fagales > Juglandaceae > Juglans > Juglans microcarpa x Juglans regia. The sequence continues at coordinate 23,057,952 of NC_054606.1, forward strand.
AAGGAAAAAGGTTTGTACTGGCAAAAGGCAATTTACCCGTTCAACTAAACTCATGATCACCTATATTTCAAATAATCAAATCTTATCAAATAGAGGAAATTATACCTTTAGGAAATTTTTGATAATTTTCAAGTCAATGGAATATAATTAAAAGAGAATAAATTGAAATTTTCCTTTTGGTTTTTGCAAAAATATTCTAAGGTGGGTGGACTTGTCCCTTTTATGTTTCTGCTATTAAAAATTCTACTCATCATTTCCCTCACTCAATTTACTATCTCATTTTGACACTTCATATATTTTAAATATTTTTACTTAATAATTAAATAAGTAATTATTAATGTATTGATATATTTTTATATTTTTTAAAAATATTTTAAAATAATAAAAAAATATGAATAAAAAAATTGAAAAAAAATAAAATGGCCAATTTGACCTATCGGTTAAATGGAACGGTGCAACTTTAAATTTATAGAAATAATATTTATAATTATATAAATTTTTAGATATGTATAATTTAATATAGCCTAATTTAAATATATAGATGTACATGAGATACCTCTAGAGAAGCATTCGACACGCAAAGTATCATCATCAGAACATTGGTAAGGTAAGGGGATCTTCAATCACCGGGCAGAGGTAGGCGTCTTACAGTGTACAGTACAGTAATACCTGACGATCAGTAAATTAGTAACGGCCGAATCCGAACTTCCATGCGTCTGGTCCAAAAGAAGAACCTGAGTAGACCGTTACACCCAAGCCGAAGGGGGACCAAAGTCCAAATCTGACTGACTTCTTGCGTTTTGCTTTGGGTGGTTGGATGGTTTGACCTGTACGCACCATGTGATAAAAGCTTGCTGTAGTTGTCTTCTCCACAAACACCTGTACACCTTGACCTTGACTGCGCCGCGCGGTTGTTTGTGGGTCCGAACCTTCAATATCCTTTTGTCTTTCTCCAACCCCGTTTCCCCCTTTAAATGGCTAATTTGCTCGAGATCACACAGTTCTCGTGAGGTCTGAAAGAAAGGGAATCTAATTTTCTCTTTCGGTGTTGGACACATTCGCCAGCCATGTCTCCCAGCAAGTTCGACTCCACTGTAACCAAAACTCTCTCTTTTTCTGTATATTATCTGTGCTTCTTCTTTTGGATTCTCAGATGTTGATTGTGTCTATTCTTCTATGGTGTCTACTCAAGCTTGGATTTATTGTGTTCTTGGCATTTAGATTTTTTCAGTGCTTGTTGAACATGGAGCTCTGACTGTGGGTTGCTGGGTTGGTAGTGTATTCCTTGCCTCTTTGTGATAATGAAGCAATGGGAATAAAGTTTGATGGTCAAAAGTGCGTTCAGTTTGTGCAAGCTATAATTTTTAAGATTTTGTGTTGCCTAGTTTTTGAATGTGGGATGGATTCAGTTTCTGGAAGTACGGATTCCATGTGTTGAATTCCGGGTTGAGGGTGAAATATACTTTAGGGTCGATAGTTCACACAATTTTGGTTGTTGTTGGTTTTTTTTTTTTGGCACAAATATTTTGAAAAATCGCGTTATCTTAATTTGAATCTTGATATATAATTTATCCGATGAGAATTTAAAAAATACAAAGAGAAGGATTGGATTGACTTACATCAGAACCACTGTTGAGTCTTAACAGTGGCAACTTCATGCAAAATTTGTTGAAAGGCAGGACCTTATCCAGAAGCACTAGGGTAATTAATATTTATGCCTGTACACAGCGGAGGCTCTCTGCTAGTGCAGGGGGTTCAAATCTGCCTGTTGATAATGTGGCATGCATGCAACCTTGTTGGAACTGTACAGAAGTAATTTTGTGTGGTGATCGTTTGAGATAATAATCCTGCAGTGATCGATGCCACAATTTTAACTTTCTGACAAGCTATTATTAATTTATATTTGTTCTTCTCCTTTGATATATAATATTTTTTACTTATCAAAAAAAAAAAATTATATTTGTTCTAAGTTTTCCGCGCAATGATGCCGCGTGGGTAATCCTTAACTTTTAGTTATGAACCAACCATTTCTGGGGTGCACCTCTTCACGATTTATCAATACATTGTGAAATTCTTGGGGTAACCAGTTTTGCATTTACAGTGACTTCTTATAATCCTTTATTACCAAACATTTTATACGTGATGTTTGTTACTTGGGTTGGTTATAATCTAACGAGAGTATTCCTCCTTCTCTTTAGTCGAGTATTCTTTTGTATACTTCTTGTGCAGTTGGTTGTGTCCCTTGGTGGTTTTAATAAAATTGAATTATTTTATATGGAAAAAAAAAAAAAATCTAAGGAGAGTAGATCAAAAGGTTATAACTCATTTGCATGTAAAAACAAGCAGAAATGAAAATTATGTGAACTTTGAATTATGGAAGATCTAACTCATCTTCTAACTGTGGAAGATCTTTTTGACCCCCTTTGTGTCTTAAGCTTTAAGTGTTGCTGGTGAAATATCATTCTGGTGTATGACTTGAGGTTATCCTGTTGCTGTAGTTTTTTGCTAAGTTATCCTGTTGCTATATCTACAAGGCTTAGGAAGTATGACATTTCCTGTGAAATGAATTTATCATAGAAGAAGTCAAAAGGACATGAATTTTTCATCATTTCAAGCACTTTATGTCTTCTTTTAATGTCCTTTTTTCCGAGGCTCCAACTACCTTGGCAAAGTAGAATGCTTATCCTTTTTTTATTTTTTTATTTTTTTTATAAGTAAGAGTAATTTTATTGATATGAATGAAATAGACATAACCCGTGTACACAGGAAGTATACAAAAGAACAAAGTATAATGCTTATCTAAGTGTACTATGTATTTAAATATTGACGAGGAACATTATCTTATGTTACTTTGGTAAGATACCTTATCACATTCTACACTGTGACATCATGTATATCTGATACACTTGCTGTGGGTAGGGAGAGGCAAGTATATCATGTTCGCTGCCAGAGAATGGTGTTTCCAATTCATATTCCCTCTTCTCAGAAAAGGCAGTTGATGAACTTCTTCAATCTCCAGTTCAGGGATCTGATGATCACCTTGTAGAGCTCTCAGAAGTCTTGAGAAGTATGCTCATGTTGAATTCTTTTATGTTACATACATCTTCCATATAAGCACATGCTCTGCACATGTCTAAAATGAAACCATGATGCTTATATTTTTTTCCATCTCATCTCTAGCTGTTGCAAAGGCCTTAAGGCGTGCTGCTGAAGGAAAGGCTTCTGTTCAAGCTGAGGCAGCTGAATGGAAGCGTAAATATGATCTGGAGAGAGCACGAAATCTGCAAATGGAGTGCAAAGGTTTTCTAATGTTGAGCAATAGCAACATTTAATTACATATTCTTGTGTTGTTTTTAATATGTAAAGAAAAGGTCTTTAAAATTAGGAATTGCTAGTCATACTCAAATTAAAGAAGAAGCCTTGTCCGAAATTGTCTGGAGATGGCTACTGCAGTCCTTATCCTTGATTCAGTGCTATTCAAGGCCAGGCCGTTCTTTTGTTCAAATTTCCATCCTTTGTTTTTTATAAGTAAAGTTTTATTGATATAGAAGTAAAGGTTTTTTTTTGTTCACATTTCCATCTTGCCACTACTGTTCCACAGAAAATTCATTATAAACTATTTCCTTTGCTTGTAGATAGTTCATGAATACTGTATCAATTATCTACAGTATCATAGATGTCAGTCATCATTGTACTGTCATCATGGTTGGCTCCATTTAATAATTCATGCCACCTTTATCTTATTGGAATTACATCTATCACTTATCCTATCCTTTATTTTTTGTGTATTCATCTTCCTTGTAATGGGCATTATGTGTCTTCAGGTTTGAAAATTTTGGCACCATATAATTTTCAAGCCTTACACTCTCTGTATTAAACAGATACGTTTCAAAATTGCTTAACTTTGTACTCCTCCAGTGAAAGAAAATTCTTGATCATCCTGTTAATTTAACTCTTTTTATTTTTATTGTTGTCATAATTGATCTAAGATGACAAAGGGAAATCTTTGGTCTTCAAATTTCTTTACTATCTATTTTTTTATTATTATTAAATCTTCACTGGTTGCATATTGCCTTAACCTGCTAATATTCCCTTTTAATTCTAAATCATCTCTCTACAGTTTTAGCTTTACCATTTATCTTCACCGTAGACTGATGAACTAGTGCTTTGTTTGGGACATTCTAATTCCTGTAACATGCTTAATTAACTTGATTTTTTCACTCCACAAAGCATTAGCAATCTTGCAATGGGATAAAAGATAATTAAAGACCTTCCCACTTCAGTTCAAGAAAAATTTTGAGAGAACTCGAAGGAAAATGAAAAAAGCCATGTGTAGAAAAGAGAAAGTAGAAGACAACAGGGGAAAACATAAAGAGGAGTCAAAGAAAAATAGGCAACAATTATGCACTGATTTTTTTAATATATATATATATATATTAATAAAAAAACTATTATTTTGTAAGATTTGGATTTTGGGTTAAATTTTGAAAAATATGATTGTTTAGATCTTTAGGTACGTAAGGGGGTTATTTCCTTTATTTACTTATGGGGGAGGAGCAGGGCCAGTGGCCACTGCCTACCCCCCTTAGATCTGCCCTTAGTGTGCCATTATTGACTTATTAAGACTAAATCTAGATTATACAAAATCTAAACTGTAAAAATACAGCAGTGACTCAATTGAAAACATTGAATTCAGTAACTATATACCAAAACCTCTAGATATGAGGATCGGTCATATGCTTTTGCCAACCATATGAGATGGTGGGGTGGTAGAGAGCTCATGAAAACCATGAAAACATTGAATGCACCCATCCGCATTTTTAAGCGCAATACAATACACACACACACACACACTGATTATTATTATACATACATAAATGCACCCATCCGCATGTTTGTATATCTGTGTAAGTTTATATGTTCTTATATATATATATATCTGTGAAATTCTATGTTTAATATTGCTTATGTTCCAATAAAGGGGCCGCCTGATAACAAGTTTTAGCCCCCAAATTAAGTGGATGGTTTATCGTATGCTTGTGGTTTTGACCACCACTGATAATTAAATGGAAATTTTCCATGGATATAAAAGTCAAATCTGTTTTGATAATCATGCAACATATGAATGTCACTTGAAAATTATACAGTATCCAATTAATTTTCCTATATGATATTATTCCTTCTAGTTATAATTGCGTTTGCTGCATGGTTATAATCTTACCCTATAGGACTTTCTTATTTTTTTCATAGAAGGAAATTTTGCTCCTGCATACAAAAGTTGACCTTGTGGTAACTCTTGGTGGGGATGGAACAGTCCTTTGAGTTTGTGCATTTACTTTTAGCTGTATTGAATGAATTAGAACGTGTTATAGAATTAAAATATTAATTTAGGGCACTTAACAAAATGTATTAACATAGTATATGGTAAACGTGAAGCATTAGTTTTCCAATATGGTAGTCAAATATATTTGCAATGCACTTTGAAATTAGATTGTTCCGTTTGGCGGCACTCCATGTATGTGTGGTATTCAATGTTAACACCAGGTAACTTACCCAAAAAAAATGTATAGCCTAGATCAGTGGATGGTTAACATGTATAGAAAACTAAGGAACCATGAGATTTTTCTATAATCTTGTATTTAAAATCTCTAGTGGTGCTTAATATTCATAGAAGTATACTTGTCAACTCTGAAGAGAATACTGCATTTTTTGGTTTTTCCTGATTTTCTTTACTTTTTGGTTTTCCAGATTTTACAACCATTGCAAGTAAGCTTTTCTAAATATGATCATTTGTTCATTAATTATCTCTAAGGTAATATGCATAATGCTTGTCTAATTCAGTGGAAGAGTGGATTTATTCTTGGAAATGAAGTCAAACCCTGGAATCTGCATCAACTGAATTTCATGCTAGACAATGATATCTATTTCAGATTCTTTTGATTTCGGACTGTACTTGGCAATTATTATCAACGGATTTTCAGGCAGCATCCATGTTCAAAGGACCAGTTCCTCCCATCGTCCCATTTTCTTTAGGGTCTCTTGGCTTTATGACCCCTTTCCGTATCCTCCTCCTTGTTTAAAGGCGTTTGTTTCTCTAACAATTTGATAATTTAATGACACCACTTTATACAACCCACACCTTTTTATGACATCTTTCACATAATTGTTGGCTTTCTCCTATCTGACTGGAAGTTGGTCCTTAATATTCTTCAGACTCTGAAAATGCCTTGACTCTATTTTTAAGGGTCCAATTAGTATCACATTACGACACCGTTTGCAGTGTCATGTTATTAGGCTAAAAATGAGTATGATACTGAAGAACCAATACTTGTTTTGAATGAGGTTACAATTGATCGTGGAATATCATCATACCTTACAAATTTGGAATGCTATCGTGACAACTCCTTTGTCACTTCTGTCCAAGGGGATGGGCTAATTTTATCTACAACCTCTGGCAGTACTGCATATTCATTGGCGGCGGGGGATCAATGGTCCATCCACAGGTATGTTTTTGCCTCCATATCTTACAATAAGAACAGTGTTACTGTGTTATATAATTTAGGCAAGTAATGTAACAAGGAAATTTATTTCTTTGGGTTTTATAGGGTAATTCATGCTTATTATCCAGAAAGATATTTGAGTTAGAATATCTTATAATTGAAGGCTACATTGAATTTTCCTTGTGTAATCTTGCAAGTGGAAAGCCTATAGTGATTGGATGTGAAATGTCTCTTGCTTAGTTGTTTACGGATAAAAAAAAAAGCCTCTTGCCTAGCAAAATAGTTTAAATTTTGACTGCTAGTAGTGCTCTGTGTAGTTATTATGCGTATGTAATCCATAATGCTTTCATTGTAATAATTGTGGTGCAAGATGCTTGAAACATACAGATGACAGCTCTTTAATTAGCATTGAAAACACTGATAGTTTTGCCATAACCATACGGTATATATATTTTGAAATGATAAATAGGATAAAATTAGGGGAATTAATGAGATAGTACTTGAGGAAACAACAATACTCAGTTACAAGTTTGGATAGAAAACGACATCGATTAATGCTTTCTATACCAATCTCATGCAACGCTAAGTGCCCAACATCTTGGCCTGTTTTGTGTGAAGTAAAAAGCACAAATCATGTGACATTTGCAGGTTTTTCGAAACTAGCTCAACTTTTGGACTATTGTTATATCGGAACATGCATGTATGGCATGACAATTTCAAGGACTTGTCCAGTTCTACTTAAGATCCTGTAGTCTCCTCTGCATAACTCCATTTAAAAAGCAGAATGCATGGCCTGAAGAATTAAGCACTTGATACTTCACTTCTCACGAAATCCATAACATAACCTGAGGTTAAGGTTCAAAAGAGAGCAAAATCACATTTAACTTCAATCTTGAAGTAGAATCGTTGACTTTAAAAGTACTTGGTGCTTTCAAAACTGTTTCTAAATCTTCAATTGAAATCTGTCTTTTATTAATTTGATTCTACCTGCATATTTTTGCATCAATATCTTTCCTCCATTTACAATGTCTTCTCCAACTTCTCTTAACTTGAGCACCATTCAACAAACTCTCAGCCCTTTATCTCTTGGAACCCTATGCAAGTCTCTGGCTATTCCAGGTCTAGTCTTGTTTTTGTTCTACACTTTCTTGTTTAACCCGCCCAATTACCAACCTTCCGATCTCTTATCAACCATAAAGCAGAAATGTCATTCCTCAACTCTCGTTATCAGTAATTCTCCTACCAACATCAGCTACATTGTGTTTGGCATAGTTGGTTCCATGAACACATGGAAGTACAAGAAACCATACATTGAAGCTTGGTGGCGACCAAACATCACCCGGGGTTATCTTTTCCTAGACAGAGCACCCACACCGGAGTTCCAACCTTGGCCTTCAACTTCTCCTCCTTTTCACTTCAATGAAAACATCAATAAATTGAAAGTATACTAAAAAATTGTGAGGCCGATTCAAGTTCGAATAGTACGCACAATAATGGAGACATTTAGACAGGGAGATGAAGATGTGAGATGGTATGTAATGGCGGACGATGATACTGTCCTGTTTGTGGATAACTTAGTTGAGGTTCTAGCCAAGTACAACCATTCTAAATACTACTATATTGGGTCAAATTCAGAGTGTGTCAAGTCTAACTTTGATTTCTCGTTCGAAATGGCATTTGGTGGTGCCGAGTATGCTTTGAGTTACCCTTTAGTGCAAGCATTGGCAACCAAGTTAGACGATTGTGTTGAGCGATATCCTGACATGTAATTGCATAAAGCTTCTCTACTTCAGTTTGCTACTATATATGATTTTGCACCAGTACTTGCTATTCTTTCGGAACCAAAAGTTACGTGCATTTAAATCTTTTTATCACAGTCACACCTGTTGATGTGGCACATTTTCATTGGTTTTGTGTATTAATCACTTAAATGACAGCCACTTACGATATGCCAAAAAGTCATTGTAATTGAAGATGATATATTTAAGATAAAAAACGATATTTATCTTTTTGATACCATGGTAGAATTAAACCATTCTATACAGTTAAATGACATATAAAAGCCATTCCAAATATGGTTTTCCATCACAAACTAAGCCTAGTGGGTATTTGTGACTGCAGATTGATCTGCACAATGACATATCAGGTCTTCTATCAGCTCACCCACAGTCTCCTTTCCTCTCCCTCCACCACATTGACACCATAAACCCAATCTTCCCCTCCATGAACCGTTCTGAATCAATAAACCACCTCATGAAGGCTGCAAAAGTGGACCAATCATGTCTTCTACAACAAACCATTTGCTACCACAGGCCGAGCAATTGGTCTTTCTCAATTTCATGGGGTTACTCGGCTTATATATATGAAAACATACTCCCTCGGAGCATTTTGTGGAGACCAATCGAGACACTTAGGCCATGGATGAGAAACGTTAGGCCACCATTGTACATGTTCAACACCTGGTGGACCTCCAACAATCCCTGTGAAGCTCCTCATGTTTGTTTTCGTGATTCTATTGAATATTATACTCAACAGAGCCAGATTGTTACAACCTATATAAAAACATCACTGTGTGGTTTGTCGGCTTGTTCATTCACTGGTAATCATTCTGCAGATGCCATCACCAAAATTCAGGTGTCTTCTCCGGCAACAACACCCATGGAAGTGAGTTCTTTATATTTTCATCATTTTTAACCAGAACATTCATTTTTTGTAGTTCACTTCAATAATATGGGAAATCTTGCCTTCTACTTTGATCACTTTAAGGTCTCGTGGATTTTAAGAAGTAATTTTTGTGAAATACATAATGATTGTTAAAAAATATTGATTTGGTTCAATGATAATTGCAATTCCTTTTTCTTTCACAGGCCGGAGGAAGAGACTGCTGTGACATTCTATACACGGCTACTAAAAATGTTACAGAAGTGAAATATAGGCCTTGGGGGAAGGATGAAGTAATTGCCTACTTCAACATCAAATTACTCAGCTTCTTGTATTTTTTTTAATAATATAAAAGGGTTTTGTAATGTGCATTTTATTTTCAAATTTTAAATGGCAACATACATGTTTTTCAGTTGTCTTAAAAGTTCATAATGCTACTGTCCTTGAACAGGCAGAGATTTAGAAAATTACAGGTTGTAATAAGATACAAATTGTTATCATAAGAAGAATTCCATATGTAACAAATGGTAGTGGCTTAGCAAGTGGATGTTTATATCTAAAGATTTCCACACAAAACAACATAAAAACTATGAATTGGGAAGATCAGCAAAATTTGCATATGTCAAGGAATATCTTTCAATAAATTTGCTCCATCTGGGATCGGAATTATAAAATATCTCCATCAACTCATGATTATATATTGGACCACAATGCCTAAAAGCGACAATCCTTCTTCACATGACGCCTTTAGACCACAATTCCAAGGAGACATGCTGATATTTGTGAGGACATTCTTTTTCTTGATGAGTTTTTAGAATTTTGTTTCTTCCATGTTTTCAGAAAAGCAAACCAAGTTAGCTGTCGGCTTGGAAAGTCTTGGAGGCTGGAGCATCTGGTTTCTCTGTTTCTCTCTCATGTTCATCAACTTCCTTACGCCTTGGATGGATTTTTACTTTGGATAAAATTTGCAAATGTCAGGTACCGATGACTTTGAAGTGGCCAAATCCTGGGTAGGAAACTGTCGAGAGGTGTCTCCCATCTGAAAAAAACCAAAATATTTTGTCACCCAATATTTGTCGAAAATCCTCATTTTTTGTGCAGAAGCTAGATGCAAGATCATTGATGGCAGAAAATGTTCTTGGAAAGCATACACAAATAAATGAGTTCAAAGCAATTGGTCGCATCATCCATGATGTTAAAGCTATGATCAACTTCATATACATGTGCTCCAAGATGCAAACGAAATCATCCCTATAAGTTTAGACATATGAGATAGCCTTGAGAAAAGTTGCATGTGTTGCAGAAGCAGTAATCAAGACTAAAAAAGCACCCGAGTTCAGCAAAAATCAAATTACCGTCACTTTCCACGCTAAAAAACATGCAGGCCCTGTTGAAATTGTTGTTGTGAAATTACACAGCCTTAACAGGCCGCGGTGATGTAAAACTTGTTGCAATTAAAGGCTTTTTGCGGCAATTTTATTTTCAACAGACACAAAAGACCTTATTTCTTATAGTGAAGATGGGATGGGAGTAGTAGCGCTAGCTGGTTCTTAAACATTAGTACCACACGTGTTCGACTTTGGAAATCATGTTTCTCATATTAATCATCTTCCCAACTAAGAGGGCCACAAGAGCCACGGCCTCCACCAGATCTCCCATTGCTATAGTTGGCATAATTGTTTTATGCAATTATTTTAAATTTCTATAGGTTAAAGAATAAAGCACATATAAGCAATCCAGGAAAATCATGAAGGCATCCATGATTTATCTATAGTTGGCATTGATGCAGAGGACATGATCAGCAGAGTCACCATAGTAGATTATGATAAGAAAATCATTGTTGAGAAAACTCGTCATGTGTCAGTTGTTGAGAAATATTTTTCATCTAAGGTTCCTACTAATTCATTCTCTAAAGCTACTAGAATACGGACATTTCTCATCCCTTACAGATTACAACATATATTATCTGCGTCAACTTGTGATAAATTATTTTCCGCTTGTGAGAAACTGTGCATGTTGGATCTGCGGGTTGGTCATGTTCCAAAATCTATAAAAACGTTGAAGCTTTTAAGATATCTTGATCTGTCTGGGAATCCTAATATCAATAAGTTACTAATATTCTACTGCCTCTTGCACCATCCATCAACAAATTTTTCAATTTATCCCATTTCTCACCATCCTCATTCCACACATCATCCAACACCAGTAACTACTTCTTTCCGAATACGAAAGGCCAATGCCTCCATTGCAGCAACTTCTTGTTTCTAGTTTGTTACAGATTCCAAGATTTTTTCTATAATTTTTTAAACATCAAAGATATCAGATACACTAACCCACATTTTTAACTGAAAATATTTTTGGATCGTCTGCTCATTGAAACTGAATTGAGCTAGTGTGGTCTTTCCTAATCCTCAGATGCTCATTAGATTTTTTAACAAACTCTCAATCCCTCTCCCCTGTTTCTTCTTTACTCAAAGTCGTTTCTGCAAATAGAATTTTATAAGTTGAAGGTGAAGAAGTGGATACGGGGATATAGATAAAATTGGTAGAAAAATACCTGGATGAACGTATTTTACTCAAGGACGAACGTTTTCCAGTTGAGGATCAGGATAAGTGCCGCTGTGGGATGTGAGCAATCTTGGGCCAATCCTCACCTCCGTCTTGTTCGCATCTTTGTAATAAGATGGGACGATCATGAATTGTCAACACTTTCAAAGAGGTTAGCCTACTCATTGCTTCAGGCAGTGATGTTAAACCAGAGCATCTAGAAATTGTGAACCACTCAAGTGATGCCCAATTGCAGATCCACTCTGGTATAGTCATCAAGCTTGAACAATTTGAGATTTGGAGCTCTCGTAGTGTGGTAACATGTTGAAGCCCCAACGGGAGAGACACCAATTTCGGAATACCGTAGAACTCCAAAGAGATGAGGCTTTTAAGCCCTTTCCATTGCATACTGTGCTCATCGTTGCCTAGATCAAGCATGGGACAATCAGTAAGCTCCAGGTTTTGAAGTGCAGTGAGATATTGTACACCTTGGGAGAGAGACTTTAATTTAGGTATCCTCAAGTGCTGGAGAGATATGAGGTTTTGCAACTGTCGAGAGGTGTCTCCCATCTGAAGAAAACCAGAATATTTTGTCGCCCAATATTAGTGGAAAATCCTCATTTTCTGTGCAAAAACCAGCTGCAAGATCATTGATGGCAGAAAATGTTCTTGGAGAGCATCCACAAATAAAGGAGTTCAAAGCAATTGGTTGCATCATACATCATGTAGCTATGATCAACTTCATATGCATGTGCTCCAAGATGTAAACGAAATCATCCCTGTAATTCCAGGTTAAGCTCACAATAAAACAGAGTGGCAAATAAAGTTGCAAATATGCTTAGTTTCACAATGAAAAAGTACAGCAATGAAAGAAATGGGGAAACTATAAAGAAAATAGACAAAAAAAAAAAAAAAAAGGTGCTAAAATAGGAAGACAACATTGCAATAAGACCACCTACTTGGTAAAAGATGAGGAAACATCTGAGTATTTAGAGAAAAAGAATAATTTTTTTAACAAACTCTCAATCCCTCTCCCCTGTTTTTTCTTTACTCAAAGTCGTTTCTGCAAATAGAATTTTATAAGTTGAAGGTGAAGAAGGTGGATGCGGCGATAAAGATAAAATTGGTAGAAAAATACCTAGATCAGTCGGAGTGGTATTCCAGTTGAGGATCGGGATAACTCCAGCTTTGGGATGTGAGCAATCTTGGGCCAATCCTCACCTCCGTCTTGTTCGCATCTTTGTAATAAGATGGGGCAATCATGAATTGTCAACGCTTTCAAAGAGGTTAGCCTACTCATTGCTTCAGGCAATGATGTTAAACCAGAGCATGTAGAAATTGTGAACCGCTCAAGTGATGCCCAATTGTAGATCCACTCTGGTATAGTCATCAAGCTTGAACAATCTTCGATTCGGAGCTGTCGTAGAGTGGTAACATGTTGAAGCCCCAACAGGAGAGAACCAATTTCGGAATACTAACGAACTCCAAAGAGATGAGGCTATTAAGCCCTTTCCATTGCATCCCGTGCTCATCGTTGCCTAGATCAAGCATGGGACAATCAATAAGCTTCAGTTGTTGAAGTGCAGTGAGATATTGTACACCTTGGGAGAGAGACTTTAATTTAGGGCATTTAATTATCGTCAAATGCTGGAGAGATATGAGGTTTTGCAACCCATCCTCTGGAAGTGTTTCTAGATCGTCAATTTCTTTTAAGAATATATTCTTCAATTTGGAGAGAGGAGGAGATGAAAAGGCAATGGGTGTAGAGGAAGCGGAGGAGGAGGCATTCGTTATTGTTTGTTGCACTACCTTCCACCTGGCATCCCTTAGTAATAACTCTTCTTCAAGATGTGGAAACATTGGCAATGAAGTCAACATAGGACAAAAGTCTACTCGTAAATATGAAAGACGAGGGAATAGTAAAGCATTCCCCGCCGTATTGACATCTACATTATAAGAATCACTCCTCCTCCACCAACCCTTCAGATTACGACAGCAAGAGAGCAAAATACACTCAAGAGATGGGAAGAATGCTGATGAAGATAACTCATTGTTGCCACTACAATCTGATACGTACTCTATTTCATCAAGTCCGCTCAGAGAAATTCTCTTAAGAAAGGGTAGTCGACTCAATGGTGGCAAATATTTCAATTTACTACGACCACTTAAACTCAAGTCAACAAGATTTGTGAGTGACAAAAGCCACATCGGAACCCTCACACCCCCTTAAGAACCTATGTCCAGCACTTTAAGATTTGGGTGAGGTTCAAAGCCTTCCAATGCCATTTCATCACCTGCATTAATAACATTTCCTCTTGATCTCCAACGTTAAGTCAAAACCTGAAGATGTTCTTTCTCCTTTAGATTTGCGACGTCTTCCTCCCGACTTCTCAAACCCGAAATCTCTCATTTTCCTCTTAAGCTATTTAGTCTATTTAACTCACTTAACTGGCCACTATCTTCTGGGTTCGAATCATAGTGGACAACAAAGTTAGATAATGTCTGGAGATTTTTCAATTCCCCCAATCCACATGGCATATAAGTCAAACTCTTACATCCATCATTGTAAAGATGCCTGAGGTTGACTAATTTCGTAATTCCTCTAGGCAATTCTTTAAGCCTTTCGCAATAAGAGAGTCTTAGTGTATACAAATTTTGCAACCTAGTTATGGAATCGGGCAGCTTCTCGATTTTATCATTCTCTGAAAGATCAAGATCTCTTAAATGCTTCAACTTACATATGGAACTCGGTACTAAATCAAGCTGTCTTCTATGTAGATCCAGCACTCGCAATAACTTCAAACTTGAAAAGATTGCTTCACATGAAGAACTTGACTCTTGCGAAGAATTGAAGTCACCAAGCGAAAGAAGTGTTCGAATCCTACTGGCTTTAGACGAGGAAGTTGGAACTACAAAGGAAAATTCTATATTGTCGACAACTGATACGTGCCGAGTTTTCTGATCACTAATGATTTTTTCCTTAGATTCTAATCTGGTGATCAATGATCCTGCCACTGACATTGCAAGATCATGCATGAGGTCATGCATTTTACTCGCAATCACGTTTCCAAATCATCCATTTTAGCTTCTTGAAAGAACGATCTCCAAACTAAATCCATGAAATAGTCATGACCAGCATCTTCAAGACTTCCGTTTTGGTTGGATAGCTTGATAAACCCCTGTGCTATCCAGAGATTTATCAATGTTGATTTTTCCATCTCGTAATCCTTTTCTTTTATTTTTGGCATTTTATTGTTTTTAAAAGAAAACCACCCTGCTTCAGAATTTTCCAAGAACAGTAACCTTCCAATTGTTTTGATGACAAGGGGGAGACCAGAACACTTTTCTACAATCTCCTTTCCAAGTGCCACGATTCTGGAATTCTCTGGCTCTTGACCTTTCTCAAATGCCACTTGCTTAAATAAAGACCATGACTTCTGGCTGTCTAAACCCTGTAAGGAATATGGTTCAATTGTTTGGGTAATTCTTGCAACTTTTGCACTACGTGTAGTTACTAGTATTCTACTCCCACTTGCACCAACCTCCAACAGTACTTTCAAATCATCCCATTTTTTAACATCCTCATTCCAAACATCATCCAATACAAGTAAGTATTTCTTTCCACCAATTTCTTTTCGAAAATTATGCACCAATGTCTCCATTCCCGCAATCTCTGGCTTCTTTTTTGTTACTGATTCTAAGATTTTTCTAACAACATTTTCGACTTCAAAACTCTCAGAGACACAAGCCCACATTTTTAGTTGAAAATGTTTATCTATTTCCTCATCATTAAAGATGAATTGAGCTAGTGTGGTCTTTCCTAATCCTCCGATGCCAGTAATCGGAAGGATTCCTACATTCTCTTTAATGTCGGAATCAGAAAGAAGTCTTTTTATGATCTTCTTCTTGTCATCTTCTCTACCCGTAACTTTTGCCGCAGGTACATAAGAATGAGTATCATCCCTCTTCCTAGCCCTGACTTTTATCTCCACAGGGCGTTCCTTGAAGTGGAATTTCGTCCTGTCATCTGCGATGGCATCTAACTTCTGTCTAATCGTTTTAATCCTATGGCCCATTTTCAGATCATAGACATGCTGGTTTGATTTGGAGAAGAAGATTCGTACCTTTTTTTGCCATCTTATCCCGAGTCATCATCTCTCGCAACAGACATTCAGTGGAGAAACCATCCAGCAAGTCATCTGCAGCATAAAAGACGTCCTTAAGCTTTTCAAGCCAATCTTTAACTTCATGGTTGTTCATTGCCCATTGCTCCTCAGCATCAAGAAGCACGGCTTGGATTGTCGAAACGGTGTTCTTGAGCTTGTCACGATCATCTGTGACACCCCAAAGCAGTCCGATCTCCTTGAGAGCCAGGGATCCCAAGCTCTCAATGATTCGTGCAGCAACATCGAAGAGAATGGCTTCTGCCATTTGTTGATGGTTGGTGAAGGAATGGTAAAAACGGCTCACTAAAGGGATAGAAGGAAGGATATGTTTGCTTTGAATGCGTACAGAGGACAAGGCGGTAGCAACATTTTATAAGGCCTTGCATGGGAAAGTTCCTATTCAATTTAACATTTGAATACAGAGGACACAGAGCGTGGCCAATATTTTATGAATTCTTGCATGTGCTGCTGCATTCGTGTTATATAAACATGAATTTTCTTTTCTTGTTACTGCTGAAGATGCTTTGCCTACTGCTTTTTCTTTACCTTATTTTTGTATCCCCAAGATAATTAATTAATGGCAATTACATTAATACACCCAACTTCCAGCTAGCTTTCCTCTGTCTTCTTGCCATTTGTATAGAAGGTTCCCAACGACAATATTTTATTCAATTCTACATCCAATACTGTTTCATCTTGGATATTCTAGAATAAGTATATTTAATTTGTGGAATATTTAATTAATAAGATGAAGTTTTGAGCCAGAATTCAATCTTAAGACCCAATTCTGATAACATGTCAATTCGGGTCCTCAAATAGAACATCTACAACAACAAATCAAACTCCACAAACCTAACATGTATCTGAATCATATTCAACCTGCATTCTTGTGTTTTGGTTTTTTAATGCAAAATGTCGTCGTTGAAAGTATTATAATATTTAAACTGAAATATTTTTCTCAACTAACTTTATAGGTCCCTCTTCAATAGTTTTACTATGAAAGTAATTTTGTGGTTGATCGTCTAGTTAAAGTAGATGCTAATGGTGTTTCTATCACATATTTTTTTACTTCTCAACTTTGTAAAAGGACTTTGGGCAAATACTAAGGGTGTCAATTCTTGTTCGTGAATTGTGTTTGTGTTGTGTCAAGTTATGAATATTAGAATATATAGGTCAACAGAACCCGATCCGTTTAATTAAATGGGTTAGGCCTTAAAACGTGATCTCAACCCATTTAATTAACAAAAAGTGACAGGATATGACTCATTTAACCCATCTAGTAATTAACTTTTATTAGGTTAATCCGAACATGACCCATTTAACCATATATTTATTCTTTAACCCAATTAGTATAATCTCATACCTAATACGAGGAAAGCTATAAAAATAATTTACAACTACAACTAGATTCATGATAAAATATTTTATAATTAATATCCAAACTAATAACATATAAGAAAACCTAATATTAATTACTTATTAACAAAAAAAGTTTAATAGTTTGAGATATGATGTAGTTAAATACTAATATTAATGTCACATGTTTCCAACAAGAAAAAAATACGTGTAAGACTAAATTTATAAAGTTTAAAAATAGAATTTATTAGCGCTATACGACTTGATTGTAGGTTTCACAGATAAAGTTTAAAACAAGGTTTTACTTTCTAGAGAAATGCTAACGAGCATTTCTCCCTACAAATTTTTTTTATGAATTCAAAGATGAGATGAGATAATTTTAGATGAAAGTTAAAAAATTGGTGCTACATCCTCGGTGGAGCTCTACTTTCTATGTATTTTTATATTACAAAATATTACCACCTGGACATATTACAATATGTTTCTATCTATCCATCCATCAAAGATGCTTTGAATACAGAGGACTGGTGGCCGTGTCTAATAGTTTATGAGTTCTTGCATGTGCTGCTGCGTGTTAAACAAGAAATGAAGATGCTTTGCCTACTGTTTTTTCTTTAAACAAGAAATAAATTAAGGAATCCAATAAATAAATTAGTTTATTTATTTATTTATTAATTGTTAATCTGAACAGCTGAAACTTTGACTAGTCAACATCTACTTTTCGAGGTGCCATCTAATACCATTAGTAGATGCAATATGGTCCAACGTCTATTAGCTGACCACCAGACTAATACATACTAATTAATTAGGCTGAGATTCATTTTCGGTATTCTAATTTGGCACCCTTGATCAGGTTCCTAATTTTAAGGAAAAAGCTTCCCGTCGGTCGGGTGAAAACCATATTTGAATTAATATTAGTTAATAAAAAGTTGTCTCGTAAAACTTACAATGAATTAATGTAGATGGTTGCTCTTTTGGTAATCCTGGATTTTCAAGTTCCGGTGCCGGTGGGCCATTCGGAACTCAAATGGTGATTGTCCTCAATGGGACTAGTTCCCATGAGTTTCTTGTATCCATATCTAGTTTTTGACTTGTAACTAGGTATTATCAATGTATACTTCATGTGTATTTGGGCTTTGCTTCGCCTATTTACTTGATCATAAAATCTTAGTTTACTTGTTAAAAAAAAAAAAAAAAAACCCAAATTGATATTTCAGTGATTCCTTTTGGTTTTTGTTTACCATGTATCTTGTCACATTAGGTGATAAGTTTAAATTTCATTTAGTTGGATGGGATAAAGTATGTACTCCATTGAGAGCTGGTGGGTAATTGGGAGTACGTAATGTTCGGATCTTTAATAAGGCTCTACTAGGGAAATGGTTATGGCGTTATAATCATGAGAGGGAAGCTTTATGGAAAGAGGTAATTGATGCAAAGTATGAGAGTGCAGGGGGGTTGGTGTTCTGATAAGGGGAGGGGGACTTTTGGTGTTGGGTTGTGGAAGTATATTAGGCAAGGGTGGGGGTTTTCTCGAGCAATACTAGGCTGAGTTTGGGGGTGGGCAGCAAAATCAGTTTTTGGAATTATGTGTGGGTGGGAGATATAGCTCTTAAGGATGCTTATCTTAATATTTTCATAATTGCACGAGAAAATGAAGTTATGGTGGCTGATGTGAGGGTAGTTAGGCATGGCTCACAGGAGTGGAACTTCAACCTTACTAGGGAGGTACAAGATTGGGAAGTGAGACCTTCTCACAGCAATACAAGATAGGCATAACATTTCTATTGCGGTTCCAGCTGGAGACATGATGAAATGGAGACCTTCTAAGAGTAGGAAATTCTCGGTACGCTCTTTTTATGATGTACATACAGCTCAAGCTAGGCCCAATTTTTTGTGGAAGAATATATGGAGGAGTAAAGCACCTCCCAAGGCTGCATTCTTTGTTTGGACAACAGCTTTAGGGAAGATACTAACCATAGATAATCTCAGAAGGCGTGGACTTATAATTATGGAGTGATGCTATATGTGCAGAAATAGTGGGGAAACAATAGATTATTTACTCATACATTGTGATTTTGCATGGGAAATGTGGAACTATTTTTTCAGCATAATGGGATTAGCAAGGGTAATGCCGGGAAGGGTGGTGGAACTACTAGCTGGCTGGAGAGGGATCACAAGGACACCATAGATTGCAGTTGTGTAGAAGATGACTCCTATTTGTATTTTTTGGTGTATTTAGAGAGAAATAAATGATAGATTTTTTTAGGATCATTAACGATCCTTGGAGGAGTTTAGGAGTTTTTTTTGGAAGACTTTATTTATGTGGGCCATTGCTTTAGAGTTAAATTGTCTTAGCTTCTATGATTTTCTTGTAACAGTTATTAGTTCTTAATTTGGTGTACTCTTATGTATACCTCCGGTGTACTTGGGTTATGCCTATCTTTATCAATACAATTACTTCTTACTTATAAAAAAAAAAAAAAAAATTCCCTCTCTTTCTCTGTGTCTAGTTCATTGGATACTTTTTGATACACTGATTTTTTCATCACATTTGGGTTAAATTTATAACCTCTCTCCTTATTCAAGGCATTTTCTGGCTTATGCTACAGAGCATGGTAGTGATGATGTTGATGATGCAAGAATGGGGAACTTGGTTAACCAACCAGTGTGGTGTAGTGAAGCAAATGAGCAACTTGAAAAGTGATACGGGAGGAATGAACTTTGCTCGCATGAAGTTCTTCGTGATGGGGAAACTGATTTTGATTCCAAGATGGTCAGAAAGGTATAAGTTTCTCAGTACTCCCACAGCTAATGACTCCTGGCTTTTTATAATATACTGTTTGTTTTTTAATGCATCATTTTATTCTGATATCTATTAGTCCAGTTATTAATAATTACTAGTTCTCAATGTGCCTTAAGCTCTGCAGACTCTTTAGAGAATGTTTAACCTAATCTACTTTTTCGTGGTGGCCACGTAATTAAACGTACAATAAACTAACGTAGATGGTTGGTCTTTTGGTAATCTTGGATTATTTTCAGGTTCTGGTGGAGTCATTCGGAACTCAAATGGTGATGTGCTATGTAGTTTTGCATCTTATATGGGTCAGGCTACCAATAACGTTGCTGATCAGGTAATGGGGCTTGTGATTCATTGGCAGAGAAAGAAGCGTTGCGGCTTGTGGTATTTGGAGGATTTTTGGAAAGAAATATTAAAAAGGTTAGAAACTTAGAGGGGATCTGTTTTTCTGTGTCTCATTCATACAGGGAAACTAATGGGAGCTAAAGGATTTAATGGTTCGTGGTTTTTGTCTTCGAAAACCCCTTCTTTAATAAGAGGTTTAATAAGACTTGATAAAGGAAATTTTCCTTATCCTCGGAAAAGTCAATAAGGCTGGGAGGAATTTTATTTTCTTGTCAAAGGTTTTATAATTTGTTTATGGTTGACTTGTTCTAGAATTATTTGTATAGTTTCTTGTTTTCTATTCTGGTAATTGTTTTTTATACCTAGGTTTGGTTTTCACTACAAGAAATAAGGCTTTTTGCAGCAATTTTATGTCTATTGGAAATAAAATCGCCGCATAAAGCCTTTAATTGCGGCGATTTTTACATCATCGTGATCTTTTAATTTACATAAAATTTTGAAACTGATCTTTTGCAGCAATTTTTCTACTTTTTGCGACGGACGTATTCGCCGCAAATACCAAATTTGACTTTTGCAGCGATTTTTCTACTTTTTTCCGGCGATATTTAGTGCTAAGAAAGACTGTTTTTCTTGTAATATTTGTTGCATATTTGTCAACCCTGTTGGATGTTTTCACGGTATTCATCCGCCATAAGTGAGGGTTTATTAATAAAATTGATGTACTATCCTTTTCACTTAAAAAATAAAATTAAAAATTAAAATTTACACACACATGCAGTAGATTATTTCTTCATCTTTTCTCTCTTCCCCTTTTTGTCTCTCCCTCCCCTACCCCTGTCGCCTGCAAGCCCCCTCCCTCTCTCTATCTCTCTCTTTATAAGTTGATACGGCCTTTTTAATATTTTAATGGAGAATATCGAGTTTAGCGAAAGAATTTGGAACTTTGAGAACTAGTAAAAATAGAGAGATTGAAAGAGAGAGATAGAGAGGGGCTTGCAGTTGCAGGGGCCGTGGGGTGGGGGGAGGGAAAGGGGGAAGAGATAAACGTCCATCCTCAACTCCCATTATCACCAATTCTCCTACATACGTCAGCCACATTGTGTTTGGCATAGTTGGTTCCATGAACACATGGAAGTACAAAAAACCATACATTGAAGGTTGGTGGCGACCAAACATCATTCGGGAATATCCTTTCCTAGACAATCACCCACGCTGGAGTTCCAACCTTGGCCTTCAACTTCTGCTCCTTTTCGCGTCAATGAAAACATCAATAAACTGAAAGTATACTCGAAAATTATGAGGCCAATTCAAGTTCGAATAGTACGCATAATAATGGATACATTTAGACAGGAAGATGAAGATGTGAGATAGTATGTAATGACGGACATGATATTGTCATATTTGTGGATAACTTAGTTGAGGTTCTAGCCAACTACAACCATTTTAAATTCTATTTTTTTATTATTAAATCTTCACTGGTTGCATATTGCCTTAGGGCTGATTTAGGGATGGATATAAGGCGCACACCACAAAGCACAAGCCGAACCAACTTGATTTTTTCACTCCCCAAAGCATTAGCAATCTTGCAATGGGATAAAAGATAATTAAAGAACTTCCCAATCCAATTCAATAAAAGTTTTGAGAGAACTAAAGGAAAATGAAAAAAAACCATGTGTAGCAATCAAAGAAGAGCGGTGCTACTCTGCCGCCTAAGTAGCGGCACTAAAAGTAGTTAACTAAGTATCAGAATTGTTTAATACAAATATTCAAATAAATTACCTTTAAAAAGTTATATAGTTATCTGTAAACTAAAGTAAAAGGCCGAATACATAGACAAAAGGGAAACAAATCCCATAATCCAAAAGCAACCACATGTCATTCCCTTCACGGAGCAGATCCCTCAGGCTGTTCATCCTCATCTGCATCAAAATCTACGGTACCATAAAACGGTACCGCAGGTAAGTAATAATCCAAAAAACCTACGAGATAAAAGTGCATTAATGCGACCAACATGCATGCATATGATAAAATACGCCTTAGCCTCAAAACATCATTTTTCCCGAAAATGACTATTTTCCAACACACGCCAAAATCCCATTTTGGCCCAAAAATATAATCCATCTTTTTCCCAGAAAATGATTTACACAAAATCCAACTATTTATCAGACAATGTAGGCGGGAATCGCAGGCGAGACTATACCACCATCCCTACCGCGTGCATCATAGGCAGGAATCACAGGCGGGACACAACCACCATCCCTGCTTACCACCATCCTTATCGCGTGCACCGTAGGCGGGAATCACAGACGGGACTCTACCACCATCCCTACTTACCACAATCCCTACAGTTCATTTCCACACAATGAGTACCTATCAGAGCACTGTAGGAGGGAATCACAGGCGGGACTCTACCACCATCCCTGCTTACCACCATCCCTACCGCATGCACCGTAGGCGGGAATCGCAGGCGGGACACAACCATCATCCCTACTTACCACCATCTCTACCGAGTGCACCATAGGCGGGAATCACGGGCGGGACTATACCACCATCCCTGCTTACCACCATCCCTACAGTCGCTTTTCTTTCTCTCACATGACAATCCAGCTTTCAATAAACACATGAACATGAATGCAATTACACGAAAATCCAGTTTCCATTTACAAACATGAACATGCGTGCAAACATGCAATGTACAAGACAAGACATCAATATTCAACAACCAACAAATCCCAATATAAACCAATCACACAAAGATGCTAAAGCAAGAAAGATGGGAGCTAGTGTTATAATAAGAAATGAGAAGTGAGAGGTCATGGCAACTTGTCATGCTCAGAAGCAAAATGTGGTAGAACCAGCTTTAGCAGAGTGTTATGATCTGAGAAAAGCAATGGAATTTTGTAGAGATCTCAATTTTGACAAAGTAATCTTTGAGGGGATGCACAGGTAGTAATAAATGATGTGAACAATCCAGTTGAAGACCTGTCTTTCTATGGCAGTATTATAGAAGAGATGAAGATGGTGCTCAAGGCTGGCAAGGAAGGAAAGTTCAATACTCACATAGAGATACAAATGCAGTAGCTCATAATCTAGCAAAAGCTGCTTTACATTTTGAAGAGGAGAAAGTGTGGATAGAAGAAGCTCTAATGTTTGTCTTAAATAGTTTACAGATTGATAATCTTTGTATTGATCAAACAGTTTATATGAATGAATGAGGAATGGTTTATTTCAATAAAAAAAAAAAATTTGCCAAGGTTTTCATAGCTGTGACAAACTTGTTTGCAGTGGCTTTTGGGAACAAGTACTCTTGTTTGCAGTGGCTTTTGGTAACAAGTAGTACTCCAATTTAATGGTATTTATATGATCAAAACCTTTGATTTCTACTGAAGTGTTGACTCCCATGTGTGGCTATAGTGTCTGCCTCACTTACAGTGGCTGGTGGCCACGCTAACTTCACTAATTAGTAGGGGTGTAAACTGGTCGGTCCAGACCGGAGAAACTAACCTGACCGACCAAATGCATGGTCGGTTTCGGTCCAAACACTACATAAATTTCAGTCTTCGGTCCGGTCCCGGGGTGGAGATTTCTTGGACCGGACCGGTTTACACCCCTACTAATTAGCATTAATATAGATGTGAGTTTTGTTTTTTTGCTTTGGAAAAGTTACATTTACCTGTCTTAATTATAACTACCATTTCATTCCCAGTTTCTAACTTCAATTACAACTGTCAATTCACCCATCAATACAAGTTTCTGTTTTGAGTGGCCCTTTTCATTGAATATTGGCTAGAAGTTTCAGCAATATGAAAAACTATTTAACTATTTTTGGAGTATGAATGAAGTGATACTCTCGTTCTATCACTGAGAGTTATACTATTAAAATTGCTTATCGAAATAATAATTTTGATATAATGAGAACATCACGTTGTTGAGAACATGGTGGTAGTTTAAGATAGTCTAATTTACTCTTCGGCTACTCTCTAATTAAAGGAAAAAGTTTTGGCCCGGGTTTTAGAATTCATTAGAAACTTGATTTCATAAGGAAGAAAAAATAACAGAGAAAAATGATATTAGAACCATTTTTACTTGATGAAAAAAAGGGATGGGGCCTATGATTGATGGGCATCCTACCATCAAAAATTATGCAATATATTTTTAAAGTAAACTGAACGATTTGTTTTGAGTCTAATTTTCTCTATATATAGATGATGGACATAAGCAGTAACACTAACATGATAAGTCTTTATAATAAACATGATTTTAAATTACCCATCTTCCTTTATCTCCTTCAAGGTAAGGATCTAAGTCATATCAGAAAGATGTGGTGATAAGTGCAGCAACAGCCTATTGAATTGTCAACCTAACTCTAGTTTTGGATGATTCACTCAAGCTCCGTTTGTCACTAATTAAGTAAGGCAGGTTAAAAGCATGGCTCCCTATGCTAGGACTACTCAACGATTTTACTGAAAAATGAGACAGAAATTGAAGACAATATAGAGAAACTCTTAAATTGTTTCCCATATTAATGTTGGTTGTCTCAGGAAATTTCCAATTAATAAACGGAAATGTGCAGTTTTCTTCTGCTTTTCCCATGGTTGGTTTACTCAAACCAAAAGATAGCAATGCTCTTATGGCTCCCATACTCCTACTTCTTGGTTTTCTGATATCGAGCCTAGAATTAATTAATAGGTCTACTCTCCCTCTCTCTCTCTCTCTGAATTTATAGTGCATGCACATTTCATAGTCTATTCTTTGGAAACAGTGTCTTGGTTTTGAGATGTGATGATCGAAAAAATCTTTGAACTCTATGGTATTTTCCAGTGATCGAGTTCGGCCATTCACATTAACTCCCCATTGACTCATTTGATAAGTAATTCTAGGCCTGTTGAACTCAAAATTTGAGATCAAGACAAATTTAATTATTTATACATATAAGTCTCTTACCACCCCAGTACTCATGAATTTCGCTTACAATTTGCAGCAAAATTAATGGAGTATAAAATCCTCATTACTCAGAATTATTAGGAAAGGAAACATAGGGGAAGGATATCACTGATGGCACTGATAAATGCCCTGTATGGAAACTATCACATGTAAGCCCTCTTTTATACTATTTCATACATGATGCAGTAGAAGGCGACTTGACCTTAAACCACTTTTATTTATAATAGTGGTTTCAAGAGACTTTTACCACACTCCATTGGGGACTGGTTGGTTGTTGTATTTTACTTTGAAATAAGGGTAGATGTTAGCAAGAATTGGCACTCCAGTGCTAACCAGGAAACCAATGATTGGCTCCATGAATGGCCCTGCATTGGCACTGAAAGCAGCTGCCGATGGAGGATCAAAAACACCTAACAAGTTTGTGTCCACCGCGGTTGAGAACTTGATCTGGTTTTGTAGACCAGCATCTGCAATTGCTTTGTAAACGTTTTGCATTGCTGGAAGAACAAACCGAGCTGCTGCACCGATTGGATTCACTTCGTTTCCAACGGCAATATACTTGAACTTGACATTGGAAGAATAGTCTTTAATGTTCCTCTGGACCCAATCAGTTGCAGCTGAAGGGTCGGCAAGGGCTTTAAGGCTGTCATTAGGGACGCCAACGATGAGTTCTATGTTGGAATCTCTAAGGGGCTCGAGAATTTCTGGATATGGAGAGTAAATGCGCATCTTGCCAATGCTGTGTTTTGCAGAGCCTTACAGCTTCCGACTCAGGTGGTAAGGTGTCTGCATTGCCACTTCCTCCATAGCACACACCTATGGATTGTGCACCTGCAGGTGCACAATGTATTGAGCAATGATTTAAATGAGTTTCAAAGAAGGCAACAATATGTACTGCTATATATTTGTTTTAGTTGTTCGCATTCTTTCTTTTTCTTTCTTTTCTGAACTCCTTAACAACTGATTGTATTATTAATAACATATTTAAATGAGTTTCAAAGAAGGCAACAATATGTACACATGCTACATTTGGTAATCATGGAATAACGCAAGGAGAGAGAGAGAGAGAGAGAGAGAGACCCATATGTTGTAGGCTACACGAAAGCCGAAGTAGCAGCAAAATGGCTGCAATGAAGGGTTTATTCCTCGTTGTATACATAGAAGCCAGAGAGGAGAGGAGAGGGAGGAAATAAGTTAACACTCGGCTTTCAAACAGATCGATTATATTACTATTTATAAGTCAGAAAATTCCTGAGATGACCAACTAGCATGTAGCAAAATGTTCAAGAGTTTGTCTGAATTTTCTTTAATTTCTGTCTTAAGTCGTTGAATAGTCCTAGTCTTGGGAGCCATGCATTCATGCATTTAACCTGCCTGGCCTCAATAAATGATGTAGAAGTTCAATAAACTGAACGATTTGTTTGAGTCTAATTTTCTCTATTTAGATGGAATGATTCCACCCATTTCCTGTGAATGCGACCAACACCCATGGAAGTGAGTTCTTTATATTCTCATGATTTTTAACCAGAACATTCATTTTTTGTAGTTCACTTCAATAATATGGGAAATCTTGCCTTCTACTTTGATCACTTTAAGGTTTCGTAGATCTTGAAAAGTAATTATTGTGAAATACATAATGATTGTTAAAAAATATTGATCTGGTGCAATGATAATTGCAATTCCTTTTTCTTTCACATGCTGGAGGAAGAGACTGCTATGACATTCTATACACGGCTAGTAAAAATGTTACAGAAGTGAAATATAAGCCTAACGGGAAGGATGAAGTAATTGCCTAACTTCAACATCAAATTACTCAGCTTCTTGTATTTTTTGAGTTCTCTTAAAAGTTCAAAATGAACGTTGAGGGTAGAACCAGAAGAGAGAAGAAAGATATTGAAGATTAGTATTTCTTATTCTAATCATAATGCTACTGTCCTTTAACAGGCAGAGAGGTAGAAAATACACATAAATTGTAATCATAAGAAGAATTCCATATGCAACAAATGGTAGTGGCTTAGCAAGTGGATGTTTATATCTATAGATTTCCTCACAAAACAATGTAAAAACTATGAATAGGGAAGATCAACAAACTTTTCAGATGTCAGGGAATCTCTTTCAATAAATTTGCTCAATCTGGGATTGGAGTTATACAGCTCCTCCATCAACCTCATGATTATATCTTGGACCACAATGCCTAAAAGCGACAATCCTTCTTCAAATGACGGCTTTCAACCACAATTCCAAGTTAGCTGACGGCCTGGAAAGTATTGGAGCATCTGGTTTCTCTATTTGTCTCTCATGTTCATCAACTTCCTTACGCCTTGGATGGATTTTTACTTTGGATAAAATTTGCAAATGTCAGGTACCGTTGACTTTGAAGTGGCCAAAACCTGGGTAGGCAACTGCCGAGAGGTGTCTCCCATCCGAAGAAAACCAGAATATTTGTCAAATATCCTCATTTTTTGTGCAAAAGCCAGCTACAAGATCATTGATGGCAAAAAATGTTCTTGGAGAGCATACACAAATAAAGGAGTGCAAAGCAATTGGTCGTATCATCCATCATGTAACTATGATCAACTTCATATACATGTGCTCCAAGATGCAAACAAAATCATCCCTGTAAGTTTAGACATATGAGATAGTCTTGAGAAAAGTTGTATATGTTGCAGAATCAGTAATCAAGACTAAAAAGCACCCAAGTTCAGCAAAAATCAAATTACCATCACTTTCCATGCTAAGAAACATGCAGGCCCTGTTGAAATTGTTGTCGTGAAATTACATAGCCTCAACATTGCGGCCTCCTATATTTCTTCTCTTTGGTCTTCTTCCTCCTTATTATTCTCCTGGATGTGAAGAATCGTGCATATGGTGATATTTCTTATTTGAATGGGAAGAATAAAACAATAAAGAAAGCGAGGTAATCATAACTAAGTTATTTACTTGTAGAAGTCGCAGTGCATTAGATTTTTTAACAAACTCTCAATCCCTCTCCCCTATTTCTTCTTTACTCAAAGTCGTTTTTGCAAATTAAATTTTATAAGTTGAAGGTGAAGAAGGTGGATGCGGCGATAAAGATAAAATTGGAAGAAAAATACCTAGATCAGTCGTATTCCAGTTGAGGATCAAAGTACTCCAGCTCTGGGATGTGAGCAATCTTGGGCCAATCCTCACCTCTGTCTTGTTCGCATCTTTGTAATAAGATGGGGCAATCATGAATTGTCAACACTTTCAAAGTGGTTAGCCTACTCATTGCTTCAGGCAGTGATGTTAAACCAGAGCATGTAGAAATTGCGAATTGCTCAAGTGATGCACAATTGCAGATCCACTCTGGTATAGTCATCAAACTTGAACAATTTGAGATTCGGAGCTGTCGTAGAGTGGTAACATGTTGAAGCCCCAATGGGAGAGACACCAATTTTGGAATACCGACAAACTCCAAAGAGATGAGGCTTTTAAGCTCTTTCCATTGCGTACCGTGCTCATCGTTGCCTAGATCAAGCATAGGACACTAAGCTTCAGTTGTTGAAGTGCAGTGAGATATTGTACACCTTGGGAGAGAGACTTTAATTTAGGGCAGAGGCTTAACTCCAAATACTGGAGAGATATAAGGTTTTTCACTGGAACTGTTTCTGGAGGAAGCAGATGAAAAGGCAATGAAGTCAACATAGGGCAATTCCATATTCTTAAATTTGAAAGACGAGGGAATAGTAAAGCATTCCCCGTCGTATTGACATCCACATTATAAGAATCACTCGTCCTTCACCAATGGTGGCAAATATTTCAATTTCGTACAACCATGTAAACTCAAGTGAACCAGATTTGTGAGTGACAAAAGCCACATCGGAACCCTCACACCCCCATATTCATATATGTTCAGCTTTTTAAGATTTGGGTGAGGTTCAAAGCCTTCCAAGGCCATTTCATCATCTGCATTAACATTTCCTCTTCTCCAACGTAAAGTCAAAACCTGAAGATGTTCTTTCTCTTTTAGATTTGCACCCTTATAGTCTAATGCGATGTCTTCCTCCCGACTTCTCAAACCCGAAATCTCTAATTCTCCTCTTAAGCTATTTAGTCTATTTAGCTCGCTTAACCGGCCACTATCCTTTGGGGCCGAATCAGAGTGGACAACAAACTTAGATAATGTCTGAAGATTTGTCAATTGCCCCAATCCACGCGGCATATAAGTCAAACTCCAACATCCATCATTGTAAAGATGCCTGAGGTTGACTAATTTCGTAATTCCACTAGGCAATTCTTTAATCCCTCTGCAACCAGAGAGTCTTAGTGTATACAAATTTTGCAACCTAGATATGGAATCGGGCAGCTTCTCGATTTTTTGATTCCTAGAAAGATCAAGATCTCTTAAATGCTTCAACTTATATATAGAACTCGGTACTAAATCAAGCTGTCTTCCATGTAAATCCAACACTCGCAAATACTTCAAACTTGAAAAGATTGCTTCACAAGAAGTGCTTGACTCTTGCAAATCCTTCAATTCACCAAGCGAAAGAAGTGTTCGAATCCTTCTGGCTTTAGACGAGGAAGTTGGAATTACAAAGGAAAATTCTATATTGTTGATAACTGATACGTGCCGAGTTTTCTGATCACCAATAATTTTTTCCTTAGATTCTAATTTGGTGATCAATGATCCTGCCACTGACATTGCGAGATCATGCATGAGGTCATGCATTTTACTCGTAATCACGTTTCCCAAATCATCCATTTCAGCTTCTTGAAAGAAGGATCTCCAAAGTAAATCCATGAAATACTCATGACCAACATCTTCAAGACATTCATTTTGATTGGATAGCTTGATAAACCCCTGTGCTATCCATAGATTTATCAATTTTGATTTCTTCATCACGTAATCCTTGGGAAATATACTACAATAAGCAAAGCATTGTTTCAAATGTGATGGAAGTTGATCATAACTCAGCTTAAGAGTTGGTATGATTCTATCTTCTTTTATTTTTTGCAGTTTATTGTTGTTAAAAGAAACCCACTCTGCTTCAGAATTTTCCAAGGACAGTGACCTTCCAATTGTTTTGATGACAAGAGGGACACCTGAACACTTTTCTACAATCTCCATTCCAACTTCCACTTTTCTAGAATTCACTGGCTCTTCTCCGTTCTCAAATGCCACTTTCTTAAATAAACACCATGACTTCTGGCTGTCTAAACCCTGTAAGAAATATGGTTCAATTGTATGGGTAATTTGTGCAACTTTTGGACTTCGTGTAGTTATTAATATTCTACTCCCACTTGCACCACCCATCAACAAATTTTTCAATTTATCCCATTTCTCACTTTCCTCGTTCCAAACATCATCCAACACAAGTAAGTATTTCTTTCCAACAATTTCTTTTCGAAGACCATGCACCAATGTATCCATTTGAACAGTAATGTCTGGTTTCTGTTTTATTGCAGATTCTAGGATTTTTTCAACAACTTTTCTAACATCGAAAGTATCAGAGACGCACACCCACATTTTTAGTTGAAAATGTTTATCTATTTCCTCATCATTAAAGATGAATTGAGCTAGTGTGGTCTTTCCTAATCCTCCGATGCCAGTAATCGGAAGGATTCCTACATTCTCTTTAACATTGGAATCATAAAGAAGTATATCTATGATCTCCTTCTTGTCATCTTCTCTACCAATAACTTCTGCCTCGGGTACAAAGGAATGAGTATCATCCCTCTTCCTTGCCCTGACTCCTATCTCCACAGGGCGTTCCTCCAAGTGGAATTTCCTATCATTTGCGATGGCATCTAACTTCTGTCTAATCGCCTTAATCTTATGGCCCATTTTCAGATTATAGAAAGGCTGGTTTGAGTTGGAGAACGAGATTCGTACCTTTTTTTCCATCTTATCCCGAGTCATCATCTCTCGCAACAGACATTCAGTGGAGAAACCATCCAGCAAGTCATCTGCATCATAAAAGACATCCTTAAGCTTTTCAAGCCAATCTCTAACTTGACGGTTCACTGCACATTGCTCCTCAGCATCAAGAAGCACGGCTTGGATTGTCGAAACGGTGTTCTTGAGCTTCTCAAGCTCATCTGTGACACCCCAAAGCAGTCTGATCTCTTTGAGAGTTTGGGATCCCAAGCTCTCAATGATTCGTGCAGCAACGTCGAAGAGAATGGCTTCTGCCATTTGTTGATGGTGGGTGAAGGAATGGGAAAAACGGCTCTTGAGGAATCACTAAAGGGATAGAAGGAAGATATATTTGCTTTGAATGCGTACAGAGGACAAGGCGCGGGACCAACATTTTATAAGGCCTTGCATGGGAAAGTTCCTATTGGAGAGTACTGACGCGTTAAAGAAATTAGTGATGGACCTACACTACTGTTGAAGAACGCGGTTTAATACAAAGTATGATAGAGAGGGTGTTGGCTGAGACCAATTCAACCACCAATTTCTTTGAAGGTGCCATCTACCATCTTGATGCTCTGCATGTTCTAAGCTTTCTTGTTTTATATTTCTTTGAAGTGTCCTCTTGATGCAATTGGAGAGTACTGACGCTTTAAAGAAATTAGTGATGGACCTACACTACTGTTGAAGAACGCGTTAAAGAAATTAGTTTAATACAAAGTAAGATAGAGAGGGTGTTGGCTGAGACCAATTCAACCACCAATTTCTTTGAAGGTGCCATCTACCATCTTGATGCTCTGCATGTTCTAAGCTTTCTTGTTTTATATTTCTTTGAAGTGTCCTCTTGATGCAATTGGAGAGTACTGACGCTTTAAAGAAATTAGTGATGGACCTAAACTACTGTTGAAGAACGCGTTAAAGAAATTAGTTTAATACAAAGTATGATAGAGAGGGTGTTGGCTGAGACCAATTCAACCAGCAATTTCTTTGAAGGTGCCATCTACCATCTTGATGCTCTGCATGTTCTAAGCTTTCTTGTTTTATATTTCTTTGAAGTGTCCTCTTGATGCAATTGGAGAGTACTGACGCTTTAAAGAAATTAGTGATGGACCTACACTACTGTTGAAGAACGCGTTAAAGAAATTAGTTTAATACAAAGTATGATAGAGAGGGTGTTGGCAGAGACCAATTCAACCAGCAATTTCTTTGAAGTGTCGTAGTCTTGATGCTCTGCATGTTGTAAGCTTTCTTGACGCGTTAAAGAAATTATTGATGGACCTACACTACTGCCAACACCCTCTCTATCATTTTGCATAACATTTTCTTAAGAAGAATGATGATAAAAACCCTTAGCAAGAAAATTAAGTAGAGAGAAAGAGTGATCAATGTTAATCAACTCTGAAAAGGAAGTGCATGTTTTAGTAATCATGTAGATATTTTATATACGTTATTTTCCTGGCTATTTTATTGAGATCATGTAGATATTTTATATATATATATATATAAATTTTTTTTTTTGAAGGATATTTTATATATTGAGATCATCACAGGGATATAAGGAAGATATGTTTGCTTTGAGTTTGAATACAGAGGACAAGCCGGGACCGACATTGAATAAAGCCTTGCATGTGATGGACCTGCAAGGAAAGTGCCTACTATAGAGAGAGAGAGAGAGAGAGAGAGAGAGAGAGAGAGAGAGAGAGTAACCATGCAGGAAAGTGATGGACCTACACAGTACTGCTGCTGAAACTATGACTTGTCATCTACTTTCCAAGGACAATTCCATCCACACGTCTAATACAAAGTTATCCAGTGCACTTTCATTGTTGATAAAGATTTTTTTGGCAACCTTCGGTGGAAAAAACCATTTAGCCCGATTCATTTTCATCCATGTAATTTGGCACCCTTGAGCTTCCTTTTTATTGTTGCACGTGCGAATAAAATGAAGTTTATTGTTTCATCTGCTAGTTAAATTGATGGATACACTCCTTTAAATTTATATAAACTCAAACTTTTTCTCTTTGTTTCTGTTTTGATGGTAGTTGTTAAGGCCTGTTTTGTAATGACATATGGAAAAGGGAGAATGAGTCATTTTCGGCTCACAGTGACTATTTGAGTCTCGATTGGTTTAGATTTGGGCGCACAATGACGGTCTGGAGTGGCAATACATTGCCCATACAGACGTAAGTTGCAGCAAATAGGAGATAAGCACAGCAAGCATAAATGGAGAATAAGATGCACATATTTACATGATTCGATACTGAGTTTATATCTGCGAGTCGTTTAGTTTTTTATTTTTTCTTGTAGAGGATTAGGTTATTAATTATTTTTTTAGTTTTTTGACAGATTGGTTTTTAGATGTTGTAGTAATTACTTCAGCAATGTTGATCAAGAGAACCCCTTCCGCCATTTCTTGATCGATGGTCGGTGAAGGAATGCTAAAACCGGCTCTTGATGAATTGCTATAAGTTAATCTTGCATGTGCATGCAGCTGCATGTTACACGAGAAAAGTCTTGTTACTGTTGAAGATGCTTTTTCTTTACCTTCTTTTTAGAAATTCGTTCAAGTTATCTTTATCACAGTTCAAGATTTTTGCATCGTAGACTTCCTTCTTCTTTTTCTTTTTCTTGTGTCGGCCACAAATCATGCCAAGAATTCTAGTGGCAATCACACCGAACTGGAAATTCAGCAAGTTTCCTTTATCACTTTTCAAGATGTTTTGCATCGTAGTCTTCCCGATTATTATTATTATTATTATTTTCCTTTGCGTCGGCCACAAATCATCCAAGAATAATGGGATTGAGTAATATTAGATATATATATATATATAGTTATAGATTGGGCAATTATCATATTTTATTTTAAAAAAATAAAATTTATTATCAAAAAATTAATTTTTTTATATAAATTTCATATTTATTTATTTTTGTCAAACGATATATACTGTACATGCAAACTCATAAATATTATTAATATATCACCTTTGCTTTTAAAGGAGAAGGAAAGAAATTCATGTATATTTATTTTTTAGTTGCCGTTTGGATAAAAAGTTAGTTGAGATGAGATGAATTGAGATAAAAGTTAAAAGTTGAATAAAATATTGATATAATATTATTTTTTAATATTATTATTATTTTAAAATTTGAAAAATTGAATTATTTATTATATTTTATTTAAAAATTTAAAAAAAATTATAATAATGAGATGAAATAGAACTTATTCAAACTACAGCGGTCGTGTGGCTACTGATTTATAAGGTGGAAGCCAACCAAAATCCCATATATACATTGTAAAATTAATATAGTAATGGTATTAAAAGTAAAAGTGAATGCTAGCTAGTTGTATGCATATATGATTTGTGGGAAGCAAAGGCATTGTCTTGCCATGAGCTGGAGCATGATTCGTGGGAGAGATTGAGGCGTTGATGGCCGTATCTAAACCAGAATTAACTTATAATTGGTAGAGACATACTAATTTTTTTTTTTTTTTAAAAGGAGGACGGAACCTCCGAGATTTATTGATACCCTCATTTTTTGTGAAAGAAAACCGTGATAACATCCAGCCAATCTAAACCAACCCGTGGTAAAATCTAAACGTAAAACATAAAAACTTTACAAAGAGCAAAAAACAAAGCAAAACAGAGCAGGCTAAAGTCTACTACTCCAGACTTACTAATTCCCTTTAATAACCAATTCCTTTTAGCTCCCAATTCTGATACTAGGCAAACCAAGTTTTTCCAAACGTAAAATTCCTCTAAGGTTGGTAGGAATATCTTGAGAAAACCATTGTTGAGTGCAACCCCTCGCTCCCAATCGCGCCAAATAATCTGCCGAGGCGTTTCCTTCTCGATATATATGCGTGACTTGCGAATCTAATTCTCTCAACAACTCCATTAGTTCATCCCAGTAGAGACATACTATTGCTTTGGCCTTTGTAGTTATGATTGGTAGAGACAAACTATGTTGCAATTGATAATTTAATGAGATGAATATTGCAAAATTAGTTGATACGTACGTACATATAAAAAAGAAATTAAAACTGACTAGAATTCAATTTCCTTTTACAACACACGAGGCAAAATTTGATCTAATTACGTATAATTGTATGCACAAAACATTTGTAAGAAATAAATGTAAATAGAACATATATAAGGTCATTTTAGTACTTGTGCTAGCTAGCTAGGATGAAGTGACTTTTGTATTGGTGTGTTTTGGAGCCCCTGTGACAAGAGGCGCGGCAAGCATGTTGCTCAAGAGAGTTCTTTCTCGGAGGAGTACGTTAATGCAACTGGAATTTGTATAACTGAATTCTTGACCTAGTGGATTGAGTCTCTTGATTGGCTAAAGAGGGACGATTTTACCTTTGAGAAATTCTTTAAAAGGATTTCACTTCGTCTCCAAAATCTTGAGTTCAGTTACATATTGCTTAATTTGATTATTTTGAATCTAGGTTTTGCTTTCGCATAGTTACGATATTATCACCTACACCATTCCACGTGTTATTAGTCACGAATTTTGAATTGGTAGGATATATATTTATATTACTATAAAATTCACAATTGAAGTAGTTACTAGTGTGATTACTATTATTCTTCTTATATTGTGAGATAAGATTGGATGAGATGAGATGGATCTTTATTTCCATCTCATCTCATTCCAAAACTTCTCATAATTTATTTTTCAAATATTAAATTTTTAATTTTTTTCATCTGATCATTATAATTTTTTTAAACTTTTAAACAAAGCACAATTAAAAAATAATACAATTTTTTATCTCAAAATAAAAATTATATTGAAACAATTTTTTGACTTATAATATTTTTATTTGATATTTTCTCTCTCATTTTCTAAAACTTCGTAAAATATTTTAACTCAAATCATTTCATTACAGTTTACAAACTATTTCAATACTATTTATCACTAATATCTCATCTCATTACTCAAGCATGCCTTTAAATTCTTACACCACTGATATATCAGGAATTTAATGGTAAGACAAGCTTGAAAATTTGATTTCTTTTTAATCTATGAGCAATGTAAAATACTAAGCTCCACACAGGCTTACAAATATGATATTCTAATATGATATACTAATCAGCATGAAGGCATTCATGATTTTTAAACAGACGTAATCAGGAGAGAGGCTTACAGCAAGAAGTTTAAATACCCAGAGTACATGGTGCATGCAGTAGAATGGAGATGCTCCAGTTGTTTTGTGTGGCTGTGGTGATTAATTAATGACATTTAAGTGTGGGGCCTGTGTTTTGTTGGCATTGATGCAGATCGAGGACATTTGAGCAGAGTAATTAGGAGAGAGAGAGAGAGAGAGAGGGAGAGAGGCTTAATGCTGCGTGCAGTTGAATGGTGATGAATGGCATTTAAGTATTTTGGTCGGATTGATGCAGAGGACATGTGAGTAGTGTAATCAGGAGAGAGGGGCCTGTGTTTTGTTGGCATTGATGCAGATACATGTGAGCAGAGTAAGAAAGAGGATTCCAAGCTGTGGAGTATAAACAGCAAACTGTTTAATAAAAACTTATAATAATTAACACCGACGAAATATCTCTGACAAATTAATATTTAAGTATAGTTTGAATTTAAAGATGAGTTGAAATAAATTATGAATAATAATAAAATAAATTAAAATAATTTATAAATAATAATGAGATAAATTGAGATAAATTATGAATAATAATAAAATAAGTTGTTAGTTGATATGATTTTAACTTTTTTTTGAAATGAAATAGTTGTTATTTATAAATATATTATAATAAGTAATAATAAGTTATTAATTAACTAACTACCTAATTTTTATTTTTTTTTTAATATAGTGAATAATAATATATTCCGGATTACAATTTTTTTGTAACGGGATTTTTTTGTAAAATGTCAAATAAAAATTGATTAATAAAAAATGTTTTAAAAATGATTTTTAATTGTTTCCAAAATCGTTAAATAATACTAATATATATAAAATAATTTTATACATATAATGGTAAATGATAATAAATTATAAAAAATAACATCATTAAATTATAAAATCACTTCTTTTTATTTTTATAATTTTAGCAGTATAAAATTTACATATCGACCAATCATTGCATTAAACTAAATTTACATATATAGCTCATAAAATTAGCAACCATATTTTTTAAACAAATTTGGTACAAACTTCCCCATGTATGGAAATAAGTAATATATTGCCACACCAAATTCAAGTTTGTAATATATTTGAATCTCTAACTACACCCTTATAATCTCAATATTTATTACATACATATCAATGATCACCCTTAGCTTCCCACATACGAATGGCAATGTCATCCCTAATTCCAGCCATAACTCGGGCTGATTCGACAGTCATGTCAGGATGATGTACTGAAGCTGCGGCGTCACTATATGCACGACCGCTTGGACTCAGCTCCCTATTTCTCCAGTCCTCGAACAACCAGTCATTCGGCGTCGTCATTCTAATAAAATTGTGTAACGTACAACATGCAATGATCAGATCCCCTTGCCTCTCGACTTTATACCCAGGCATGAGTCTTAAAATTCTAAATCGTGATTTCAAGACCCCAAATGTACGTTCTATTACGTTACGAATGCATGAATGACGATAATTAAAATAATCCTTATACCCCCTAAATCCCCTCTGACCTTGACGGTCACTTCTATGATATCTCTATCTGGGATAGGGGGCATAAATTCCCGAGTACATGGGTACGCCGAATCGACTAGATAATAATGACCTGTTACATTAACAGAAAAAAAAAATCAGACCCTTATCAACCATTCCCACAGATGTAACAAAATGCATATAAAGAGAAAGAATTTGCAAACAAAAATTATTATAATAATATAAATATTTTTACCATCGAGAGGCATTGGAAATTGGTTGCGGCCCTAACTTAATGCATCGATGAATACGCGTGCATCATGCGAACTTCCCTCCCAACCAGTGTACAGGAATGTGTACTTCATGTCCAAGTCACATATACACAACACGGTTTGGACAACTCGCCCATGTCGGTTGCAATATGCCTCGCGCACCTCTGCAGGTACAACAGCGTCAATCATCGTCCCATCAATTGCACCAATGCATCCTTGCAAACGATGAACCCATCTAGATATGATTGCATACGGTTCAAATAATTTATTAAACAATGACCCAATATAATCAAAATTATAATTAATTATCTACCATAAACAACTTACCTCAAACCAAGGATAACACCTCGGATTGGCTGCGATTGTTGGGTGCACCCCGGATGTGTGAGTTGGGTAAATAAGATGTGTCCCAAGCCTACACAGGGACTGCATAACTTTCTTTACGTGAGAGTTAACACTTTTCGTTGAATGTTGAAATCGCTGCCCCACTCCTCATTGTTCTTCTCCAGCCGCCACTACCGATGTGAACATGCCTAATTGTTCCTCAACGGTCACCCCTTTTCTAGTGTCCTTCAAAAATCTATTTGAACGTAACAAGCTGCATAATGTGCGAAAGGCATCAACCTCCATTCGAAACAACTCGCGAGAATTCGTTGGATTCCCATTCAAAACTTCCAAAATATATTGATGTCCCCGCAGACCGATATTATGTTGTGGTTGTCTAAGATGTTGTTGCGCTTGTCTACCGACCCTCTCAAGAAATGCGAGTGTCTCAAGATCATCAATTGCAAGTTCATCTCCACTACTATCAATCGAACCCACATCAGTAACAATGTCATCTGCATCAAGGTTCATGTTCATCGAGTAGCTTCTTGCTGACCAATTCGCATGGTGCACAGTGGGTTAATTCGCACTTTTATTTTAACAACAGTTTTAAGTAATCTCCCAAGTTTACAAAATAATCATGCATTATTATAATCAGATAATTATTATGCATTAAGGTGAACAATCATGCATAATCCAAACATTGCCTTAACCCTTAAAATCAGGCCCTCATCTACTTCATCTAAATGAATGGTTCAGACAACAATGGTAAAAAAATTAGCAGTTCATAAACTCATCAAACCAATAAATCATCTCATGAAATGTATGAGAATATAAATAAAGTCACAATGGCCTAAAGAATAAAATACAACTCATTATAAATGCTAATTTAACAATTACGGGCCCAATCGTCCCTCCCTGCAGCATCCATTGACAAGAAGAATTGCCGCATATCTGGGTTTAGTAATTCCTTAATTGCACGCACAAACTGTTGAGGTTCCAACCTTGGGGAAAGCTCGCTGAGCAATGTCGCACAATGACTAATCGGATCATAACCGCCATTGGTGCGATCACTAGGTTGTGATCCTTTGCTGCGCTTTGCTGAATCCACAGTTTCCTGATCCTCATACTTCCTACGACGCGCAATCTGCGTGCGTTTCACCTCCTCAACGGCCTCAGAAAGTTGTACCTCAAACTCGCTCTTTTTCTTCTTCGTTCTACGTGATGATTGTGTCGGTGCATCGATTGAAGGTGACCCGATCCCCATCAAGTCAATAAAGTCATCATTGTCAATGGGCAATCCCTGTCGATTGCCAAATGCGGGAGGCCGCCGAGCTCGCATCTCCTGATCAAGCCGGCGCTCGTCGTCGCTATCTGCAGGCAACTGTGTTGACGCATGTTGCATAGTCCCGTATGCAACAGAAGCGCCAAATATAGTGCACAGCTCCTCGTACTTTGGACAGCCAAAAGTACGAAACCTCCCCCATTTGGATTTAACCTAACAATCATTGCATTATACATACATGTTAATAATCAGATGAGTATTGAGCAAACTTGCTTTTTGGTTAAAGAAAGATGGTGGGAAAGTTAAGTTTTACCCTGATAGCATTTTCCCAGCGGTCGTCGCTCGCGACTACTGTCTTCCTGTCAGGATCCCAACCCATCCCGGTTTGGCTCAATAAATCAGTGAATAAACGTTGTAAATCCTTAAGCCTCGTAAGTTTGCCTTGAACCTGGTTTGCGTCAAACACTCTTACACCAACAGCGGTTAGTCGCTGAGCATAAATTGAATGCTCTCTAAACGTGATCTTTCCACCCTTTAATCTACCCTGAAGGGCATCCTGGTAGAGCATGTCAATAAATATATCCTCCATGCCATCGCCCCAAATATCACGATCCCGGATCGTGTTTTCCAGATCATCCATTTCGAATAGCTAAGAAATTGGTAATATAACACAGAAAAAGACATTGGTCGTCAACTATGCAACATTAAAGGCAATATGCCTTAATATGAGTAATGACCCGGAATTAAAATATGACCCATACCTGTTGATATGGGCGATGTCTAGCAGATGAGCGTAAGGAGTATCGCTAGAAGATGAGTCATGACGGAAGTTTAAGGCCAAAAGTAAACTTTGTTATATAAAAATACACTACAGTAGCAGAACAAATAACAAAAATCAAGTATGCATACCACTACCACATTTAGGTATGCATACCAAAAACAAAAAGCAAAACATACAACAATAATTATTTTTTTAAGTGAGTTGAAATGAGCCCCCAAGCAAACTACCACATTCAAGTATGCAAACCCAAATCCAAACTGCACCACATGCACGGCAGTAGCTAGCAAAATACAGGAAAAAAAAAAAAAACACCCCACTACCACATTCAAGGACCCTTACCAAACATAAACAAAACACACCATAATAATTATTTTTTAAGTGACTTCAAATGAGGCCCCAACCAAAGATCCAAATTCAAGTATGCATACCCAAAAAAAGAACCACATGCACGGTAGTAGCAGAACAAATAATAGGGAAAAAAAAAAAAACCCCACTACCACATTCAAGTATGCATACCAAAAACATAAACAAAACACACCACAATTAAATTTTTTTTAAGTGACTTTAAATGAGGCCCCAACCAAAGATCCACATTCAAGTATGCATACCCAAAAATAAAACCACATGCACGGCATCGATGCAGAACAAATAACAAGAAAAAAAACCATAACCACATGCACGACAGTTTGGAACAAATAACAGGAAAGAAATCAGGCCACAACCAAACTACCACATTTAAGTATGCAAACCCAAAAAAAAAAAAAAAAACCACATGCACGGCAAACCATAAACATCACAGCATTATGCGTTGTTAAATAATCTCATTATGCATCATCATTATGTAATTTCAAACCATAACATCTAAACAAATGAAATGGGTAAACATCATAAATATTTTCTAAACACCTAAATTTACAAATGAAAATAAGAATAACATGAAACTTAGCACTGTCGTGCTCATGAGCACAGCTTGCATAATATGGATAATAATCTTTCTCGGTCAGTAACCACTACACAACAAATTTTCCCAGCAAATTCATCTCCCAACTAGAGTCACGCCAACTAAATTTTGTGCATTGCATACATAACAGCTTAAAATGATTTGAGATGAGTTAGATTCACATACTTGGAAGGACCATGTTCTTGGAGCCGTGGTGGTGATAGAAATACCCCGTGGGTGTTTATGGTAGGATTTTAATCTTGAGGTGCGCTGTTTGCAGATTTTATGAAGGGTGGGTTTCATTTGTGTAGGCGATTTGTGAATTTATCATGCAAGAGGCAACGGAAATAAAATAATTCTACAGTATTAAACGAGAATCTCACGATCAAAACCCTAGAAGTGTGTTCGCAGGCTTTGGATCAGGAGGCAGGGGAATCTCTGTAAAAGGAAGGGGGACGTGATGTGGTACGGTTACCAGGTAGTACCTCAAACCCAGCTCGATTGGTGGGGATGGTGTCTCTCATGCGATCAACGGACCTAGGTTGCCTTCGCCGTGGGTCTTGAGATGCTTACAATTCGTGCGATTAGTTGGGCTGCCTTCCAATTCGTGCGTATAGTAGTGAGATTGTAGATGAGATGGCCCCCTCAGCTTTGGCGTGAAGTGGGCTGAACTGGTGAGCTTTGGCGTCGATGACGGCAGGAGATGGGTCTAGCATCGAGTGAGGAGCTCTGCGTGGTGATGAAGATGAGGGGTGCGTGAAAGGGGTGGGTGAGGGATTTCAAGACCTCTGCGTCGAGATGAGGGTGCGTTTCGGGCTT
Organism: Juglans microcarpa x Juglans regia; assembly: GCF_004785595.1. NCBI lineage: Eukaryota > Viridiplantae > Streptophyta > Magnoliopsida > Fagales > Juglandaceae > Juglans > Juglans microcarpa x Juglans regia. The sequence continues at coordinate 23,100,183 of NC_054606.1, forward strand.
GGGTGAAGGGGTGGGTGAGCTTCGTTCGCCTTCATTACACCCGTGTAATGGAAACAGTCGAAAGGTAAAGTAACGGTAAGATGGGTTTTGTCTTATATGAGAACACATCAAAGACTTTTCTGTCAAACGAGTTCAAAAATATTGAAGTCATCTTCAATATTTCTTTCCGTACGAAATGAGCTGAAGTCTCCTCAAGTCTCCTCCGAATCCAAACTGCACCTTAGTGAGACATAAATTTGTAAACTTAAAGCAACCTTTTCAGGACCTAAATGATAAACAGGATGAATTTTGCGGAGTTAGTGAGATACTTGAGGAAAAAACAATACTCAATTACAAGTTTGGATTGAAAACGATGTCGTTTAATGCTTTTTATACCTATCTCATGCAACCACAAAATACCCAACATCTTGGCCTGTTTGTGTGAAGTAAAAAGCATAAATCATGTGACATTTGCAGGGTTTTCAAAACTGGCTCAACTAATTTTGGACTATTTTTATATCGGAAAATAACCAATAATTCTTCAAATAATGTGATCTTCCAACTCATATGACCATGGGATAGTTGTTACTATAACTAAAAGTCATATAACTTGCATTTGGATAATCCAATGCAGGCAACTTTATGTAAAATGAGTTAAAAGTCGTATAGAACTAACTAGTTGCTATTTGTTTAGGGATAAATGTTGAAATTGATAATTTCTTTGAAGTGAATATTGCAAAATTATATTGATATGAAAGAAATTAAAACTGACTAGAAATCAATTTCCTTTTACAACACATGAGGCAGAATTTGATCTAATTACGTCTAATTGTATTGTATGCACAAAACATTTGTAAGAGATAATTGTAAATAGAACATATATAAGGTCATTTTAGTACTTGTGCTAGCTAGCTAGGATGAAGTGACTTTTGTATTGGTGTGTTGGAAGATCAGGTTTCTCTCTTAGGTAGGTTTTTAATTTTTAGGCTACGCTCAAGTTCTCACTTCAAGAAATCAAGCATTTTTCAACGATTTTAAGATCGCCGTAAAAAAAAATCGTCGCAATTAGTCCTTATTTGCGGCATTTTTGTTTTGCCGCTCAAATCCAACGCAATGTATTTGAAATGCTGATGTTGAAATTACTGTTGACTTATTTGCGCTCATAGCTACTCCCATCTCCATTTTCTGATCTCTCTATATAAATTTTTAGCTCTCACTTTGCACTCAGCTAGCCTCCTGATCATGTTTTTCTACTTCTTTTTCTTGTGGGTATGAACCACATTACTTGGATGCTGATCTATTTATAAAGAAAGGCCTTGGAGGTATGTCTCTACATGAATTCAAAACCATTCATAGCTATTCTTGTCCAAATGTGAAGAGTGGGCAATGGGGGTGAGGAACTTTCCAGGCAGATTCTCTCATATCAAATCAGACAGATTGAATAGAGTCATTATCATGTGGTTTTAGTCCTTCAATCGTTATTTCCCCTAATTCTCAATTATCCAGCATCAGCACATTAAGACATGACATGATAAGATAATAAGAAGTGCCACTTGCACTCCTGCTACAGAAGTGTTCCTTTCTGATAGGATTGAGCCTTCTAGAAACCAGCTAACACACAATAATTACCCTTTACTCAAGGCCTAAAATATATCTATCTTCTTGCAAATTTAGTAGCTATTCTCGGAGCTATAACGTGTTTCTCACATTCTTGTAGCTGGGTGCGCATGCATATTGGTTAAGTGGCACCCCTTTTTATGTCAACTTGTATATATATATATATATATATATATAGTTGGATAGTATATACAACTAATAAGCAAATAATTGTTTATGTAAACATCTGACTATTAGATTTCAGAAGAAGAACTAAAAAGTGTTTTGGTTCTGTTTTGAGATGCTGGGCATCATTTGAAGATAGCCCTCTGTTTTAGTCAATGTTGGTGCTCTGACTCCATTTCTGGTTAGCTGAAAGAGATTAGGTCCACATAGAATATAGATCAAAAGGATATAGAAAGTAAATTTTAGCATATACTCAGTTTTCATTTTCTTCTAAGCATGTAACTCCATTCCCTCGTATACAATCCAACGTACTATTGATTCTATCAATAAAAACTTATGGAGTTCATTTTCTTTTGAATGTTATTCCAGGACAGTGCATTGATGTTTGGAAAACCATGAATGGCACTTTGCTCTTTTCTTCTTTTATTTGACTAACATGTTCTTTTCAGATTCTCTTGTTTTTACCAAGTTTAGTTGATGATGATTTTCGATTTCTGGTCTACACAAGCTGTTGAAGTAACACAGTTGAAATTGGGTGCATTTGGTAAATACACTTGGTAGTCTCCCTTGTAGAGATATGCAGAGGCACTCAAGTGGCTGCGAGATCAGTAAGATATAAGAATCTATCTTTCGAACTTATTCAGTTTTATTGCGAGAGTAGATTAATTTTTGGTCTTTCTGGCTTGCGGTAGATTGCTAAGACTTCTCTGCTTATTCTACTTGCAGCAAGTTGTCTTTAATTCTCCGTTTCTAACTCTGTAATTTTTTTCAAGAAGTTTTTGCATTTCTCTCTTATTTTTTCCTTGCATCATGTTGTCACAAGTAATATTGCTAAACCTCGGCCTAAATTTCTATATGTGCCTGATTTACACCCATACCAGTTTTAAAAGTTGCTTTGTGGGTCTTAAAACTGACGCCATATAATGAATTTATTGGCTGTACCATGGATAGAGGAACTATGGAAGAAAATGTGCCAACTTGTATGAATATCTCCCAATGTAGGTTTGGGATTTTTTGTTGTTAATGGGGGTGGGTAATTATCCAGTATCCTAACATTAACGTTGTTTTCCAGGTCCTAAAACAGTGAAATTGTATTCAAATAAGGAGAACATGGGCTTTGGGTATAGTTTGATGATAATTACTTATGTTGATATTATATTTAGTGACCAGCATTGTTATTAACTTATGACTGTACTTCATGATGATAATGGCAGCAATGTCAATGATGTTAAATCTCTCTGTTTTTGTGAGCCCCGTTTTTATCTTCTTTTATTTGCATTATATTAAGCACTTGATACTTCACTTCTCACGAAATCCATAACATAACCTGAGGTTAAGGTTCAAAAGAGAGCAAAATCACATTTAACTTCAATCTTGAAGCAGAATCGTTGACTTTAAAAGTACTTGGTGATTTCAAAACTATTTCTAAATCTTCAATTGAAATCTGTCTTTTATTAATTTGATTCTACCTGCATATTTTTGTGTCAATATCTTTCCTCCATTTACAATATCTTCTCCAACTTCTCTTAACTTGAGCACCATTCAACAAACTCTCAGCCCTTTATCTCTTGGAACCCTATGCAAGTCTCTGGCTATTCCAGGTCTAGTCTTGTTTTTGTTCTACACTTTCTTGTTTAACCCGCCCAATTACCAACCTTCCGATCTCTTATCAACCATAAAGCAGAAATGTCATTCCTCAACTCTCGTTATCACCAATTCTCCTACCAACATCAGCCACATTGTGTTTGGCATTGTTGGTTCCATGAACACATGGAAGTACAAGAAACCATACATTGAAGCTTGGTGGCGACCAAACATCACCCGGGGTTATCTTTTCCTAGACAGAGCACCCACACCGGAGTTCCAACCTTGGCCTTCAACTTCTCCTCCTTTTCACGTCAATGAAAACATCAATAAACTGAAAGTATACTCAAAAATTGTGAGGCCGATTCAAGTTCGAATAGTACGCACAATAATGGAGTCATTTAGACAGGGAGATGAAGATGTGAGATGGTATGTAATGGCGGACGATGATACTGTCCTGTTTGTGGATAACTTAGTTGAGGTTCTAGCCAAGTACAACCATTCTAAATACTACTATATTGGGTCAAATTCAGAGTGTATCAAGTCTAACTTTGATTTCTCGTTCGAAATGGCATTTGGTGGTGCCGGGAATGCTTTGAGTTACCCTTTAGTGCAAGCATTGGCAACCAAGTTAGACGATTGTGTTGAGCGATATCCTCACATGTAATTGCATAAAGCTTCTCTACTTCAGTTTGCTACTATATATGATTTTGCACCAGTACTTGCTATTCTTTCGGAACCAAAAGTTACGTGCATTTAAATCTTTTTATCACAGTCACACCTGTTGATGTAGCACATTTTCATTGGTTTTGTGTATTAATCACTTAAATGACAGCCACTTACGATATCCCAAAAAGTCATTGTAATTGAAGATGATATATTTAAGATAAAAAACGATATTTATCTTTTCGATACCGTGGTAGAATTAAACCATTCTATACAGTTAAATGACATATAAAAGCCATTCCAAATATGGCAATGAAACAAATGCTCTTATATATGGTTTTCCATCACAAGCTAAGCCTAGTGGGTATTTGTGACTGCAGATTGATCTGCACAATGACATATCAGGTCTTCTATCAGCTCACCCACAGTCTCCTTTCCTTTCCCTCCACCACATTGACACCATAAACCCAATCTTCCCCTCCATGAACCGTTCTGAATCAATAAACCACCTCATGAAGGCTGCAAAAGTGGACCAATCATGTCTTCTACAACAAACCATTTGCTACCACAGGCCGAGCAATTGGTCTTTCTCAATTTCATGGGGTTACTCGGCTTATATATATGAAAACATACTCCCTTGGAGCATTTTGTGGAGACCAATCGAGACATTTAGGCCATGGATGAGAAACGTTAGGCCACCATTGTACATGTTCAACACCCGGTGGACCTCCAACAATCCCTGTGAAGCTCCTCATGTTTGTTTTCGTGATTCTATTGAATATTATACTCAACAGAGCCAGCTTGTTACAACCTATATAAAAACATCACTGTGTGGTTTGCCGGCTTGTTCATTCACTGGTAATCATTCTGCAGATGCCATCACCAAAATTCAGGTGTTTTCTCCGGCAACAACACCCATGGAAGTGAGTTCTTTATATTCTCATGATTTTTAACCAGAACATTCATTTTTTGTAGCTCACTTCAATAATATGGGAAATCTTGCCTTCTACTTTGATCACTTTAAGGTCTCGTGGATTTTAAGAAGTAATTTTTGTGAAATACATAATGATTATTAAAAAATATTAATTTGATTCAATGATAATTGCAATTCCTTTTTCTTTCACAGGCTGGAGGAAGAGACTGCTGTGACATTCTATACACGGCTACTAAAAATGTTACACAAGTGAAATATAGGCCTTGTGGGAAGGATGAAGTAATTGCCTAACTTCAACATCAAATTACTCAGCTTCTTGTATTTTTTTAATAATATAAAAGGATTTTGAAATGTGCATTTTATTTTCAAATTTTAAATGGCAACATACATGTTTTTCAGTTGTCTTAAAAGTTCATAATGCTACCGTCCTTGAACAGGCAGAGATTTAGAAAATTACAAGTTGTAATCAGATACAAATTGTTATCATAAGAAGAATTCCATAGGTAACAAATTGTTACAAATTACTCCGCCAGCACCACCGCCGCCTCCTCCCTGTTCTTGTCCCCAGCATTCCCTGCTCTTCCCCCTCCTTCTCTGCAGCTATTTCCTCCGTTGTTCCCGTACTTGTTGTTGTTGCTATTTTTGTCATCTCCACCGGAACCTTCTCACACCCTTGCTATGAGCCATGTCCTGCAGTGTTGCCGTGAGTTGTGTCATGCAGCTGGTGAATTTCTTTTTCAGCCTTTTGGTTGCTTTGTTGTCCAGGTGTCAGTTGTTCCTTAATAGTGGCGGAGGGTGGGAGCGGGTGATATATTGAGGCGGAGCTGGAGAGGAAGGGAGGCGGCGACAACGAGGAGGAAGCGAGGGGACGGTAGGGATCGAGTTCGAAGAGTGGGGAAAGAGAGAAGGGAGGGTTGAAGCAAAAGGTGATCGCCATTGTTCTGCTTTGCTCTGCTTTGCTTCTTCGCGTTGCACTCTCGCTCTCTCCCTCATCTCTTGTGGGTCGTGTGGTGGCAATTCCTATTTTTTTTATACAGATAAGATAAAAGTTAAAATTTAAATAAAATATAGAGGAAATTAGTATAAAAGGAAACAAATTTTGGTATCGTTGAAATACAAAAAATTATCCAAATTAAGTGTGGAAGAATTGTTCATAGAAGTCAGGGCTGTGCTATCACTATGAAGTAGGGAACCTTAAGCAAAGGGAACAATGAGCAGTTTTGTGCATATGCAGTAGAAGAAGATGGATAGATCGATCCAATCCCTCTGATCGACAAATGGGAGGTAGCTCTCAACAAAAAGAGACGATTGGCACGGCGGTGAGGAGAGTATCTGAGGTGAGGAATATTCTGACGGGGATAAAGGGACACACAATTAGCTTCGAAATAGAAGCAGATGGGAGGAAACATTCTTAGAAAGTCAGTTATAGAGGAAAACACGGGAGGGGCTGAAAAAGAGTTTTTGAATTTAGTAAAAGATAATAAATATGAGTAATTCTTAGATGTGGACTGCTTTTGCAGGCCTAAATGAAACGCAGTGTTTCATTAATAATATTAAGTTTCGGTCTCCTTCTTCCCGAAGAGAGAAAAATCCCTCCCCAGATCACAGAGAGAAAAATCCCGTCGCCCCGTCACCCTTGCCCTCCAAAACATTGAGATACAAGAAGAACTCACACTTTCTCAAATCTTTCTTTCTCTGTGAGAATTCGAAATCCAGTTGAAGCAAAACTGCCATGGTAACTGCATGTTATGACTTTGTCGACAAATGGCTACAACCAAAAGCCTATAGTTTGTCGGTGAAAAACTTGCTATACATTCAGGGACTAATTGTACATCTTGTTGGTGAAAAATTCTTTAATTTGTCAAAAACTTGTATGTGTAGGTTGAAACCAAAAGAACATCGTGTCAAATAAAAGTAGAATACATTTAAATTGTTCCTTTACATGTGGTTAAGTTTTTTTTCATTCTCTTTCTTTTGGCCGAGTCACAAATGCTTTACATGAGTTACAAATGAGTAAATGAGAAATCTGCAATCTGCACTCTACTTGTTTGTAAAAATTTGTGAATGAGTTCCATACGGTTATTCATTGGACTTGGAACAATACCATTGGCCACTATAGAGAAGTTCAGGAAGATGGTAAGCTCTCATTTGTGTAGTTTCTTGTTGAGAGTCAGTGATGGATTTTAAGGCCTCTCTCTTCAAAACTCTTTATATGTTTAATTTTCATTTGTTCCACTGTGCTGATTCTGCTGAAAACACTTTATATCTGGGTGTCAGCTCAAGATAGTGCTAGCTTTCCTTCTTATTTAAAGTGTATGCATTTTCTGTTTTTCTTCACCTCCTTAGTCAAGTGCTCCTCTATCCAAGTGGAGCATGAAACCCCAAGTTCTGGTGCATCAGAGATGACTCCAAACTTGGTTGTCTTGGCTGATTTTCTGGCCTTAACTTACTATATCAACTATTACTTGAGGGTAGCAGGAAGAGTCCTGTTATGTGACAAACTCATGCTAGAAAACTTTTGCGTTGGGTTTATTGCTTCTATCTCTAATTACATAGGAATGTTTGCCACTGATGGTAAGGTTAAAGATAGAATGCTAGGAGACTTATAAAAAAAAAAAAAAATGCTAGGAGATGATATTCTTGATGGTTGAAGATTCAAGATAGCATGAATGCAAGAGGTAGGATTTAAAAATCAAGAGAGAACTTGGGGATGCTTTTATCAGTTTTTTTTTTTTAGGTAGTCAAGATTTTGCATTCATAGGAAAAGGAGGCATAGCCCAAGTACACGGGATGTTTTGATCAGGTTTTATCAACTCTTCTTATGCACAGATCATGGATTTATTCTTTTGGCCAAATAAATGGCTATTGTCTACTTCTACTTATGCATGATACGCATTAGTCTGGCTATCTGCTTACTACAAGTTATATTGAATCTTGAGGCTTGCTCTGAAATGATTTCGGCATTCTATCGGTAGAGCTAAATTAGTCATGAGCTTTAGCTTATATACATGACGCCCTCGTATGTGTTGATAAAATTAGCCCGTTTCATGGAGGAGAAGATTGTCGCGACAGTGGGGCAATTTGCAGATGCACGGCAGTGGAGCGATTGGCAGTGGAGGACCTAGATGCACGGCACAGAGAGGGAGAGGGAAATCCAAATGAGTTTTTCATATTTCTGGCTTGTTCTTTATTTAGAAATAAGGGTATTTTGGTCAATTTAATGATAAAAATTGAGACAATTTTGTCTATTCTTATATTAGGACTGCAAAGGATGATGGGCTTAAGAACAATGAGCCCAAGATGGTGAGTTCAGAAATGCAAGTAGAAAGGCCCACGGCAATGCACAACATTGGTGATCACATTGAAAATGACACTCGGACTGGGAGTGGCACCAAGAGGAAGAATTAGAGAAGCTAGAAAAGGCGAGCAAGAATTCAAGGTGCACAATCTATCCGTTTCAATGTTGTGTTGGGAATGGTGACAATGTAAACCAAGGAACTTTGAAAATAGATACAAGGTATGAAGAAGTTAATGGGTGTAATTTGGATAAGTTAGTGGCTGAGGCCACTAGTCAGCCCCGCCAATTACCATGAAACACTTAAGCTGGAACTGCCAGAGGCTTGGAAACTCCTGGACAGTTCATGTTGAATCTAAGGTTTCAAGTTTCATATAATTATGTATCTACATATAGATTTTGATTATAACAAATGGATTCAAGCATAAAGGAATCTTAAGCTCAAGTTGTCTACACAATGGAGCCAAACACATCAACAAATCAAGCATGAGCAAGAAATGGAACAAGCTTACAAATAAAGCTCTTAGAGTAATTTTGTACATTTCTTGATAAAATTTGAAATTGGATTAAGACTCAAAATTAATATTTTCACAAAACATCAAATTGCATTTTTCACATGTGCATGAAATATTTGATGATTAAAAGTTTGAACTTTGAAACTTTGAAAGATGATTGATTGTCATCTTTCATATGTGCATGTTTTATTTGAAACTTTTCAAAAGTGAATAATGTTGTCTTTGATAATTTTAAGAAGGAGAAACTTTGATTTGAATATTTTGAAAAGTGAATGATGTTGTCTTTAACAATTGCGAAAAGTAAAACTTGATTTGAATGTTTTAAAAAGTGAATGATGTTGTCTTTGACAATTGCGAAAAGTAAAACTTTGATTTGAAAATTTGAAAAGTGAATAATGTTGTCTTTAACTTGTGAATCTTTTTAAATTTGAAAATGAAGTCTTATATGCCTATAAATAGCTCATTTGAGATCTTCAAATTTAAAAAATATTATTACAAGTTTTACAACATTCATTCAAAGCTTTCAATCTCTCTTCTCTAAGCACTGAGCCTTAACCATTGTTCATTTTGATAGAGATATAGTTTTGCGCTGTATTGTTCTTATTCCACTCATTGATGAGTGTTTTCTGATAACCTACCCACTATCAGCTCTTGTATCAGTAAAATGGTGTGTATAACCCTTGTGTGTGTAGAAAGTATTCTACACAGGGAATATACGTTGAATCCAACACGTATAAGGTGATTGCAAGTGTAGAGGGTGTTCTACACGAATTCTTTGTAGCAGTACAGCTCAAATGTGTAATAGGTTTCTATCTCCACCTGAAGGAGATTGGATAGTGAATTTGAGAATCTTCAAGGGGTAGCTTGAGGCGAAGAAGTAGGCAGTGGGGTTGAACCTCGTTAAAATACTAAGTTTGCTTCCTCTTACCCTTACTCTTTATTTTTACTGCTACATCGTATTTTATTCATATTTTATATTGTATATTTGGTTTATAATTGTGGATTTTTTAAATACAACTCAATTCACGTCCTCTTGTGTTAGTCATCTGAGCAACAATTCATAATCTCTATCTTTTAGTCAGAGAAAAGAAACACAACTTAGATTTTTTCATGGACACAAAACCAAGAAACACAAGATTTAGCCTATTAAAATAATATTGGGATTTGACTATTGTTTTGTAGTTGATTCTATGGAGGAGAAAAAGTGGCCTTGCTATGCTATGGAATAATGAATTTGCTGTGGAGAATGTGAATTATTCCCAACATCATATTCATGCTCAAATTACTGATTAGGAAGATAAAGTCTAATGGTTTCTCACTGGTTTTTATGGTCATCATGAAACAAGTAGAAGAAGTGAAAAATGGGCCTTGTCATCCTTACTAAAACCTAGTTTTGATAAGGCTTGGTGTGTTATTGGAGATTTTAATGAGATATTATCTGGAATGGAAAACCAAGGAGGAAAACCAAGGCTTGAAAAACAAATGGAGGAGTTTAGACAAGTGATGGAGTGTAATAACTTGTTTGACTGAGGATGGAAACGTGACAAATTCACCTGGAATAATAAGCATGAAGACTCTAACTGTACCAAATAGAGGTTAGATCAAGCAGTGACCAATACTCAGTAGACTAATCTGTTTTATGAGTACCAAGTGGAAATCTTGGCAGCAATAAGATCATATCACAGACCTATTCTACTAACAATGAATAGGAAGAATCTTCAACACAATAAAAGGAGGAGGATCTTCAGGTTTGAAGCCAAGTGGGTAAACATGAATGTTGTTGAAGTTCAAACATTTTTTTGATGAACAATTCTAGGGTGCCTACCAAATGTACCCACTAAATGTGCATATTGTTGAGGAATAATCACACATTACCTGTGGACAAGGTCTTGGGTATTTTTTATAAGGAATGAACAATCCTCTCTTGTTGAGCTAGTTTTATGAGATGAGTTAGGCCGATGAATCTCTTCATGGTATCAGAGCCTGCCACAGGACAAATGAGGGTCTACACTACTTATCCCGTGACAAGGACCAGAAAAAATACTAACATGCAAAGGTATTGAGGAATAATCTCACATTACTAGTGGATAAGGTCTTGGACATGTTTATAAGGAATGAGCAATCATTTCTTGTTGAACCAGTTTTATGAGATGAGTTAGGCCCATGAATTTCTTCACACACTAGTGCAATTGAGTTTTTTTATTTTTCTTTAAAGATTTTTTAAACATCCTTAACCATTAAGAAAAAAATTAAAAAAAAAATCTAAATTCACTAATAGTAGCTTCCTTAACCATTAAGAAAAAAAATTAAAATATATATATATATATATGAGTGGACATATTTGGTAGACATATTTGACCGTCATACTATTATTTTCCTTTTTGGATATTCCATGATATTTTAAAGATTTTAGTCAACAGCTATAAGTCTCAACCGGAGGAAATTAAGGATAAGTTGGATACCCTCTAACACCCTACTGATCCTTTGTCAACGAAAAGTAATTTTCAATATCAACATATTCATAAAGTTGAGTTTCCCTCTCGTGTTTTCATAATCAAGAAGTGATATATTTACGAAGAAATCTTATAAAAATAAATTTATAAAATGATGTATTTTAATATGATATTTTGGATCTATTTTACAATAAAAAATACTTTATAATCTAACATTCTATATCAAACACCATAAGTTTTTAAGATTTTTTTTTGGTAAGATCTCTTTATTGACAAAACAGTTCTCTTCACAGCCAACCCACAACCCTCTACCCTTTTGTTATGAGTTAGCAGCAACTACGAACCCACCAAGCCAACAAAGAGCAACTTAACAATAAGAATACATACGTTTTGGTGTGCTTGTTCTTAGTAATTCAGTTTTCTAACATTCTTTAGGTTTAAAATCCCTCTAAATTTGTAGGAATAAATCCACATGGTCAGAGGTGGAGCTAAACTCTTAACAAGTTGCATTGCTTTTAAACCTTGTTTGAGAGACTAGAGAGAGAAAGAGAGAGAGAATGGAACCTATATATGAGTTACTTTAGTGCATATAGAGTGGTGCAGGGCTTGCATTAGGATGGGCCTTACAATTACACTCTGATAACTGTTACATGAACGTAAGATCCAATTGGAAATGGAATATATGGGAGATTGCTTATATTCTTTGGATTTAGGCCTCGTTTATTTTTTAAGATAAAATAAAAATTAAATAAAATATTATTAGAATATATTTTTTTAATATTATTTTTATTTTAAAATTTTAAAAAGTTGAATTGTTTATTTTATTTTATATAGAAATTTGAGAAAATTGTAATGATTAGATTAGATTAAATTAGATAAATGAGATGAGATGAGTTAAGATGAACTGTAAAAACAAAAAGTTGTAATCATTAGACACTTCTTTCTTGAATAGCAAGTACAATCAAGTCTAATATTGGTTTCTAATAAGGCTGAACTACACTTTATAATAATTTAAATAAACCCCATTTATAACATTGATTAGTCTTTTAGATTATAAGTTTAGATGTAACTTAAGTTTCTTTATTAATCGTATCAGCACAGATTTTGTAACGCCGTAATTAGAAAATTAGTTTTTGTAATCATTTTAATAATAACTAGTTTTAACATTGTCGTTTCTTATAATATATAAGTGCATTATCTAATTTCGATGTCTTTGAATCCTATCATTTTCATAGATTACTTAATTTGGTGTCGCAGGCATTCAAGTGATCTATTAAGTAATTGTTTTTCCTTAACAATATGCAAGTATTCATTACTCAAGTATCCATTACAAAAAAAAAAAAAGTATCCATTAAAAATAGATGGTTATGCACGAGACTCACTTGCACGTGAGGTGGCATACATGTTATACTCACGCACCTTCGAAAATAGAAAAAGAGACATTACATAATAGTTTAATTTTTTTTTAATTCAAATATATTTTGAGTACTGAATAATACTACTACATACAGGTCTATTCAAGTTTTTTTTTTAAAAGAGAAGGCAGCACTCATTATAAAAAGGTGGGAGTCTCAAGTGGCTTTCCGTACCCTTTTTTTTTATTATTATTATTTATTTAAGAAAAATATTAGTTAAATCGATAAAAGTGATCAATTAAATTTTTTATTTTTAACTTTTTAACTTTTTTTTACTTAATAGTTAAGAAAATAAATATTGTGAATTGGTATTTTTTTTAATTTTTTAAAAATATTTAAAGATCTATAAAACATTATTAAAGAAAAAGAAAAAAAAATAAAAAAATATATATATTTACACCTTATCGGCCGAATTCTTCGATTGAAGTCTCTATCCTTGTAGCACGGTCGTGTTTTAAAAGACTAGCACATTCTGTACTTTCATGTATCATCTTCCACTAGTAATGGTACTAATACTTTAATAATGAGGTGTGTGAACATCTTTTTACTTCTTTTATGATGCGTTTGGATTTTAAAATCATTTCAGATAATTTAAATTGATTTGTAAATAATAATATTTTATAAATTTTATTAAAATTTATTTAAATATAAAATATGAGTTGAGATATTTGTTTGAATATTTATAATAAGTTGATATGAATTTTAAAATTTTATTAAGAGTTGAAAAAATAATCAATCTCATCAAAAATTTAGTATTAATATACGTTAGGATAAGATCAAAATAACTATTTCCGAAAAAAAAAAACCAAAATAACAAAAGTAGGCGAAGATACATATTGTCACGATCAATGCAAATTTTGCTAGCCAACACGTTTCCCATGATCAGTTTGGAAACAAGCATACACCTCACTTTTTCCCCACTTGAATAATTTATATATAAACTAATAAATGAAAAAAACAAAAAAGGTTGTTGTCTGTTAGTGGCTTACAATTTCTTATACGCCATTTTTCTTTAATTTTTTAGTTATTTTTGTATCGCATGCAGGTCTGCACGAGACCTTTTTGAGCGCTTTCCGAAGGAGAATATTAATATATTATTACTTGTGCAACACGATTTGTTTTTATCTTCTCATTATTTAATAAAAAAGTAATTTTAAGTACAATCATAAAATATATAAATATTGTATAATTATTCTAAAAATAATAAGATTTACTATTAAAAAATTATTATTTTTTTATGTGAATCTCATATTTATTCACTTTTTTCAAAGTGATTATATGGTACTTACACTCTCACGACTGCAACTATCATTTCTGTTAATAAAATGATATATTAATAAGAGCGCTCCATTTGACCGCTAGGTCATTTTTGTCTCTATTTTTTTTCATTTTTTTATCATATTTAAATATTTTTTTAAAAAAAATACATCAATACATTAAAAATCACTTTTTTAATCATTAAGTAAAAAAATTTAAAAAAAATTAAATACACAAGCGGTCAAAATGAGTGGACAAAATGAGATAGCAAAATAGCATTTTCCTATTAATAATGGATACTGTAAAAATCAGCACAATTAATAAGAAAAATAAAATATTAAGGTCTCGTTTGGATTCAGAAAGTGTTTCATCTCATCTCATCATTATAAATTTTTTAAATTACTGCACAAAATATAATAAACAATTCAATTTTTTCAAATCTCAATTCAACTTTTTCAAATTCCAATACAATAATAATATTTTAAAAATATTTTTTCTAACTTTTATCTTTCATCTAAAATCTAAAAATGTAGTTAAGAAAAATTTACAAAAAAATTATTTCTCTACATATTAGTTATTGATAGGCTGAAAATCATCAAATTTAAAATTTAAAATTTGAATTTCAAAATAAAACTAATAAAATCAGTTTTGTAAGTAAAAATATAAGTATACGTAACTCTAACCAACTTATAATTAGAACAATATTAATTTTTCCTTATATTGTACTTTGGTTTGGATTTATACATATTTCTTCCTAATAATTTATGCTTTTCGATCGGATTGAGAGGGAGGGGGGTTGCGTTGTTAGGTTGCTTTGTTTTTATCAGTATACTGTATATCCCATTTTAATGACACTTTGAAAAAGTATAGGAGTGATTGCTATTTAGCATTTGATTTTGAATAAAATTTTGTTGTAAAATATAGAAAAAAGAAATTTAGGGTTTCAAGAGAGAAACACATAAAATAAATCTTAAATATTTATTAATGTATGTGAAATTTTTAAAAAATATCAAATGCACAATAAATTATATAGGTTCTTATATTTATTTTCTTTCCTCTAAATGTTTTAGTATAGATAATTGGATAAAAGTAGGAGTGTGCAGTGAGGATCTGCCATCCCGCCAACCCGTCCGTAGACCGGGGGGGAGGGGGGGTGGGTGGGTGGATTGCACACTTTTGACTGTTGGGGGACAGGTCCAGGCTGAGCTCAAATCCGCGCAGCCCAAATTTATATCTATAAATAAATATATATGTATACAAATATATAAACAAATTCGTTAGTATAAACCGGTGTCGTTTTATACTCATGAATGAGTATATTTAACTCAAATCCTAATTCTCCTATTCTCTCTTCTCTCCCTATGTCGTCCTTACTTCTATCATTTCCTCTTCTATTTTTTTTCTCCCTCTGTCGTTCTCTCATCTCCTCTTCTTCTTCTTTTTCTCTTCCTCCTCCTCCACTTTTCAATTTTTATTCTCGTTCTTAAAGCGTAGCCATGGACCCATGGTCACGAATGGCTGTAGGTTTTTCCGCAAGCCCACAACCATTTGTGGTTGTAGTTTTTTCCTCGTACCTACAACCACACCGTGATTTTTTTGCCATGTGTTTGACTATGGTGCTGTGGTCTTCCCGTGATCGTTATTTTTTTGCCGTGTGTTTAACTATTTGTAATTTTTTGAATTTGTTGTTGGATGATTAGATGATGGATTTTAGAGATAGTCTTTAGATTTCTTGTTGTTTTGAATTTTTTTTAGCCTTTTCCGATTATTTTTCGTTGTACCAACAGCGAGGTCCAGAGAACTAGGGTTGGGCTCCAACTCCGACGGAGTCGGAGTGCTCGTTTCGGACCTCCGAATCCGACAAGAGTCGGAGCCAAATTGGAGCTCCGACTCCGACTCCGACTCCGAATTGGAGTAAGAGTCCGACTCCAATCGGAGGTCGGAGCTCTGACCTCCTATCGGAGCTCCGACCTCCTATAGGAGCTCCAACATAAGATCAGAGCTCGACGTGCGCTCAACGTGGCGCTCGAGCGGAACTCTTTTAGAGAGGTTCGCTCGACTTCCGCTTGACATGTCGATCGAGCCAATGTTCAATACAACGTGTGCTCGACTTGCGCTCGACACCTCGCTCAAGCGCAAGTGTACAGTAAAAAAAAATTTTGGAGTCGGCTCCGACTCTGACTCCGAATAGATATTCAGAGCTACTCCGAATTCCGACTCTAAATTTTGATGACTCTGACAAAGTCAGACGGAATCAGAATTTTTGAAATTTTGTACACTCATACAGAGAATCAAACTATCCCCGCTCATGGGGGGAAAGGGGCGGGACAGGGCAGCACCCCTAGATAAAAGCAAGCACTAACGCATTGTGGAGATGGGCTGCCCCCCACCATGACGTTGCAAGAGAAACGTACCAAAATTATGGGTCGGGGCCGAATATCATTCGCAACTCCACGTAGTTCTAATCTCATTGGTCTAATATTCCATATTTTTTCTGACAAAGCGGAAAAAATAAAATAAAAATTAAAACTGAGATGGAGTATTAAATTAAGTTTTTCGATTGACATCAAGCCTGAAGGCTCAACGTGATTTTCATGTTGCATGGTTAATAATATAAATAATAAAATATATCGTTTTGTATTTATTTATTTATTTATTTAAATAAATAATATTTTTATATAGCATCAGAACAGAAAATGAGAAAAAAAAAAGTGATTTTAAATCTAAATTCCGCCTACACGTGAGAACAAAAGGTAATTTCACACGCTTCAAAAAAAAAAAAGGTAATTTCACAATACAACAAACACCAAAGAAAAAAAAAACTGAATGAAAGCATAGTAAAGGATGTCGGTGGAAATAACTAGATTGTGGTCGAAGGGTGATGCATTTTTTTTTTTTTTAATAATGCTGGGCTCATTCAGGATCTCGATTTTTTTTGTATATTTATTTTTAAATAATGATTAAGAAATTATTTTTTCATGAATTTTTAATTTTATTTTTTAAAATATTGAAAGAATTTAAAAAATATTTTTTTTAAAAAAATGTAACCTTCTACCTATGGTACTCTGCTCTTCCATCTTTCCGGCCATTTCTGTACGATAACAAGACTTGTGAAGATTATGCGTCGTCGAATATATACGCTTGTAACTCACACGTCACCTCTCTCGGGCTGTTCACATTGGACGTATTTGCCTCTTCCCTATCTTGTTCACCAAGACTATCTTATTCACCTTTTGTTGAAACTTGAACCCTCGTGACAACTAGCAAGATTTGATTTGCTTACCTAACTTAAAGTTTGTCATGTTTTATTTATCCTCACGTTCAAAAGTGTGTAACTCTCGCTGGCTCTCCCTCTTCTATCTGGAGTGGCCCCTCAAAAACCCAGACAAGAGGGGGATGTGGCTTCGGCTCCTCCCCCTTTTCTCTAGATTTTTTTTTTTTATTTTTTATAATTTTGTTTGTTTTTTATTTAAAGTAGAGTGAAATGTCGATCTGTTATTCTCGAGAGCCCGATGACCACCACACACTCCATTGCAAGAATCTCGTCGAATAGAACAATGCGTGAGCCATACGTGTGGTCCAAAGTGCACGCGTGATAGCCACATGCCACCGCATGGGAAGTTCTATCGCCACCATGGGCGGCATTTATGGGATCAGGACCACCGGTTTATTCAGACTCGATTGTCAACCGTACTCCCAGGGTGGTGCGTGTCCCTCACGCACCATCATAGTTTCTGTGTTTACTTTTTTTATTTATTTCCTTTAAAGTTGAAAATGCCGATCTACAGCTTTCCAAACTGTATTTTGCTATTTTTCCATGTATAATTTACTTTTCTGTTATTTCCTTTGTTTTAGGTTAATAAAAAAAATAGTCTCTTAGACATTTATAATTATTTTACAATTATTTTATAATTCTATATTAAATAAAAAAATAATTTTGTAAAATTAAGATTCATATTTAATAATTTAACGTAATTACATAATTAACTGATATTTTCTTAATGGGTGGTGAAATAACTTTAAAGAAATTATAAATGTATTAATATTACTTGGTACCCGACTTATAAATTTTGAGTCTCCAGGTTTTAATTTTATCGCTGACTCAACACTTGTACTCATTTATTAATATTTATAGAGTTAAAAAATTAAAAGGAATTTAGTGATGGGCACACAAATAAAGTATTAAAATATAAATTAAATAATTATGCTTACCTTTTAATTTCTAACCGGATGATAAGTTATTAAACCTAATATATAAACAAAATGTAAGTCAAAATGTATAGATATGACTTGACAGTAAGTCATTTTATAATTTTATTCGTTTTAGAATTTCTTTATTGCCGTAAAAAGATGTTTTGAGTTAGTTATTATAGTTAGTCTGTTATTTCTCATTTTGCTTTGTATACATTCGTGAAAGTATTTTTCCAGTTCATCTCCTCTGTTTTCATCTCTGCAATCTTTTCTCACAAACCAAATCTTAGTTCATCTGAAACTTGACATTACTCTCGCTGGCTCTCCCTTTTCTATCTAGAGTGCCCTCTCAAAAACCCAGATCAAAGGGGGTTTGAGCTTCGTCTCCTACCTACCTGCTCTCTCCTCCCTCTTTTCTCTAGTTTTTTCTTTTATTTTTTCTGATTTTATTTGTTTTTCGTTTAAAGTAGGGCGAAATGTCAATCTGTTATTCTATAGAGCCCGGCAACCACCACACACTCCACTGCAAGAATCTCATCGAACGGAGCGGTATGTGAGCCACACGCGTGGTCCAAAATGAATGCGTGATAGCCACGTGCCACCGCATAAAGAGCCCTATCGCCGCCACGCGCGACATTTATAGGACCAGGGCCACCTGTTTATTTAGACTTAATTGTCCACCGTACTCTCAGGGTGGTGCGTGTCCCTCACGCACCATCACAGTCTTTGTGTTTACTTTTTTTTTCCTCTAAAGTTGAAAATGCAGATCTACAGTTTTCAAAACTATATTTTGCTAGTTTTCCATGTATCATTTATTTTTCTGTTATTTCCTTTGTTTTAGGTTAATAATAAAAAAAGAAATAATCTCTTAGACATTTTGTCCATAGAGTGAAAGTCCTCTCCTTCTCTGAATGGTGGGGTTTGAAATCTCTGCTTCAGGCAGAGTGTAGTCTCTCAGACGTTTGTCTGTAGAGAGTTTTATAAATTTAGACCATATCAGTCACAAAAGAATTTGTGTACTGGTGGTGCCCCAACCATGAGTAGTTGACTTGTAATTTGAGTTTTTCCCTGTATGTATCAGTCACAACTATAACTTCGCTTTCATGAATGAATGAAGTCTATTTCAAAATAAAAAGTGTCTAACTCTCATCTATAAAAACATGCTTCTAAAAATTGAGAGAAGGGAGAAGATCGAGAAGTTTAAGAAATATAGGAATATATATTCAATTAAGGTCTGGTTTGGATACAAAAGTGATCTCAACTCATCTAATTTAATCATTACATTTAGAGAAAAGATATTTGCAACCGCTGTGTAATCGCTTTGAAAAAAGTAAATAAAACATAAGATCTACATGAAAAAAATTAATTTTTTAATAGTGAATCACACTCTTTTTCAAAGCAATTACGCGACATTTACGTACTTTATAGTTGTATATATAATTACTCTTACATTTATTATTGCTCTTTTATACTCCACTTTTGAATAGTGAATTTATTTATGGTCAAGTGAACATGATAGGTCCAGCAATAACTAGCCATTTTGATTGCTTTCCCATCCTGCAAATGGAGCACTACTCTTGTCTAAGAAAGGACATTAATGATCAATTTACAGAACATCAACTTGGCTTTACAGGCAGGTAAAGTTGCCCGTGTACAGTTTGAAGATGCTTCGTTTAAAAATGAGAAATATATAGATAAGTATTGCGCATTTTTAAAAAAAAATATATAAAAAAATATAAAATTTATATAAATTATTAAAAAATTAAAATTTTAAAAAAATATGAAATGTGGAATATAGTGAAAATTGTGTAGCAAAACTTTATAATTTATTCGTTTTAGAATTTCTTTTTTGCTGTAAAAAGATGTTTTGAGATACTTCTAAAACAAATTTTATTATAAAAATATTTAGGTAAATTAATATTTTTACAACATGTAACAATTGTCGGTCAACTTACCATCAAAACTCGTGCATGACATCTCACGATTCATTAATCACAGATCTCATCAGAGGTAGCAATTTTGAGTGCCTTGTTCAAGGTGGTGGGCCGTGTCCGGTGGGTGTGCCTCCAATCTGGGTCTTTCCGGCGAAACCCACCGTCCTTCGCCATTCCTGACCATGCCTTTGTTCTCATCCTGCCTCCAACATGGAGGTACCCCATATTCAGTCCTCAAAAAATCACAGCACTTGTTGACTAGGGCTATATCCCTCTTCGTCGCCAACCGAAACTCCTGTCCCTTCCCGTGGTAGCCGTCTACCAAGTGTAAATGAACCTCCAAATTATGCGCACAACCAAGATCATTATTCGTCTTCAGATACGGGCTCTGAGTGTGATCCAATGCAAGTTCCACTCCAACATGAGCATAACTCCATGGAAATGACATAGCATCCTCTACATACTTCTGGAACTGGAATTTCTCGTTTGCAATTATCCCAGGTACAGTTGGCACCTTGTCGTGCACATTTGTCACTCTCAGTACGAAAAGGGTAAAGAGAAAAAGCTGTATTACAGACTTGGGAACCACGCGAATATTTTTGTTATTGGAGAATCATTCCAGAGGCTTCTAGCTGTAGGTGCGTGGGCTTTTCCTTCATGGTTTGTTCGGCATGGTGTCGATCCTGTCCAGCAGCATCCATCGCCTTATCAGGGAGTGAGTAGTGCTGTGCAGATAAATACGATATTTATATAAAATTAAATTAATTTTTTAATAATAAATTTTATTTTTGTTTTAAAACAATTATATGACATTTGCATATGTCTACTATGTAGCATTACTTTGTAAAGTAGCCGTACGATAAAAAGTTAATTTTAAAGTTCACGGGAGTTACATTAATATGTTATAAATTCATTTTAGTTTATAAATTTATCTTTCTCAAAAAAAAAAAAAAAAAACCGCAAACATCTTCTTTGAACGGGCAAACAGGTAAGTCACTCAACCTTCATTGAGTGTTAGATATGACGACTGAGCTCAGCCTTTATGGGGTGTGCTCAGTCCTGATCCAAGTTCTAGACATTTCCTCTTGATAAGGACGATCTACTACTCTAGTCCAAACAAGGAGATATCAATGCAGATTTATGAATGGGACATTAATTTCTTAGAGTAGCAATTAGCAAATATATTCAAGAGGGCATGCATACAGCATAATTATACTTCTAGTTTGAAAATCCAAGAGCACATAATCATGCATGCATTATTGTAAAGAGAAATATTTTAGTCATAAATAAAATATATAAAAATAATCTCATAAATTAACGTGTCTTCATGTGATTTATCAGATTAAAAAATTATTTTTATCATAAAATAAATTTAATACATCATATAAAATTATATCAATTTATAAAATTACTTTTATATAATTTTTGAATGAGTATAACATTCCTCTATTACAAAACACATCCCTCAAATAAAAAATGAAAAAGGAAGTCAAAAGGTTAGTTAGATGGTTGATATTGACAACCGACCGGTTATAAAGGATATCTTAAAGGAGGTAGGTTTATTTGTTGCATCTTAACCACGTGCATTTGAAAGTGCGTCTGCCCCGGCCTCTCATGATTTATTGGCTTCCACTGAGCTTTATAAGGTAGGTTAGAGTATCCTCATTTACTTGATCAAATAAGAAGGAAAGTCAAAATTTAGATAATATATGCTAAAATGATTCTATATTAGATTGGACATATCTAAAATAATTTAGATTTTAACTATATTATTTGGTTAAAGATAGAAGATTATCGTTAGTTCATCAAATATTAAAATACTAATTTTTCACTCTAAGTAAAAATACTATTTGATTTGTAATTAAGAAATTTAGATAGAAATTTAGATGAGTTTAATTAAATATTTTTTATTATTAATATTAAATGATTTTTGAATATATGGTTTTTTAATATTAATTTAATTAGAATATAATTATTATTAATATTCAATTGGTAGAATTATAAATTTAAAAAATTATTAAATTAATAATATTTTTTTATTATATAGAAAGTGAATAGATAATTTAATATAAAAATTAAATTTAAATAAAAGAGACAAATCTAAAAAAATATAATATTAGTTAAATTCTAAAAATGAATTTAATTAAACCTTCTGATGTTATATTGCTAATCAATGAGTCGATGGTTATCGCTTTTTCAGTTTGTAGCATGTCGTATCCACCAACACTTAACAAATCCTGGCCCTTTGCCTTTAGGTTCGAGCCATCGGCGCGCTTCCTTCAACCAGCCTTTTTTGCAATAATAAAATGCGCAAGTGTTATTAATTTAATAACAAAAAGTATCTTCTAGGGATAAAAACCTTATAAAAAGATAAAAGATAAACAACTATATAATAAGCCACTAAAAAATTTTAAAAAGACTAATAAAAAGAAAAAGCAGATTGTTTGTTATAAATGCGGAAAAATAGGACATTACAAATCAAACTGTAAAGTTAAACAACAAATTAATGAATTAGATATACCCGAAACACTAAAAGATAAATTAATAGACATTTTTATAATAAAATCAAGTGAAGATGAGGTTAGTTCTTCAGAAGAAGAAGAAATTTATCAATTAAAAGAATCAAGCTTTTCAGAACAATCTTCCGATAGTGAATTAGAAGAAGATGAAGTACATATCTGTAATTGTCTAAGTAAGGATAATTGTATCTGTAACAAAACCATTAATGTACTTTCAAAACAAGAAGACATTATATTAGAATTAATAGACAAAATCAACAACCCTCAAGAAAGAAAAGATTATTTAGAAAAATTAAAAGATACATTTAATAATCAAAATACTACAATAACTTCATCCTCAACACCTTACAATTTTTCAGAAATAATAAGTAGATTTAAAACTGACAAACAGAAAATTACTATTCAAGATATACAACAAGAAATCAATGAGATAAAACAGGAAATTAGAAATTTAAAAACATCTAATCTTAGATTAGAAGTTTCAAACGAACAACTATTACAAGAAATTATATTATTAAAAATAGAGAAAAATGGGAAAAACTTCCATAAAGAAAAACATAATATTGAACAGGGAGAATGTTCAACATTAGATGAAACGGACAATTTCATTAATATTCTTAATAAGATAAATTTTCAAAAATGGTATGTTGAAGTAACAGTTTCAATTAATCAAGAATTCTCTTTTACTACAATTGCCCTATTAGATACAGGAGCAGACTTAAATTGTATACAAGAGGGATTAATACCTTCTAAATATTTTGAAAAAACAAGAGAAACATTATCCCAAGCCAATGGAACAAAATTAAATATAAATTATAAATTATCCAATGCACATATATGTAATAATGGACTTTGCTTTAAAACAACATTCATCTTAGTAAAAAATATTAATACCAAAGTAATCTTAGGAAATCCCTTTCTTGCAATATCAAATCCCTTTCTTGCACTACTTTACCCTTTCTCTGTAACAGAAGAAGGAATCTCTACTAAAATACTTGGACAAGAAATACAATTTAAGTTCATATTTCCCCCAGTACCAAAAGAAATTAACTCTTTAAAGAAAATTTCATTAACCAGAGAAATTAATTTCTTAACAAAAGATAAAATTAGAAGAAAGGAAAACCAAATAAACTTCTTAAAACAAGAATTAAAATATAAAAGAATTCAGAGTTCTAATCTGATCCCTTCCTCTCTAGCCCAAACCTCTCCAGTCCAAGTCCTGTCCTCCTTAGTCCTGTCCTCCTCTATCTGTAAATCTTCAATCGTCCTTCCCTCATGTCTTCAGCTCCCAACTCCTTTGAGAATTAGTCTCCTTGTAAGTATTATATTTTTAATGAAGAAGTTTATTTCATATCCTGATCTTAATAATGATTCTCGTACCTTTTGGGTGAAGAAATATGGAAGTCCGGCTATGAACTTTTCCTTCCAGTATGGCTGTTGACAATCATTTCTGATCATAACTTTAGTTAGAAATACATCTTTATACCAACGGAAATCAGATAATTGAGGGCATTTAAGATTAATCAATAAATCACTAGTTCTTTCTTTAAATTGAACGGGATCACCTACAAAGTGTTTGGTTAATGCATATATTAATGTATTGACAGCATCTTCTAGGGGTAAATCATTTTCCGTTTTAATTATTTGCATATTTTCATCATATTTATAGGCTGTTAATATACGTGACCTTTCATCATATGAAAGATAATGATCCCACCAACCCTTTAGTTGGCCAGTAAATCCTGTAACAATAATGTGTGCTACCTGATGATCAGTTTTTCTGTTACTTTTATAGACGTTGGCTACCATAATCATTTCTTGAAAATGATTTAGTATTTCGTATTCAGATAATCCGTCTATATTCCATTCGTATAATACATCTGATGCGAAGGCTGATCTTACTATATGTTCTCTTTCCTCGAATTGCATATCCGGTGGAGTAGGTCTGGGATACCAATTACGAGTAATAGAGACATGATGTTTTGAATCTCTAACCGAAAAGTTATTAACATGATCTCCTCTAATCTTGTTTATCTGTAAATCTAGATTTTTAAATTGGTTTTCAATATTACTAATTTCAGAGTCAGATATTACGGGTGAGTCTATTTTGCTTAATACATTAATATGTGGTTGTTTTGAGGTGGTGGCAGTGTTGCTAATAGTTAATTTTTCTAATTTACTAGATATCTGTTCCAATAAATCATTTTTGTTTTTGGAAAATATTGATTTCAAATGGGATGGAATTTCGTAGGGAACAAATAAGGGAGTTTCTTCTATTTCTTTAATAGTGGGTTTTATAGGAGATATTTGGGTTTCAATCCTTTCTAATTGCTTACCCATGATTTTTAAATATAAATTAGTATAATTATTTTGTTGTATTATATTATCAAGGTTTTTTTCAGTATTTGCAATATTATGTTTTTTTATTGGTGTAGCCAGAATTTGAGTATTCCTTTGATTGTACTTGATGGCTTCAAAAGGGGGATATTCTTCATAAATAATTTGGTTATTTTCTCCTTTAATCCATTGATTAGTAGTCCTGTTTATGGTAGATAATTTGTTTGATTTATATATCTCAAACCATGTAAAGAAAGGAATATTGATCTGTATTTTCTCTAAATCTTCGTAATATCTTTCTTGAATATAATCTCTTTCTATTTTTGTAAAGGTTGAGAAAAATGTTATTCTTTTGTGACTATTTTCTTTTTTCATATAATCTTGTTTGAGATATTCTTTGTTAATTTAAATTCTTCTTTATTCAGGGTATATATTTGGGCATCATCTCCAACTACTTGAGAATACGTTGGAGAAGAGGGTTCTTTTTCAGGATTTTGGGAGGTAGATGCTCTATCAGGATTCCTAATAGCATATACTGGTGTATCAATAATGTTTCCAGGAATGATCCCTCGAATCTGGGTGTCAAGATTTTGGGATCTAGTATCAAAAGATCTGGTGTCAAAATTTTGAGATTTATTTCTAGAAATTGATGTAAGAATAGATCTGGGTGTATGATAACTGGAAGGTGCTGGAGAGGAATAATGTGAAAAAGATCTTCTGAAAGGCTGAAAAGCTATTTGAACCGTCCCATCCGTTTTTTGATCTATATATTCGAGATTATCTTTAGAATTATTTTCTATTTTGGGTGTTGGAGTGATATTTTCTAATTGCCATTCATTAGGAAGTGTGACTTGATTCCAATTGATTTGTTTAGGAATTTGTATACTAGAATTTTGTGTGCTAGATTGTAATAATAATGTATATCCTTTAGGGCTAGTAATTAAAGCTTGTGGTTCTAATGTTGTTTTCATTAATTTATAATGAATCATGTAAACTACTGTTAAAGCATGTGACCCTTTCATCATTTGATAGCCATTTGTTTTAATATTTAGTATTAAGGCGTGTAAAATGTTACCATCAAATAATGATAAAGAATAATTGGGATAACAGTTAAAATAGACCGGTCCTTGGAACAAGCTGGATTCTACCATTCCAAGTAATGAATCATGAAAGTTATAATGTCTTCCGTCTCTTAAACAAAGCAATACTGAGGTATTTAAGCCGTTTCGAGTGAGTGGCTTTATAGCTACTTGTACTAATCCAATATGGATGAAAGAATAATTCTTTTTGTGTTGATCAATAGCCTTTTTTGTTAAGAGATGTAATGATTCATAATCATTATTTAAACTAATAGTTTTCTCTACTGTTTTAATTGTGTAATTTGTAAGGAATGAAAATTTAGAAGAAAAAGTTGAGATTTTATATATTTGATTGTTTGGAACATCGGGAATTGTCCAATCTTGTAGATTTCTTTCTATATCTAATATACTATAATCTTCTTGATTAATATTATCAGATTCTATAGGGATGCTAGTGGTAGATTCATTAGGTTTGAATAAAGAATTCATTGATTCAGATTTTCAACAAAAATTTCCTATTTCCAAAGAGAAATAAGTAGATTAAGAACTTGAGGGAACACCACCGGGACCACCCTGAGAGCCCTCTGGCTTAAATGGGCTGACCATCGGTTTTTTTTGGCTTACCAACACAAGCTTCCCAATATACATTTT
Organism: Juglans microcarpa x Juglans regia; assembly: GCF_004785595.1. Lineage (NCBI taxonomy): Eukaryota > Viridiplantae > Streptophyta > Magnoliopsida > Fagales > Juglandaceae > Juglans > Juglans microcarpa x Juglans regia. The sequence continues at coordinate 23,126,774 of NC_054606.1, forward strand.
TCTCTCTAGTTATGGGTTATCTATGTAAAATTTGTATCAATGATTCCTTTACTCTTTTTTTTTTTTTTTTTTTTTTTTTTTTTTTATAAAGCAAGTATTTTTAGATGGTTTCTTATGGCATTAATTTCTTTTCTAAGGAAAGTGCAGTCAGCTTCATAGTATTCTATTGCAGACTGCCTACTTTGATATACATGGTATTTAGTCATTATTAATGTATAATTTTGCCTCATTAATTGTTGTTGTCTTTTAAGATCTTTTATATTATCCATCAAGATTTATAAATCCATTCTTAAATTATATTCTGTACATTTTAACTCATACAAATCACGAAATCCAGTACTATGAGCATAATAAAAATCCATCGTAAATATCAGGAAAATAAGATAGAAATATCAATAGCAATAAAATAAGCAATAAATAGTAATAACAAAAAGACAAAAGATAAACAAAAAGACAAAGGCTATTGATCAATAGCCTTTTTTGTTAAGAGATGTAATGATTCATAATCATTATTTAAACTAATAGTTTTCTCTACTGTTTTAATTGTGTAATTTGTAAGGAATGAAAATTTAGAAGAAAAAGTTGAGATTTTATATATTTGATTGTTTGGAACATCGGGAATTGTCCAATCTTGTAGATTTCTTTCTATATCTAATATACTATAATCTTCTTGATTAATATTATCAGATTCTATAGGGATGCTAGTGGTAGATTCATTAGGTTTGAATAAAGAATTCATTGATTCAGATTTTCAACAAAAATTTCCTATTTCCAAAGAGAAATAAGTAGATTAAGAACTTGAGGGAACACCACCGGGACCACCCTGAGAGCCCTCTGGCTTAAATGGGCTGACCATCGGTTTTTCTTGGCTTACCAACACAAGCTTCCCAATATACATTTTTCTCTCTAGTTATGGGTTATCTTTGTAAAATTTGTATCAATGATTCCTTTACTCTTTTTTTTTTTTTTTTTTTTTTTTTTTTATAAAGCAAGTATTTTTAGATGGTTTCAAAATGGAGATATTCTTCATAAATAATTTGGTTATTTTCTCTTTTAATCCATTGATTAGTAGTCCTGTTTATGGTAGATAATTGGTTTGATTTATATATCTCAAACCATGTAAAGAAAGGAATATTGATCTGTATTTTCTCTAAATCTTCGTAATATCTTTCTTGAATATAATCTCTTTCTATTTTTGTAAAGGTTGAGAAAAATGTTATTCTTTTGTGACTATTTTCTTTTTTCATATAATCTTGTTTGAGATATTCTTTGTTAATTTTAAATTCTTCTTTATTCAGGGTATATATTTGGGCATCATCTCCAACTACTTGAGAATACGTTGGAGAAGAGGGTTCTTTTTCAGGATTTTGGGAGGTAGATGCTCTATCAGGATTCCTAATAGCATATACTGGTGTATCAATAATGTTTCCAGGAATGATCCCTCGAATCTGGGTGTCAAGATTTTGGGATCTAGTATCAAAAGATCTGGTGTCAAAATTTTGAGATTTATTTCTAGAAATTGATGTAAGAATAGATCTGGGTGTATGATAACTGGAAGGTGCTGGAGAGGAATAATGTGAAAAAGATCTTCTGAAAGGCTGAAAAGCTATTTGAACCGTCCCATCCGTTTTTTGATCTATATATTCGAGATTATCTTTAGAATTATTTTCTATTTTGGGTGTTGGAGTGATATTTTCTAATTGCCATTCATTAGGAAGTGTGACTTGATTCCAATTGATTTGTTTAGGAATTTGTATACTAGAATTTTGTGTGCTAGATTGTAATAATAATGTATATCCTTTAGGGCTAGTAATTAAAGCTTGTGGTTCTAATGTTGTTTTCATTAATTTATAATGAATCCTGTAAACTACTGTTAAAGCATGTGACCCTTTCATCATTTGATAGCCATTTGTTTTAATATTTAGTATTAAGGCGTGTAAAATGCTGTCAATACATTAATATATGCATTAACCAAACACTTTGTAGGTGATCCCGTTCAATTTAAAGAAAGAACTAGTGATTTATTGATTAATCTTAAATGCCCTCAATTATCTGATTTCCGTTTGTATAAAGATATATTTCTAACTAAAGTTATGATCAGAAATGATTGTCAACAGCCATACTGGAAGGAAAAGTTCATAGCCGGACTTCCATATTACTTCGCCCAAAAGGTACGAGAATCATTATTAAGATCATACGGTACTATTGATTTTCATAATCTTACATATGGTGATATAATAAGTAAGATTAATAGAACTGGATTAACTATGTGCAATGATTTAAGATTAAAAAAGCAAATGGAGAAAGAAAAGAAGTTTGCTAGAAAAGAATTAGGTACTTTTTGTGAACAATTTGGTTACACTCCTTTATTAGCCCCCTCAAGAAGACACAAAAAGGGAAAAAGAGTCTATAACAATTATTCCAATAAAAAACGAAAATACAGAAAACCTTATAAAAAGACAAAAGATAAACAAATATATAATAAGCCACTAAAAAATCCTAAAAAGACTAATAAAAAGAAAAAGCAGATTGTTTGTTATAAATGCGGAAAAATAGGACATTACAAATCAAACTGTAAAGTTAAACAACAAATTAATGAATTAGATATACCCGAAACACTAAAAGATAAATTAATAGACATTTTTATAATAAAATTAAGTGAAGATGAGGTTAGTTCTTCAGAAGAAGAAGAAATTTATCAATTAAAAGAATCAAGCTTTTCAGAACAATCTTCCGATAGTGAATTAGAAGAAGATGAAGTACATATCTGTAATTGTCTAAGTAAGGATAATTGTATCTGTAACAAAACCATTAATGTACTTTGAAAACAAGAAGACATTATATTAGAATTAATAGACAAAATCAACAACCCTCAAGAAAGAAAAGATTATTTAGAAAAATTAAAAGATACATTTAATAATCAAAATACTACAATAACTTCATCCTCAACACCTTACAATTTTTCAGAAATAATAAGTAGATTTAAAACTGACAAACAGAAAATTACTATTCAAGATATACAACAAGAAATCAATGAGATAAAACAGGAAATTAGAAATTTAAAAACATCTAATCTTAAATTAGAAGTTTCAAACGAACAACTATTACAAGAAATTATATTATTAAAAATAGAGAAAAATGGGAAAAACTTCCATGAAGAAAAACATAATATTGAACAGGGAGACTGTTCAACATTAGATGAAACGGACAATTTCATTAATATTTTTAATAAGATAAATTTTCAAAAATGGTATGTTGAAGTAACAGTTTCAATTAATCAAGAATTCTCTTTTACTACAATTGCCCTATTAGATACAAGAGCAGACTTAAATTGTATACAAGAGGGATTAATACTTTCTAAATATTTTGAAAAAACAAGAGAAACATTATCCCAAGCCAATGGAACAAAATTAAATATAAATTATAAATTATCCAATGCACATATATGTAATAATGGACTTTGCTTTAAAACAACATTCATCTTAGTAAAAAATATTAATACCAAAGTAATCTTAGGAAATCTCTTTCTTGCACTACTTTACCCTTTCTCTGTAACAGAAGAAGGAATCTCTACTAAAATACTTGGACAAGAAATACAATTTAAGTTCATATTTCCCCCAGTACCAAAAGAAATTAACTCTTTAAAGAAAATTTCATTAACCAGAGCAATTAATTTCTTAACAAAAGATAAAATTAGAAGAAAGGAAAACCAAATAAACTTCTTAAAACAAGAATTAAAATATAAAAGAATTCGAGAACAGTTAAAAGACCCATTATTAACCCAAAAAATTGATAATTTCAAAATTACAATTGAAAATGAAATATGTGCTAACCTACCCAATGCCTTCTGGAATAGAAAACAACACATAGTTGAATTACCCTATGAAAAAGAATTTTCTGAAAAAAACATTCCAACTAAGGCTAGACCTATCCAAATGAATAACGAATTACTAGAATATTGTAAAAAAGAAATTAATGATTTAAAAACAAAAGGATTAATAAGGAAAAGTAAATCACCATGGAGTTGTGCTGCCTTTTATGTCCAAAAACAGGCAGAATTAGAAAGAGGAGTTCCTCGTTTAGTAATAAATTATAAACCTTTAAATAAGGTATTACAATGGATTAGATACCCAATTCCTAATAAAAAAGATTTATTATCCCGATTATATAATGCTACAATATTTTCAAAATTCGACATGAAAAGCGGGTTTTGGCAAATCCAAATCGCTGAAAAGATCGGTATAAAACAGCTTTCACAGTCCCCTTTGGACATTTTGAATGGAATGTTATGCCTTTTGGATTAAAAAACGCCCCTAGTGAATTTCAAAATATTATGAACGAAATCTTTACTCCATTCACTTATTTTTCAATAGTATATATAGATGATGTATTAATATTTTCTTCATCTATTGAACAACATTGAAAACATTTAAATATCTTTGTTCAAGTTATCAAAAAAAATGGATTAGTTGTCTCCTCATCAAAAATAAAACTATTCCAAGAGAAAATTAGATTTCTTGGACATGAAATTTATCAAGGAACTATTACACCAATTAGTAGAGCAATAGAATTTGCTGATAAATTTCCAGATGAAATAAAAGATAAAAATCAATTACAGAGATTTCTAGGAAGTCTCAACTATGTTGCAGACTTTTACCAATCTCTCAGACCATTATGCAAACCATTATTTAAAAGATTAAGAAAGAATCCACCTCCTTGGACAGAAAAACATACTAGTATTATAAAACAGATTAAAGCTCATATTAAGAAATTACCATGTTTAGGGCTTCCATCTCCTCATACTTTTAAAATTGTTGAAACAGATGCCTCTGATATAGGTTACGGAGGAATTATGAAACAAAAATTATCATCCAACTCGGAACAAATAGTTCGATTCCATTCAGGATGTTGGAATCCTACTCAAAAGAATTATAGTACTATTAAAAAAGAAATTTTAGCTATTGTATTATGTATTTCTAAATTTCAAGATGATTTGTTGAATCAAAAGTTTTTGCTTAGAATAGATTGCAAATCAGCCAAGGAAGTTTTAATTAAAGATGTGAAAAACCTGGCTGCAAAACAAATATTTGCCAGATGGCAAGCTATATTAAGTATTTTTGATTTTGATATTGAGCATATTAAAGGAGAATCTAATTCTCTTCCTGATTTTCTATCCCGAGAATTCTTACAGGGAAAATCATGTCATCTTCAAAGTCCAAAATAAAGTCCAAATCTTCATACGGTATTGGGATCATTACCACAAAATATTAGACCCTCTTACAATCCATTTTCACCATTAGCCTCTCCAAAATTACCAACCTATTTCAAAGCTGTTTCTCCTCCTTCTCCTTCCCAAATTATTAATCCTCCATTATTATCTCAACCTTCTTCGTCTCCTATTATTATCAAATCTCATTGGCATCCGGTCTTTCCTATTGAATCTGAAATACAACATCTGTCTGACCCTCAGAAATTACTTGATTCCTTTCTCCTACCGGACTGGCATTATGTTCCACAAAACATTAAGAAAACCCAGCATTTTTATGAATTTATATTAGTAGATACTGACTCAATTATTCTCTCAGAAATTCCTTGTTCCCTTCAAACTCAACCTTCTCCACCAGCGTCTCCAATTATTGCCTTTCATAAAGTCACTATTAAGCAAGTTCTCACCCTGGAACAATGGGGAAAAAATCCCTACTTGACAAGAAAATTCTCTCATCCCTATGATCCTCCTTATTATGATTATTACGATTACCAGCAAGCATTGACAAAAATGTTTTTAAAACAAAACAAAAATTTGCGTCATTCATGGTTCCTTCATTTTGATAAATTACAAGAAATTAAAACACTCCCGAAATGGTTCTCACTATGGTGGGAATATTATGGACCTGAACCTCTTCTCCTTCCTCTTCCCCTTCAGGAAAGTCTCCAAAATTTCATCTCACAGAATGACAGCCCACCAGCATTAAACCATTGCTCACCCCTCTTGCTCTTCTTTCTCAAAACAAAATTAAATTGGATTATGAAATGGGAATACGTTATCAAACCTCATCCCTCTCTCAAAACCATTATGTTCCTAGCCCGTCAAGTTTCCATCAAATGGTGGGAAAAATACAATTATGAACATTACTGAAGATGTTTTCAAAAGTTACCAAAGCTCCGGAAGTCCTAGTCCAGCGAAGCAGATTTCAAGCACAATTGGCATCCATTACAAACAAAAAAGATTTGAAAAAATTAGCTGAAGTAATGTCACAAATATCAGACAGTGACGATGAAGAAGAAGCACAACCCAGATTAACTCCACCACAGCAACTCGCATTATCACCAGCTCATCAGGCCTCTCCTTCTCAACAGGCCTCTCAATTTCAAGGCAACCAAGCTGCATCTCCTTCTCAAAATTATTCACCTTACCATCCGGTACAACTGATGGATTCTCAAAACCCGTTTGAACTGGAATTAGCAAATTATGATCCTCAGAATTTGTGACTACAAAAAATTATTATCTGACTAACCAGCATGACATGCAGATATTATCCCTCTAAAAAGTTATTCGCGACAGATTATTGCCCAGCAAAGCGACAAATAATTCTGTACTAGATTACGTGTTATGTACTATGTTTGTTTTTAGCGTCGGCTGACACTGTTCTTGTCTTTAATGTCGGCCGGTACTGTGTTTGTCTTTAGCGTCGGCTAATACTGTTATTATAACGGCCGGTACTATTCATGTATTATTAGAGTTACTGTTTTAGTGTCTATATAAGGGGGGTTCACGAGGCAAGAAGGGCATTCAGAGTTCTAATCTGATCCCTTCCTCTCTCGCCCAAACCTCTCCAGTCCAAGTCCTGTCCTCCTTAGTCCTGTCCTCCTCTCTCTGTAAATCTTCAATCGTCCTTCCCTCATGTCTTCAGCTCCCAACTCCTTTGAGAATTAGTCTCCTTGTAAGTATTATATTTTTAATGAAGAAGTTTATTTCATATCTCTTTTCTTTAGTTTTTATTTCCTCATGCATATGGTCGGTCTTACCGCCTTTAATTTCTATTAATACATTACTGTTCTATTATATTATACCTGGGATATACGCCTTTGGTATCAGAGCCATTGGTGATAGTATTGTTATTACTATTTATTGCTTATTTTATTGCTATTGATATTTCTATCTTATTTTCCTGATATTTACGATGGATTTTTATTATGCTCATAGTACTGGATTTCGTGATTTGTATGAGTTAAAATGTACAGAATATAATTTAAGAATGGATCTACAAATCTTGATGGATAATATAAAAGATCTTAAAAGACAACAACAATTAATGAGGCAAAATTATACATTAATGATGACTAAATACCATGTATATCAAAGTAGGCAGTCTGCAATAGAATACTATGAAGCTGACTGCACTTTCCTTAGAAAAGAAATTAATGCCATAAGAAATACATCTTTATACCAACGGAAATCAGATAATTGAGGGCATTTAAGATTAATCAATAAATCACTAGTTCTTTCTTTAAATTAAACGGGATCACCTACAAAGTGTTTGGTTAATGCATATATTAATGTATTGACAGCATCTTCTAGGGGTAAATCATTTTCCGTTTTAATTATTTGCATATTTTCATCATATTTATAGGTTGTTAATATACGTGACCTTTCATCATATGAAAGATAATGATCCCACCAACCCTTTAGTTGGCCAGTAAATCCTGTAACAATAATGTGTGCTACCTGATGATCAGTTTTTCTGTTACTTTTATAGACGTTGGCTACTATAATCATTTCTTGAAAATGATTTAGTATTTCGAATTCAGATAATCCGTCTATATTCCATTCGTATAATACATCTGGTGCGAAGGCTGATCTTACTATATGTTCTCTTTCCTCGAATTGCATATCCGGTGGAGTAGGTCTGGGATACCAATTACGAGTAATAGAGACGTGATATTTTGAATCTCTAGCCGAAAAGTTATTAACATGATCTCCTCTAATTTTGTTTATCTGTAAATCTAGATTTTTAATACTAAATATTAAAAATTGTTTATCTTTTGTTTATCTTTTGTCTTTTGTTAAGAGATGTAATGATTTATCTTTTGTCTTTTTGTAATCATTAATCTTTTGTCTTTTTGTTATCCAGTACAGAATATAATCATTAATCTATAATCTATAATCTATAATTTATTATGTAAAGTAATACCAATAATTATGTATATATATATATATATATATATATCAAAATGCAAAAATTTAAAAAATGTTTATCTATTTAACAATTATTGATTCGTGAGATATATAATTTTAATTTTTTTTTTCTTTTCCAATCAAAACTTAGGAGATTTGGATAGTAAGTTGAGATAAAAATTAAAAGTTGAATAAAATATTGTTAATATATTATTTTTTAATATTATTATTATTTTGAGATTTGAAAAAATTGAATTGTTTATTATATTTTGTATGAAAATTTGAAAAAATTATAATGATTAGATGAGATGAATTGGAAAGAATTTTGTATCCAAATCGTTCTGTTATATGAGTATATTTGGTTAATGATAGTGCAACATCACAGATCCTTTTCTTTTTTTCTATTTTTTTTATACCTAAAATCATCGCACAATAAATAAATGCAAGCATGACATTTTATTAAAAATAAATTTTAATTTTATAAAATTACGCTTCAATTAATATAGCTATAAGAAGATGGTACGTTAATCATTTTCCATATGTATGTAAAGAGTTTTGCTACACATAAATAAGTGTGTTAACAAATCACTTATAATGGCGACATAAAAATCCATATAATATAGCTATAAGAAGATGGTACATTAACCACTTACAAGTTACTGAGTTGAAGTGAAACACTGTTACACTAGTATATGACGACATAAAAATGCACTCTATATAGACTATAATTCTATGATGTTTATAATTATTTATTAATAGTTTTAAATATTTGAATCAATAGTATATATTTATTTGCTTTTCTATAAGTTCTTTTTTCTCGTTTACAAATAGAGAAAATCAACATATAAGATTGATTAACATTTGCTAAGATTGCCTTTGATTTGGATTTGTCGAATTATGAACATAATCATGATTACCTTCATTAAATTCATGATTATTAAGTACTTAAATTAAGGGATTGATTGTTATCACCAAGGAAGAGTACTGCCAAATCAAGGGATACATAGGACATTAATTGATTGTTATCTTGATAAGTACTATATAGAGCTTTCAGGGTTGACAATAATTGATATATATGTTAATTTTAAGTGATTTTCATATGTATGTGTTCATGATAATTTCTATTGTAAAACTGGTGTATAGGTCAGCACATCTAATAAAGTGTTTACATGGCATAATTTAATTTATGAAATAAATTTTAAAATTTGAATCTTACAAATTAAATTTTAACATTTAAATAAAACCTACAATCCTTGGATTTGATCATAATTTATAAGATTAAGAGTTTTAAAATTTCAACTGCAAATTAATCTTGCTAAAATATATAGAGTTTTTCTTTATATATCTAATTTCATCTGCCTCGTTCTTTCCCTACCTATATTTACTAGAGAAATTTGAACACACACACACATATATATTACACTTTAAGTTCCCCATATTAATTTGTTGATCATAGCAGCTCGTAATTGCATGCTTGTTTCATTTATATAATATTTATATAATTTAAATGTTAAGAAATTAATGAATTAAACTATTTTGAAGTTTATACGAAACTTAGAATATAAAACTTTATTTTTTAAGAAAAAAAAGAATATAAAAAATTATAGATTTCACATTCTGTATAATATATAAATGGTAAAATATTAGCCTTTTACAGTTACAAGCCTAGTATGTAGAACAAATTAGATTAATTTGTAAGCTAGCTAGGCATGTAACTGTAAAAGGCTAATATTAAGTCACAAACTAATTAATTATAATCTCCAGTATATATGATTCATAAAACAACAAACTAGAGCAAATTCAATAAAAAGGAGTCTAATCCGCTGTTTCGTCCTTGATGGCTATATATAATTTGTATATTACCAAAAATTATTTATGAGATATCTTGTAATTATGCAGCATTTCCTGTAGCTTGGACAAAACATGCCGGATTATGAGCTAACATGCGGGAATAAATGCAAAGAAAAAGTTCATGAAGCATACGAAGCCTTCTTCAAAAACAGGAAGATATATTGTTAGTTTGAAAATGCAATCTATAGTACTTATAATTTTACGCACAATCATGTATATACATACGTACTAATGTGACAGTACTTTATTGAAATGGTGAAGATTTTAAAACTTGAAATTTAAATTAAAAAAAAAAGTAAATATTAGGGATGGAACTCAATATATATAATATGAATAATGATAGGGTTACTACCCTACTACTACTACGTATCTACTACTATTTTTGTATTTGACTTTTTTTTTAATTTTTTATTTTACTTAATGATTAAGGAAGTGTGTGTTAGTAAAATTATATATTTTTTTAATTTTTTCTTAGTGATTAAGGATGTTAAAAAAATACTTAAAAAAAATGATAAAAAAATAACAAAACTTAAAATGCACTTGGGTAGTAGATGAGTAGTAACTACCCTATCACTACCCATATAATATTATGTGTAAATATGTACGTACATGATGTAATACTACTCAGAACTATGCCTAATAGTATTGTTGGTCTTGCAAAGAACTATGCCTAATATAAGAATTACTGAGTCGACCAGAATTGTGGCATGTCCATGCATGTTAATCTGTTTTTTTTTTTTTATTCAATCATTTAATTTCTTGCATAACAAAAGCATAAATTATTTCTAACTCATCGTTGGAGGAAGTCATATAGAAGATGATCAAGTTAAAGAATATGTTCTATAGAAGAGAATATATATATATATATATATATATATATATATATCTAGGCCTATTTTTGAAATGAATCAAATGTAGAGTGAAAATGTTTCAATTTGCATTGACAAATACAATCGTTCTAGAGTATAACTGCTAAAAAACATGAGAGTTAGGATCTATTGTAAAAGTGATCATTTAAAAAATACAACTATAGTTGAATATAGCAGCTATAAAAGCATTCTTGAGATACACATAATGATAACAAAAACTGTTTTCAGGTTCACAGTAATTTTCTAAGTGCATATGATTCAGTCAGGATAAGGATAATTTCTCCCATTAAATCTACAGTTTGTCATATGTAAGTTGTTCTTTTGTTCAACTTTATCAATTCCAAGCGAAGCTAATATATATCTTAATGTAATGACATGCATGAGAGAAACATGTATATAGATAGTGAAATCGTAAGGAACTTGATAGTTGATAGTTAATCAGCTTCATGCTGATGTTAGAAGTTTATTTTTAGTGTTTCGTTTTGCTTCTAGTAGCTACTAAATTAAAGTAAGCTATGATTTCTTAGAATAATTAGAAGAATATTATGTTTCAAACCATGTGTGTGTACAGATTTTCCAAACTTTGTTTTGGTGGTTTGAACATGTAGCTCCTGGCTCATATCTTTAGGATTTGGCTTGATATATAGCATTACAAGATATTGATATTTAAGTTGAATGATCAAGCTATGTTGAATAACTGACATACTGTACTAACCATTTGGATGTTAAAAAATAATAAAAAAGACATACGAAAAATAAAAATAAAAAGGAAAGAGTGAACAAAGAATATGTAAATGAAATAGGAAAATAATTTGGATGTTATTATGTAGTCTTAAGTTATGCAAGTCTCACGTACTTATTTTTAATAATTGAATAAATATGAGACTCATATAAAAAAATTATTTTTTTAATAGCTAGTTTCAAACTAGATAAAGAATGTACAAATTATTTCAGGTCAACAAACTCGCGGGAGTTTTGAAGGTTAAGAGTGGAGACAGTTCCACTGTTGTTATATTGTGCAACAACATGAGCCAACGTCAACAAACCTCTACGGAAATATTGCAGCAAATGTTTTTTTCCAGCTACCCAAAAATTGTCAAAAACACTAATTGTTTTCCCACGATTATCTATCATTGTTGTGGGACTTTATGTGGTCATTTTTTGGACTTTTTGTGGCAAGTAAAATCGCTAGAAACAAACAAGTATTTGCGAAAATTCAAAAAATTAGCGCCAAAAGTTATTTGGGATAGGGGCTAGGAAACAATGGCGGCTATGCTGTGATGAGAAAAAATCGCAAATCGTTCTTTTCAGCAATTTTTGCTACTATTTCTAGTGACTTCAGTCACTAGAAACGGTGGTTTTATTGTAGTAAAATTTTAAAAATCCTGAATGAAATAATCTGATGAAAAGAAAATAAGACTTGAATGATGAATATGTATATATATATATATATATATGCTCATATATAGTCAATTAATTTGGAACTAAAGGAAATATATCAAATCATATTGTATCTTATAATTAACCATTTCTTCCCTGACATACTAATTTAAAAGTATATTATTTCTATTTTTTGGTTAAATATATTACGAGATATTTTTCCTTTTTAGAGAGAAAACGTACAAGCTTCAAACTAAATAGAGAATGTACAAATTATTTCATGTAAGAAAAGCTCGCCTGAAATTTGTATTTATGGCAACAAACCTCGTCGGGAATAATTTTGATTTCCAGTGGCAATGTGTTGTTGCAAGTGTTTCGTTCAGCTACCAAAAAATTGCCAGAAAAACTAATTGTATTTACCAAAGATTATTTTTGAGACTTTTTGCAGCCACTTTTTGGACTTTTTGTTTTGAGAAAAATTGCTAGAACAAGCCAAGCGTTTTCATCATCTTCGAAACAAAAAACTTGGTTGCAAATTTTTTTTTTTTTTTTTTTGGCGGAGGTTTTGGGGGGGGGGGGGGGGGGGGGGGGTGGGGGGGGGACAACAATGGATATGCCGTGACGAGAAAACATTGCTTGAAATGGTTCTTTTTGTCGATTTTGCCAACAATTTTCAGCAATTTCAATAGCGGGAAAAAATATTTTTTCTTGTATTATAATTTCAAAAATCTCGCATGATTGTATATGTATGTATGTATATGTATATATATATGTATGTATGTCTTTTAGAACTAAAGGAAACAAATCAAATCATATTATCTCTTATAGTTAATCGTTTCTTCCCAAATAGACTAATTTGAAGATATATTAATTTGGAACTAGAGATACAACTTATTAGTTTCAAACTATATAGAGAACGTATAAATTATTTCAGGTAGGAAAAACTCGCTGTAAATCTTTACTTGCGGTGACTAACCTCACCAGAAATATTGTTTTCCGTTGGTGATGTTATGCCGCAAATGTATTTTTTCGGTAACCAAAAATCCTCAAGAAAAACTATTTCTTTTTTTCATGATTATTTTTATTGTTGTGGTCCTTTCTGTAGCCATTTTTTAGACTTTTTGTTGTGAGAAAAACGCCCAAAAAAGCTAAGTATTTGTGACAACTTCAAAAAATTCGTTGCAAAAAGTTATTTTGGGGGTGGGGGTGCAACAACAACAGCTATGCCGCGATGAGAAAAAAGATTTAAGGAAATGACTCTTTTCAGCGATTTTGCCTACAATTTTTGGCGACTTCAATAGCGGATAAAAATAATTTTTCTTGTATTGAAATTTCAAAAATCACATATGATGTAATCTAATAAAAATAAAATAAGATATGAAAGATAATAATATATACATATATGATCAATTAATTTGGATTTAAAGCAAACAGATCAAATCATATTATATCTTATAATTAACCATTTTTCTAACATTTTGTGGCGAGAAAAATCGTAGGAAAAATCAAGTATATGCAATAACTTCAAAAATTCAACGCCGACAGTTATTATGGGGGGGGGGGGGGGGGGGGGGGGGGAGGGGGGGCCAACAACAACGGCTAAACCATGACAAGAAAAAATCGTCTAAAGTGGTTCTTTTCAGCGATTCTGCCCACAATTCCCTAGAAGTTCAAAAGTTTTATTGGCAACGAAATTTTTCATCCTTAAATATTCTATTTGAACGTTATATTGATCAATCGAATGGTAGACGACTTTCGTCAGTATTTTGTGACGAAATTTAAATTTCATCCTTAAAAATCATTTTTTGGGACAATTTTATTTTGTCACAAAAACAAATCTACCTTTTTTTTTTTTTTTTTTTTTTGTTGTTGTTGTGGAGATGCTTGCATCTACTCCATTCTCTTCAATTATAAGAGGTTATTGAGTTGATGTGAAACACTATCATTGATGAGTCATGACCATGATAAAAATATACTCTATATAGACTATAATTCTATGAAGTTTAAAATTATTTAATAATAATTTTAAATGTTTGAATCAGTAGTACTGTATATTTATTTATTTTTCTATAAGTTATTTTTTCTCGTTTACAAATAGAGAAAATCAACATGCAAGATTGATTATATTGTTGAAGATTGTCTTTAATTTGGATTTGCTGAATTATGATCATAATCATGATTACCTTCATTAATTTGACTTGGTGTGCATAAATTAAGGAATTGATTGTTATCGTGAAAGAAGACTACCAAGGCTAGATACTTATCATACTTGTACTCAAATTATCATTATCATTTTTGAATTGTTGATTTTGTTCTTGGAAAAAGCTAAATGTACTTAAGAACAACTTACAAAAATCTTACTTCTCCACATGCGAATTATTGATATGCTAAAAATCAGGAAATTTAAAATTCAAAATTTGAATCTCAAAAGAAAATTAACAAAATGAGTTTTGTAAGTAAAATTGTAAGTATATATTACACTACTTTTTGTTCTTACCTAGATAGTTTTGCAGAAAGTGATAGGAGTAATGTAATATATAATATTTAAGAATAAAGATGACAGTAATTAAGTTAAATAAAAAGGCAAAACTTACCTCTTTCTATCACACTAGCACACATGAAATGCACATTATTTATTTCTAACATACCTACGATTTTGAATAGATTACTATTATTCTTATCGTCTTCATAGTATATATATCTTTAAAGCAAGATAGTATTTTTGGTGGAAAGCAATAGATTTATTCCTATTGAGACACATCTTTTATTCTTGGCTAAATGAATTTAGTCATTAAAGTCTAAATAATGTTAAAAGTTGAGTAAATAAATACTAGAAAATATGAAATTTTAAAATTCAGACTTTTAGCAAGAACTTCAAAAACTGAGTATTTGCTACAACTTCAAAAAATTGTAGCAAAAAGTTTTAGAGAGAGAGAGAGGGGGGGGGGGGCACCATACTAGTTTAAAAGTATTATGAGCTAAAGATAAACCCTTTTTTCGGATACAAAAAAATAACCGGAAAAACTAGTTTTCTTCCCGTGATTACTTGCCATTGTTGTGGGACTTTTTGGGAACTTTTTTGGACCTTTTGTGGTGAGCAAAATCACAGCAAAAAGTTATTTGAGGGTGGGGACGACAACAGTGGCTACGACGTGGTGACAAAAAATCGTTGTAAATGTTTCTTTTTGAGGAGTTTTCCAACAATTTCCCATAACAACAAAAACTTTATTGAAGAAGAAATTTCTTATCAGTAAATATCCCGTTCGAATGTTTTATTAATCAATGGAACGGTAAATGACTTTCATCAATATTTTGGGATGAAATTTAAATTTCATCCTTAAAAGTCATTTCTTGTACAATTTTATTTCATCCTTATCAACCATTATCTTATAAACCAATTAATGCATTTGAATCTCTACTAGTATACTATTTTCTTTTGTGACTAGTCTGGTCTTCACTACTGTTTATAATTTTTATAGACAAACATCCAAGAGATAGTAATAAGGACTCAATCTCACCCTTCATAGAATGAGAGAACTCAACTTCTACAGAAAAAATGTCCAAAAGACGAATTTTTATTTTTATTTTTATTTTTACTAAATAATAAAGAAAGTACTAAGATAGACGCAAAAAAGAATGGATTACAACTTGAACCAACTCCGGTAGACTTTAGAATCTGTGACGGTGCATGAAGGCAATACGCTTGATCTCTTTTCAGCCACAAAAATCATATCTGAAAAATCTTATGGTGGCAATTCCGGTGATCCGGTGCATGTGGCGTGAAAAGAGACAAAGTAAGATGTTTTCACCTTTTTCTATTGGATTTGCGCTGATATGCCTTCTCTAGGTAGCCTAGACTCAGAGCTACTATTAACGTCAAATCAAACCCAGATCCCTTTGCATCAAGATAGGATTTTTACGAAGTATCTCAATTAAAACAACAAGTATGATGAAAGTAAACATAATCATATATCTATGCAACAAATTTTACAAACTATTATAATTATATTTGAAAATAATGAACGAAACAAAAAATTTAGAATGATTGAACCCTTAACAAATCAAATGTTTAGAATTAAGTTATATACTGAAGTCATAACAGGACATTCATTGCTCCACCCGTTATAAGACCTATTAGACATGTGAATCATAATAACAACAACAACAACAATAACAACAACAACAACAACAACAATAATAATAATAATAATAATAATAATAATGTTCTTATAAAAGAAAATAATTTCAAATAAAATAATTGTTAATTGTTTCAGAAAACTAAATGGATATAATTGGAATTGGAATGATAAAACATAAAAATAGAGTATTAATTTGAAATTTTAAAAAGTATAATGTTTTTTAGATGAAAATAATATTAATTTTAAAAATGTATTCAATATGATTCATTATCATGAGAAATAATATGAAACGATATCCTAAAGTAATAAAATATTATTCTTTAAATTTAAAAATATTATTTTCATTTTGGAACAGAAATATAATATTATTGTTCTTTTCAAATTTTTAATTGCAATCTTGATCTTAGAAAATAAAAGCATGTTCTTGTCAAAATAATTTTTAATTTTTTAAAGGATAAAAAGTGTTTATAGTTCTTTTAATAGTAATTTTAAAAATGTATTCTATTGAATAATGTTAGATACAGTCATGGAGTGTGCAAACGATGTGCAATCTTTTTTAAAAAATGGACCCATATTAAAAAAATGGTAGATGTAGCACGAGAGAAGTCATCGATAAGGCCAAATGGCCTTTTTTTTCATACATTTGTTTTATATTGTTACACATTTAAAAAAAAAAATCACAATATCATTAAAAACTAATTCCTTAATAATTGAGTAAAAACTAAATAAATAAAAATTTCGGGACCCTTTATCGGGACATGTAGCATTTTCTTTAAAAAATTAATTTTTCATATGGGTCTCATATATATTCACTTTTTTCAAAGAGATTACGCGGCACTTTTGCACTCCACGACTGTAAATATCATTTCTCAATATGAAATGTGTTATAACAAAAAGCAAAATAGTGAATATGATAAATTAAAAATCAATTATAAACTGAACCATAAATTGGAACCTAAAAATAATAATTGTATTTTGTAAAATGAAAATATTATCAGTCCAATGACTATGATTTATTTTTATGAATTGCTACAAAAAATAATATGAAGATAATTTTTATTTCTTAAAATAATATTATATGCAAAAAATACTATTATTTTTAAATTTAAAAAGAAATATAAAAAATACTAAGTTGTTAATAATTTGTTCTACAAAAGTTCAGTAAACAAAAATATTCAATTGAGATTATTTCTAATATATGAATATTGCAGTCTTATTGTTATTATATTCTAATCAATATTAGAATAACAGAAAACTTAATTATATATTTTTTAACAATGAATTGGAGGACAAGATCATAATTGTGGGAACGGGAATGAGGGCCAAAACGTGATTTTATAAATGAGATCCAACTCAAACACAGATAAGAGGGTAGAGTCCAACTGAAACACACATATTACTCACTATAAGTCATACAAGTTTAGATTTTTTGACGTCTCATAAAACTTCTGCTTCTGCTAAGAATCCTGCTATGAGGGTTGAGATTGGCAAGGAACGTAAACTGATTATCATGGCTGCTGTTACCACTCAATCATTCGCCAATAACTCTAGAGAGCAACCCCAATTAGCCCTCGACAGTACTACACCAGAAAGCAACGATGGTTCATTGACAATGAATAATATTGCAGCTACTACTAATAAAGGATTTTCTGCAGATATTGATGATGAGCCAAAAAAATTTCAATAGCAACAACAAGATTCAAGATGTTTTTGGATTCCCTCCCGGGTACAAATTCTCCACAACAGGAGAAGAGCTCATTGTTTTTTACTTGAAGAAGAAAATACGTAACTAGCCCCTGGCAATGATCAAGATCGTGGAGATTAAACTATATGCATATGACGCATATTTTCTTGCAGGTATAAGTACTGATCTTGTTCAAATAACTTGTTTCTTTCTTGGTATTCTTCTATGATTTGAGCTGTTAACTGGATCTTTTGAACATAACGTCACATGATATAAAGAGTTTCTTTCTTGCTAATAATTTTTAATCTGAACGAGAGAATCATGGCATATCAGATATTGTACAGATACCTTTTCTTGATGTGCTGTTTTTCTTTTTCCTTGCATTGGTATAATTAGGAACAAATGCGATTAAAGAAAACAGGGTGAACTTGCTGAATATGTCCTTTGATTCATAGTGTTGGATAGTACATTTCGTTTGACTGAATGTGTGATTCTGCAATATTCAAAGTTTTATAATGAAATCCATGATATTAAGTACATATACATTTAGAAACAAGATCAATGAGATTTTGATTCAATAGTCATCCACATCGATGGTACAGTGTTTGTATGCAAATCAATGTATTTGTACGATATGCATGTAGTCATCAGTGTCTGTTTCCCGTTGAAACATTCAAAAGCAGAGGATCAAAGTAATAAACATAAGAAGAATTAGGCTAGCTGGCTCTTCCTTTTTCCAGGTTTATTATTATTATTATTATTATTTTTAATAACTTTAGTATCAAATTAACATTTTCCTTCCATTACAAGAATACTACACGGATATGGAGGAGCAAATTCAGCAGAACTGTACATTTTTACCCTAAGAGAACGAAAGTATCCAAATGGAAGCCGGCCAAATCGGGTTGCTCATAATGAATATTTGTAGGCCATCGGAGCTGACAGCGAAATCAAATCCAATGGAACCATAATTGGGTATAAGAAGACATTGGTTTTTTATAGGGGAAGACCTCCAAAGGGTAAGAAGACTAACTGGATTATGCATGAATATAGAGTCAAGGATCCACCTCCAAGCAAAAGGGGCTCAAAAGGCATGAGTGTATGTATGATTTGTTTTTCATCCTTTCATTTTATCACTAAACCATTAATATGATCGAAAAACTATGATCATAAGCAGTTTTGTGATCCTTTTTCCAATCCCATTGTACTGTGTTTTAAGATTCTTCTATTATTCTTAAACTGACTCTCAGCACTAAATCTTGTATTATGCAGTTGGATGATTGTGTTCTTTGTAGGATTCACAAGAAACGGCCTATTAAATTCTCCCTTACCAAACTAGTAAATCATGATGAGGGGGATGAGCATATAGATCAGATGAATTTTTCAGGTTTCGAAGGTGCCGCCATTGCTGAGGTTGAAGTACTTGCATGGAATAATTTCCAGATGCCAACCTTCCAAAATGGGTTCCAGCCAGAATCTGTTTGTCATCAATACAATAATATTAATGCTGCTCCCAGTACAGCTATTTTCCATGACAATCTCTAGTCCAACTATAAATCACTTCCTCTTGTTCAGGTGGTTCAACCAACTGGCAGTTGGATGTATAATAATCACTGATCAGAATGCCTATATGTCTGATAATCAGTATGTTCCAAATGATGAATCGAATGGATACCTAGAGGATATTTTGAACGCTGCTAGAAATCCAAATCCGTCGGTGAATCTTCCCGACGATCCTGCTGGGACGCCGTGAGTAATTAATTATCTTTTGTTGAGGATCCAGTTAGCTAGCTAGGAACTTAATTACTGGACGTTTAGGTTCTGTAGACTATCAACTGTAACGCCCCGATCTTGGAGGTCCGGAGAGTTATCTCTTGTAACCTAAATCCAACTTCCATAACAAATTTAAATACTCCAATATTTCTAAAAAGTACAAATCCATTTATTCAAACCAAAAATATATGTTCCTCTACCAGGACACCAAATAAATATCTCAATGAGATAATTTAAAAACTCTATAAATATTTAAAAATATCCAGGACTCTAAATATCAAATAACATAAAATCATACACCTATTAAATAAGAGTCTCCAATAAACATGTACCCTCAGACACTTATTCCACTACGATCATCACACATTGCTAAAACTTTATACTTTTGTTCTCCAACTGAACCATCAAAATTATCTGAAAAATATTAGGAGATAAGGGGTGAGTTACTAACAACTCAGTAAATAGAGAACATATACTAGTATGTAAACATGAGCATTTTCAGAATTCAGAATGCAAAACAAAATGTTTACCTTTAGAATGCAGAAACAGAAACATTTACTTTCAGAATGCAAATATCAAAACATGTTACAAAAATATCAGAGCGAAACTTTCAGGAAAAAAAAAAAATTCTTCAAAATTCCTTTTGGCATATTCAAATCTGAAATCTCAACTTCATCTATCAGAGCATCACATCGGAACAGATACCATGTTTAATCCCGTGGTAGGGTTATAAACCACCATTGTAACCCGTGGAAGGGTTGTATCCACAATTATAACCCGTGGTTGGACCGTATACTATGTTTAACCCCCGTGATAGGGTTATAAACCACCATTATAACCCGTGAAATGATCGTATCCACTATTATAACCCGTGGTATGGTTATAAACCACTATTAACCTAGAGGATATTTTGAACGCTGCTAGAAATCCAAATCCGTTAATGAATCTTCCCGATGATCTTGCTGGGACGTCGTGACTAATTAATTATCTTTTGTTGAGGATCCAGTTAGCTAGCTAGGAACTTAATTACTGGATGTTTACGTTTTTCTAGCTAGGAACTATTCTGATCTAGCTAGCTAGTTTTGGCCATTTTTTTAAGGTTTGGTAATTATTGAACATGTATGGATTTTGAAGATTCATCTAATTGCTTCCATGCACATAGATCAATTCGTCCATGAATTAATTACACCCAGTATTTTGTATTTGTTACAGTAAAATTTTGAGTAATATTATATACAATCTTGACTTGTACAAACGTCGCACTCTTTTTTTTTTTTTTTTTAAAAAAGTGAGATCTATCATTAAAAGATTATTATTATTTATATATATATATCTCATATTTACTTACTTTTAATTTTCAAAATTAAGGAGCGCATGTGACGCTTCATGTGCACTATAACTACAAATATTATTTCTCTAAAATTTTTGTTGCTCGTCATTTGGAGAAAAAAAGTGAATGTATTTCATTGTCAATAATCTTACGTCAACCAAAAACACCATATGCGCGCAATACTAGAGAAACAGTATTTGCATTCCCTTTGCATGATGAATATTATGAACTCAAATAAATACGAAAAATCTAATTATATATTGATCATACGATTAAACAAATCTATATATGTAATAATAATAATAATAATAATAGTAGTAGTAGTAATAATAATAATAGTAGTAGTAATAATAATAATAATAATTCAATGGACTCAAATCATGCCCTTGCATGCAATCATTAGATATGAAGTAGCAAGGGATCAGAAACACATTAGTAAGAAAAATCCACTTACCCAAGCGTACTTAATGCTTGTAAAACATGGGAAGGCATACGAGGTTTACAATATGTATGAATCAACCAGCAATAAAAAGACCATATAATAGTACTCAAACTTTAACCAACATTGTAAAAGAACATCAACAGATATTGGTCATGAATTATTGATCACACAAAATTAACAAAAGTTTATCGAGTGAAGTATAATTTCTATAATAATGAAACAAGCTAGCAATGAGCTCATACAACTCCTAGAAAGATCGATGCATATATACCATATATATATATATATATATATATGAATCTAATCTGGCCTAGGATCAGATTCATCTATATATGCTCATCATTGTATGTTTATACATTGATCTAAAATTAATTGTAGCTCCTTGAGACACAAAAAATGGACAATGAGCAAACAAATTGTCGTGAGAAATCAGTTATGTTATGTAAAGATAAAGGCTGTATCCAACTTATTTAAATTAACTTGGACTGTGATCTAAAAAGAAAAATAATTTTAGATGCCTCCATGCTAGTATTAGATCAAGTACTGATCATCTATACCAATGTGTATTTGTGAGCATGACATCTGACCATTCACATTCTTTAAGAGCTCGTTTGGATATTAAAAATATCTTACAATATCTATAAATAGTAATAAATAATTTGAGTTAAGATCATGTTTAATTCGGTTTTATGAAAGGAGAGAGAAACAAATTGCAAGAGGCCTTTACGTGATCCAGAGTGCCACAAACTCTTGAAATTCCTATTCATGATTCTTGATGCATGCTTCAAAGTCTTACGTGAGTTTACGTGGGATATTGACAGAGGAGCTTCGCTACTCATCATTTTCATATACCACATACTACATTTTTTTTTATTTGTTTCAATCTTTTTTAGTTTTATTATTCTTAAACTAATTGAATTGTTTTATTCATTATTCATATATCATACATTTGGTAAAAAGAAAAGAAGAAAGAGCAATGTGTAAAAATGATGAATAGAATTTTTCTTGACAGAGTAATAAAGCATGCTTATCTATTCATTAGTTATTTTTGATTTCTAAATAAATATATGTTCGTCTGACTTTTCTAAGTGAGGACTTCATACAGAATTAATTGTCGATAGAGATCAAAACTGTCCTACCGTACATACATATGTGAAATAGATAAGGATTTATGAGACTTCTGCTAATTGTAGAGTAGATCAGATAACTACAAATTCTTATGTGAGATATATTTAATATGCATGGGCTTCTTTTAATTATCTACAAATTAATTACTTTCTATATATATATATTGGGAGTAAAACATCATGTGGTACATATCGCGCGCGCGTACGTTGTTCAAGAACCAAATCAACTAGGACAAGTATTGTAACTCTCCAGTCCTGGATAGGGTTCGAGGGTTACTAACTTTCACTTAAATATCATATATTATAGTACATATATTTATAGACTCCAAATTCTCAATGCCATAGAAAAACTATTGTTTCAAACCAACTACCTCAATATAATCAACATCCCAAAATACCAAGTCATCAGAACACGAACAAATATCAATCGTCACCTATAAAATTAGACATGTAACTTACGTAAATCTCTAAGTAAACATGTATTTTGATATTTAAGCTTAAAAATACCAAAATAAACTATTTTTCTTAAAACTTCTAAGATTCTAGCAACCTTAAATATCAGCACTTCCCAAGTGAATCAATATCCACTTAATATCTCCAACCAATACTTTGAACACTAAAATATTTTACTACTGAAATCTAAATATAAAAAAATTAATACTAGTTAATATAATTATATCAAAAGTATATTACAGTAAACAATAGAATTTCATTTAATAAAAATAAACTAGATTAGATTTAAAGTATTTAAAATAAAATTACACTGTTACTGTTTACTTCTGAAATTAAAATATAAAATTTAATGATTAACAACATAATTTAAATCCTTAAATATTTGCTATAAAAATAAAGTTTCTCAACTATTTTAAAATAAAAACTGAGCGTACTTTAAAATATATATACTAGGTCAAAGAGCAATGTGCAAAGTACGTTTACCTATTCAAACAGTAAACAAAACAGCCCAAACCCAATTGTAAAATAAGGCCATAAACGTAATATCACTCCCCTTTACAAAAGACAATATTTTCATTTTGTAAACCAGACTTCACTGAGAAGAGACGAGCAGTGCACTGATCCTTACCGTGAGGCTACGTGTGGTGGCGGTTTGGGTGGATCTCGACGGCGGCGTGACTGGGTTCAACAGTGGTGGGACTTCTGTGAGAGAGAGAGAACGGAGAGAGGGAGAAAGCACTGTGAGAGGGAGGAAAATACCGAGGTGGGTGGTTTGTCTTAGGCTATGCAACCGTGAGGTGGGAGGGGTGGTTCGTGGTCGGTGTCCGATGATGGAGAATATTTTTCCAGCGAGTAGCGGTTGCCAAGCGGCTGAGATATTCAAAGGTGGTTAGAAACGTGAGAGAGAGAGAGAGAGAGAGAGAGAGAGAGAGAGAGAATGTGTGCAGCGGCAGCGGCCTACAGTGTTCTTACTGTGCTTGAACTGTGGCAACCGTAGGGTGGAGGCTTGGGCGGTGTTTTCTGTGGAGTTGGATGGCTGAGGAGGCTTGCGGGATTTCCGTGCATGGGAAGAACCGGTGCTCTGTTTTTGGTTATGAAAACAGAGGATGTTCTGGGGACGTGCGTGGGTGCCCGAACATGGGTCGAGCGTCGATGGGTGGTTGTTTACAATGGCTGTGTTGAAAAACAAAGGGCTGTTGTGCGTGGTATTGTTTTGGTTTACTTTGGGTGATGCAACCAACGGGAGAGAATCTGAGAGAGAGAACCGATAGCATGAGAGACATGGATAGAGAGAGTTTGTTGAGAGAGAACTTGAAGGGAGAAACAAGTTGAAGAGGCGTGGGTAGGTGGAACTCGGGGAGGGAGAAAAAATGGGGGAGAGGGACTCGGAAGAGGTAACTGTCGAGGAGGGGAATTGAAAGGATAGGGGGATCCCTTACCTAAACGACGTCGTTCACCAAAGGCGCTGCCGGCTGGGTATTACATGTACAGGTTATTCAACGTACAGCAGCTTAAACATCAACGTGTCCTAGTACAATTGAATTATGTTCCAGCTGGCCACAGATTAATTATTGTTGGAGTTAATCCTCATGATTCAGCATGCAAGCCTGAGTCTTCAGCAGATAAAGATCTTTCACAACAAAAGTCTGATATACATCAATATTTAAATTCAAATTCAAATATTGTATATGGATAACATCAGTTCAAATAGATTTAAATTGTAATTGATAACGTCTTGTAATCTATATATACAAACTATATTACTCTGTTTTGGAATTGAGAACCAAACCTTCTGGGGTCATGAATTGAAGTTCAAACCTTGAAGTCTAGTATTATAGATCAACACTGCAGTCTTTTTCCCCAGTCTGGAGTATAAATATTATGCCGTCGTATAATAAAAGTAAGTCGAATGTAATGAACGTTTCGGTTACCCCACAAGCAATGCCGATTGATAACTCCCCAAATCAACCCCAAACCTTACTCACACCAGTACTCTTTGATGGTTTCCATAACCCCAGCATCAAGGAGTTGGAAGAACATCTCAGACACTATCCTACTGGATATAGGTTCTGCCCAACAGATGTAGAGCTCGTCGGGTATTACTTGCAGAAAAAGATATCAAACCAGCCAGTACTGCCGGTGAGCCCAATCGTGTCGGCTAACGTATATCTCCACAAACCCGAGTTTCTTTCAGGTTCTCATAAATCTCTAGTACTTTTCGTCAATTTTAATCTGAGATAGCTACCTGGAGATTATATATATATCGTGTATTTACGTCGACCGATATGATCATCATATTCATGGGCATATATGTTTTGCTGGGAACTACTGCATCCATGTTTTTTTTTTCTCTCTTTCATGTCGCCCGCGCGCATACAGGCAAGGCGTGTGTGTGTATATATATATATATATATTACCATGTTTTGATTGCTTTTAATTTCAACATTATAGGACAGCTAGTTGGATGCAAGTCTATTTATTCCTATGATATACATACTGTATCTATGATCTGGTCATGTTGGACCATGCAAATAAAAAAAAAAAAAAAAAAAACATTAACCATGCGATTGAAGAAGACTCTTCGTCATTGGATGCATGTTTGTATACTATTTTGTAAGTCATTTTTTTATTATTATATTTTTTTTTTTATAATTTTGTTGACATATTATAGTGCAACTCAAACTCTATCTTTCCTTTCGTATTCAAAGAGATATTCAAGGATTATGGACAAACGGATTATTGGTACTTTTTCACTCCAAGAGATCGAAAGTATCGAAATGGAAGTCGTCCAAGTCGATCAGCCAATGGTGGATATTGGAAGGCCACAGGAGCTGACAAGCCAATCATCGACTCCTACGGAAAACTAATCGGGTTTAAGAAATCATTGTTTTCTACATAGGAAAACCTCCAAATGGTGTCAAAACAAACTGGATTATGCATGAATTTACAGTGAATAATCCTCCTCGAAACAAAAGGGACGCAAATGACATGAGGGTATCTTGTTTTTCATCCTTTCATTCTATTTTTCTGAATTTTATTTCAGTGTTGATGTTCTTATTCAAACAAATATTCTTGTACGTAGTAATATTGTTTCTTCTAGTAATATTGTCTTGTGTATGATTTTTCATTCTTAAATTACTAATTGACATCATTAAATTATGTATACTGTCCAGTTGGATGACTGGGTTTGTGTAGGATTAAGACGAAAATCAAGAAATTCTCCAGTACACGTACTGCTGGAGGGATGTGGATCATAATGAAACATCTATCCTTGATGATTCGGAGAATAATGATCAGACTCCTTCAGGTTTGGAGAATGCCATCAATATAGATCCTGAACCAATGGCAATTGCCCATGATCAATTCAGTAATAATCTACATGATCATCAATATCAAGAAGGAGCATTGGTTGATCCTGCTGATCAGATGGTTCAACCTGCAATTGACTTTAGGCCTCCAGCTCCTTTGGTGGATTACACAGAGAATGTCTTTGAGCCAGTTTGGAACCCTACGTATCCTGGTTCTGAAAACTTCAAATATTTGCAAGATTTGGATTTCGATTACACTGATACATTGTTTGCGGATAATTCGCAGCTTCCTGATGATCAGAATAACCAACCATTCAAAAGACCCAAATTGTACATTTGACTAATCTTAGGCGCGCGCTAGGTTGTATACTAGCCAACGACCAGTACCGATCGATAAGGATTAATCAGCCACCTTTGGATGATTTAGTTTTGGATTGATGTAATTTTAATTATTGAATTTTGAACTTTTAACGGTTGTTTCGTATCCAGTAATCATGGGTATGATCTTTGTGGAATAGTCTTATTTTCATTTTCATTAATGCATGTGGTTTATCTTTATCGTGATCTTTGTATTTGTAGATATATATATGATATATGGTTTACACTTAATCATGTTCGTTTGGCTTTTATTTTCGTTACATATATATTATTAGATGAGCGAGTGGTTATTTTTAATTTGTGTATCTTACTCATGGGTTTTTATATATTTCTTTTTTATTTTTTTTTGTACGTGTAATTCCATTAGATAGCATTTATGAGCTAATTATTTTCTTCATGATTACCTTCATCAACTTCATGATTATTAAGTACTTAAATTAAGGGATTGATTGTTTTCAGTACTGCCAAATCAAGTAGAGAAAATCAACATATAAGATTGATTAACATTTGCTAAGATTGCCTTTGATTTGGATTTGTGAAATTATGAACATAATTATCACGATTACCTTCATTAACTTCAGGATTATTAAGTACTTAAATTAAGAGATTGATTGTTATCATGAAGGAAGAGTACTGCCAAATCAAGGGAGAAATTCTTATCATACTTATACACATTATTAACTTGATACATATAACGTGTAGCGAATTGATAATTTTGCTCTTATGTAGATAGAAATAATGTAATATATATCTACAGATTAAAGATAATAATGATTTAAGTTAAATAGAAAGCAAAAACTAATGCACATTATAGGAAATGCACATTATTAATTTATTGTGGCCAAAGGTTAATCGTTAGAATATATTTTATAATTGCTGATTGAATTAATCGATGTTCGTTGACGTTATCTTGATGATAATTTGTGCATATTCTTCACTCTTTTACAGTTTTATCTTCTTTTTTCTATATCTAATTTTATCGCCGTTAATATCTAATTTAAAAAATTATATATGGGCACATACTCAAGGTCGTCACTGATCATTATATAATTTTTGAAGTATGGATCACTTATATTCTTACGATAAATCCAGGAAGTATCCAAAAAAAAAAAAAAAAAGGGAAAAACAATCCAAACCGAAGGATAAGATGTTTAAATGGATTTCAAAAATATTTAAAAAGAAGAATTACACTATTGATAAGTCTCCAAAGGGAAAAAAGAACGACCGGATTATGCACGAATTTAGAGTCGAGGATTCACCCTCCAGCGAAAGAGGCTCAAATGGCATGAGGGTATGTAGTTTTTCATCCTTTTACTAATTAATATATATGTTCGTTTTAAGGCTCTTAATTCTATTCTCAAAAATTGACCATCATCAGCACTAAATCTTGTACCATGCAGTTGGATGACTGGGTCTTATGCAGGATTTATAAAAAACCTGTTAAATCAATCAAAATTCAAATTGAAGATAACGTTTCTGCGATGGTTGGTTCAACTTCTCAGCCAGATGATTATGATGGGGGGATGATGAGAATATAGATAAGATGAATTGTGGAAATCTCGAAGCTGCCCCCATTGCTGATGTTGAAGTACCAATAATAGGTGCCTGGGATAATATGCAGATCACCACGGCCAGTACCTTCCAAAATGGGTTCCAGCAGCCAGAATCTGCAGCTCAATGCAATAACGTTCATGCTCTCGATACTGGGGCTACTTTCAATGGCTACTTCAATTATGCAAGTCCTCTTGATCTTCCTGCCACGATGGTTCCACCAAGTGGATGGTCCAACTGGGCGTATAATTCCACAGATCAGACAGTCTTTGGGTCTAACTATCTAAATGAACCGAGTGAATACCAAGAGGATCTGTGGATGAGTTTGCCATCTCAATTTGATCCTAGTAGTTGTAGCTTTTACCAAGAGTCGTATGTGCATCTTCCCGATAGTGTCCCAAATAATAATCCTGATAGTGTCCCAAATAATAATCCTGATG
The DNA here is from genome assembly GCF_004785595.1 of Juglans microcarpa x Juglans regia. Taxonomy (NCBI): domain Eukaryota; kingdom Viridiplantae; phylum Streptophyta; class Magnoliopsida; order Fagales; family Juglandaceae; genus Juglans; species Juglans microcarpa x Juglans regia. Next base: position 23,155,675 of record NC_054606.1, read on the forward strand.
ATAAGGATGGCGGTGAAGAGTATGACGACTAATCTTTAACTTGATGAGGGAACTTAAGTATTATTACTGGACTTGACGTTTATATAGGATGATGATTTAGCTAGTTTTGGCAGCTTAATTTATGTATTTGCTTGACATTTTCTACCGGATTGATGTAGACGGCATTTATTAATTCCAAATAAAACTTCGATTGATATTGTCATTAACCTATGTGTTGCAAAACTCTTGTATTCATGTTAAGCATTGGATGAAAACAGAAAAAAGAAAAACATGTCAGAAATAAAACCAAAGCTTACATGTTCTAAGATTATGATCTTTAACTGATATGATGAGCATTATTCAAACATCATCCACCCTAAAATCAATGACAACGAAGCATATTAGAGAGAGCTACCTTCTTCCAGACACGGCCTCTCCATCCATATAACACTGCAGACAATACTCCAAGAACAGCACCAGAATACTCTGCCAATATAGCTCTAGCACACATAAAAGCTAATGAATGTTAACTACTGACGAATAGAGACTATGAAGAAAAAAGGACACATTATAAAAATTCCAAGGAAAATATGAGCTATACAGTATTTTAGATCAAGTGATTAAGAAGAAGCAAATATCAAATTCTCCACAACAAATAGAAATTAGGAAAGGGGATCAAGACATAATCCACGGGAAAAAGCAAGGTAGAGAACATATGTTCATAATTTTAAAGTTAAAGCTCCTTGGGTCTTTACCATCTAAAATGGTTTGCAAAAGCCACCCAAGTTTCTTGAGTTCTTAACAAAAACACTCTGAATAGAGGATAGCAAAATAATAAAAATTATAACATTTTTTTACTGATGGAGGCTGGTTAACAAAAACACCCAAGGGATACATGTTTCTCATTTCAAATGTTATGTGTTCATATACCTGCAAAGGCATCAAAACAGAAATAAGGTATTCTTTTTTCGATATTAGATTGAGTACATCAACTTTTCTATTTGTCAGAAATTTCAGCCAAAAAGCATGCTACTACATATTTAAAGCCAATAATAAATGGAGATTTCACTTTGCTGGAAAAAAAAAAAAAAAAAAAGGAAACTAACCCAAAAGGAAAAATTAGAGTCCAATTAAATATTATGGTTGGTTGAGTGTGATCATGCCATAGGCAAAAATGACAAGCCATCATGAGAGGTGATATCTCTTAACATTTCTAAGTAATGTAGGATTCATGCTCTTTTCCTGGTTATGACCTCCCTTCTTGTTTAAATATAATTGTATTTCTTGGTTTAGGAGGTTAACTTAAGGAAACTCGTGGGTGATTTCATCTTCCATGGAATCACAGCACCAGGAATTGTTTCTTTTATGTATACAAATTTTAATTAGAGTTCTATCTTATTAGAGTTTCACCGTTTTTAGCTGCAGGAGTTTACAGTGTCTAGCGTAATTTCTTGTTGTAAATAATATTGGATTGGATCAAAGACTTGATAGAACTGTGTTAGACATAGAGTACTTACATCTGGTAATAATGCTTAAATCTTCACTTGCAGCTTCAAATGCTATCAGAGCTTAAACCAGTACCTAATGATTTCCTCTGGGTTGCACCCAGATTAATATTTGCAATTCAGGTTCTCTACATATATTTAATCAAATGGTCAAGAAGATTTACAAAATCACCCATACACACTTAATCTAATGGTCAAGGAAACATTATTGTCCAAAAAAACATAACAATAAATTTTTGAAAAAAAAAAGAATTTCCTTTTCTTAAGAACAACCTGTGCGTGTCAACATTCAAGATTCCTAACTACAAATTTGGAAACCAAATGCTTACCTTGTCTGCCGAGGCAGTTAACAAAAAATCACCTCGAGCAACAAATTTTAGACTGGCAAGCTATTAAATGCAATGTCTAATCAGCCAACAGATTTTCATGACAGGAAAACTTCAACTCCAACAAAAAATAGAAAAAGATAAGCAAATAATGATCCAATTGAAGAAGTGAAAAAATGAAATTTCTCTTGAACTTTTCTTTAGCCGTCAATTGTTAGTGGCTGGGCAAACCTATTTTGCATTCTGAGAATGCATTCCAGGCTTCCTCTTTCATGGTGAGAGCATCTGCTAGTGCAAAAGTAGTAAGCCAAGAAGGATCTTTGCTGCAACAAGAGTTACAATAGTATGAGAATTTAAAAATCAAAATAAGATTTTCCAAGAAAAACAAAAAAGGAAGTACAAGAAAGAAAAAAAAAATCCACTAAAAACTTTATGGATGTAGCAGATCCTTCAAAGTCATGATAGTAATTATAAAAATTAGAATTGAAGTTATCCTTTGATAGGATTAATACTTGTGCTAGTCACATTCGCAAAAGCATATAAGGATACAGTTCAATAGATTATCTCAGCAATGGAGAAGAAGAGAAAGTGAATGAGGGTTGTTGCTTCATTTTCGATAAGAAAAAAACTCTTTTCTTGTTAGTTGGAAAGTTTCTTTCCCCTACTTACTAGGTTTTTTGGGCTCTTGAAAAAAATTCGAGAGAGAGAGAGAGAGAGAGAGAGAGGAGGATTTTAGGGCCTCTGGCTTTTACCATTTCATCCCATTGAATAAAACAACCCCAGACAAAGGCATACAAGGAGACAAAAATGGAAAATGAATAAAATAGAGTGATAAAAATGGAATAAAGAAGTAGTTGAAATTTTCCATTCATTCTTAGATAGTCTCTTTTACTTGTAGAATAAAAACTCATTTGTTCGCACTAAATATAGATGTTCCTCTACAAGGACCTCAACATCATATCATAACAGAGTACTAAATAAAACCAAACAATCTTCATATAATCATGCACCAAATTTCATATTTTCATAATTGCACTTTTATACTACTGAATACAAAATGTCAAAAATTACACATGTCTACACCAGTCATGATAGAAAATATTTTTCTTTTCTTATACGAATATCATGATCAATGCAAATAAAATGACCAAGGTTATTTTCGAGTTTTTCATAGCAAAACAAAATGCATATTTTCATAAAATCAGCTTCAATCTATTATTTTTATGAAAAGTCCTGCAAAATACTATAATTTCAACCAATATTTCAGCACACTCAATTTCATCAACATGTCTCCATTATTTCAAACATCACATCACAACTTCCTAATAACAATAAACTAACAATTTATCTCAACTTACTCAAATTCATTTCACCATTCAAAATCTGCATGTCAATCAAACAATCACACATTCAAAAACAATTATCCCTTGCTTTATCAAACCAATAACAAATACATATTTGCCCGACATGTAAAACTGACGTGTCCAAGAACCCAACAGCAACATGTAAATCCCCAAACAATCACACATCAACCCAAACAGCCACAAAACTCAACATACACAACCACACATCAACCCAATAACTCATACATTCAAAGCAAACTTATCCTTAATTTATCAAGCAACAAACAGCTTACGTTTATCCCGAAATTTCTAACAATCGAATAGACCATTCTTGCACTCAACATGTTAAGCAAAACAGGCCTCATATCCATACATTCCTCAACTTCACTTAACCAATCACCACCCACACGTCAAGCAACAACCCAAAATTACAGGTTAGAAAAAATTATTATTGACATGTCAATAACCAGACCGCCCACAAGATGACACATTAACACACATCACATTACTAAGTACGCTTCTTCATGGATCCACAACATCAAAATTAAAAGAACCTCCACATATCAACCCACCAAGAATTTACATAGTTTGCAGATTCTACCAAACAAATAGAGGTCAACTCATTTCCAATGATCAAATCATGTCACGCAATTAACATTGAAAAATGAGATTAACACGCAATTCACTCATCTATCAGTATTCAATGACTTAACACTATGTTCATACATAGTATTAAGGCATTTTAATCCAGCCTATAGGCTGCCCCTCCATGACTTCAACGTGTGATGTAGTCCCTATTCTGATAACACTTGTTAAAGACCTAACCATTGATCCAAAAACACATAAAAAATGAGAGATGATGATGTGGAGTCTGAGCACTCATGAATTTCTTCAAGAAAACCATCAAGGCATTCATGATTTTTAAATACAAGCAACCTAAGCGTCTTGCATGTCCTCAAATTATAAACCTATAAAAAAATACCCCAAGTTACAATATGTTTGAGCAATCATATAGCCTCATTTGATCCCTCCAAACACTTAGTGTCGCCCACTATAGTGTTTGCCCTAATCTACATTCCATCAATAGCCTTGCTGCCACTTCCATCAAACCCTAGCCCAACAACTTCTTTCCATACACGACACTTCCACATTTGCCCTTCTTCCATCCCTTGTGCCCTAGTCGAAACCCCCAATTCTCCATAAGGAAACACTTTCCTTTTAGGAGGCTTGACCTTCCCAATTCAAATCCCTTGATTTAAGGAATTGAACATCATCTTCAATCCCTTAAATCACTCAAGTCAACTTTGACTTTCCCAATTAGCTCCACTGAATCCTCTAAGATTCCTATCACTTAGGAATCTTTCCATAATTCCCTCCAAACAACTTTTTCGGCAACCCTAGATGCCTTGTCACCCGAAACCCTAGCCTCCATCCCCCTTGGGTGACAACCCTAATTCCCTTAGCTAATTTCGACAACCTCAATTGCACCATACCCGAAACCCTAGCCTCCATCCCCCTTGGGCGACAACCCTAATTCCCTTAGCCAATTTCGACAACCTCAATTGTACCATACCCAAAACCCTAGCCTCACTACCAATCATCAACCCTAGTTCCACCTACTCAGCTCCACACTCAAGGAACAAACCCTAGCCGTCCACTTTGAATTGCAAGCCCTAAACACTTAGCCTACCCATTTCCACCATCATTCCACCACCAAACACCTACCAATTATTGAAGGCCAAGCAAGCTGGCAAGATCACTCGGTCACCATCATCACCAAGACGAGCTTGTGGACTTAATGTTTAGGGACAAGACCGGGGTCTCTAACATTAATTGGTGCTTTCATTGAGAGGTGCTTCTTGCTTGGTGTTTTTTAGAAGTTCTCACTTCTCCACGAGGTAAACTACGCGTTAACTCAAACTTTGTGAATTGGTTGGGGAGTCCCTCGTTGGATCCCATTGATTATATTTATGATTGTGAAATACGAAGTTTGGGGTTGAGGTAGAGGACGAAGTAGTGTTCTTGAAGGGATCAACCACCCTTGAAAGTGGGGACCCGAGGTTTGACCTTGTGCAAGAGGGGTCGACCACCCTTGAAGGTGGGGGACCCAAGGTTGGACCTTGAGCCGTGATCAAGCTCCACCAAACTTGTTGCTGTCCAAGCCATGTACAAGCACAGTTGTAAGCTCAGTTTGTAAGACTCAATTGTAAGCAGTTGCAAGTTGTAAAGCCATGAACCATGAAGAGCAAGAGGTCATGGATCAAGGCGGTTCCAACCGGGAGCACATTGAGGCCGTGGAAGAGAATGCCATGAGAATCACCAACATCCTTAGTGAGGTTAACTCCACACTAGCCGAACTAAGGATGGCATTGAATGCTACCACCCGTGAGACCGAGGAGAATAGAAGGGCGATGGCTGCCATGAGGCGTGATAACAATGCAAGTCTTGAAAGGCTTGAGAGGAGATTGGCCGTGACCAACAGCAGAGGGGTACCACCAATTCCGAATGGGCAAAGGCAAGAGGTCTTTGTTGATGGAGCTAAAACGAGTGTCAGGGGGTTTATACATGAGCAACCAAGACCTGAGTATAGAAAAGGTGGGAGGATTGAGAATGAACAAGTAGACGTGGAAAGGTGGATACGTGATGATGTCTACCATTCAAGAAGCCCTAGTGTTTTGAGAAAAGCTCAAGATATGAGGTTTGAAGTTCCAAGAGAACCATGAGGCCGAGAATGACTTTGGCCATGGAGGATCGAATGGTTATGAGGACCATGCCCATAGAAGACACTTCAATCATGGGAGAGAAAGAGACCATAGGAATCGAAGACATGAGGAAGACCACTATGATGATGGAGTTGCAAACCGGGCACATGACTGGAGACCATAGAGGCTAAAGGTAGATTTCCCTAAGTTCAACGGGCGGGCAGGCGGGCGGGCGGGGGGGGGGGGGGGGGGGGAGGGGGGATCCATATGAGCGGTTGGACAAGGTGGACCATTACTTTCAAGTGTATGAGGTTCCAAGAGAAGAGAGAGTTTCTACAGCTTGCTTTACCTTGAGGGAAGAGCAAGTAAATGGTGGTGTTGGCTTCGTGATCAATATGATAAAGAGAGGAAACGTCTTGGGTGGACCGCCTTTGAAAAAGAATTCTTGATGCAATTTGGGCCTTCACTAATTGTCAACCATCATGGGTAATTGGCCAAGTTGAAACAAGAGGGAAAAGGACACCATTTTATTGATGAATTTTGGCAACTCCAAACCTTGGTGAGGGGTTGGTTCGAAGAGGCATTAATTGGCACATTTGTGGATAGGTTGAAACTTGGCTTGCCAATGAGATAAAGTTGAAATAACCCACAAGATTGCAAGAAGTAATGAGGATGGTCAAGATATTGGAGGAGAACACTCACATTGAGAAACGTCATTCCAAGGACATGGGGAGAAAATTTTCCAAACCATTGCAAACCAAAGTCCCTCAGAAAGGCAAGGAGGTAGAAGGTAGTGCATCAAAATCAAAGCCATATAAAGTGAAAAAGTTATCTAGAGAATAGGTGCAAGAGAGAATCAAGAAAGGGCTTTGCTTCAAATGTGGTGACGAGTGGAGCATAGAGCACAAGTGTAGAGCCGGTCAAGTCTATGTGTTACTTGAAGATGAAACAAGTGAAGTTGAAGAAGATGGCCATGTTGAGACAACAAGTGAAGAGTCGGAACAAGAGGAGACTGAATCTAATGAGCCATTAAAGGAGGCCGAACTATCCTTGAATGCCATCTCGGGTGTACCTAGACCCACATCCATGAGAGTGATGGCATGGGTTAGAACATTTGAAGTGACTCTTTTGGTGGATAGTGGATTCACGCATAATTTTATTAGTACTAATATTGTGACCAAGATTGGATTGAAGCTGTGTGTCATTGAACCGTTTGAAGTGAAGGTCGCCAATAGGAACAAGCTTGGATGTGAAGCACTTGTCAAAGAAGTGAAGATGAACGAGCAAGGTGTGAGGATAGTGGTCGACCTTCATGTGTTGGCACTAGTGGGTCTTGATGTGGTGATCGGCAATGCTTGGCTCAAGGGCCTTGAGAGAGTCATTCATGACTACCACAATATGACTATGGAGTTTAAACTTGGCTCAAAGAAAAGAATGTGGAAAGCCTTGACATCAAAGGAAGTGAAAGCTTGTGAGACCTTCAGTTTGAAAAGTTGTGCAAAGGAGGGGCCTATTGTTTTGACATTGTGGTGGCCAATGGAAACTACTTGTGTAATGTGGAAAATAGTGAAAAAGAAGGTAACAAAGATGAAATGGAGGGGCTGCCCGTGGAGGTAAAAGAGGTCTTAGAAGACCATCGAGGAGTTCTAGAGGTGCCTTTTACGTTGCCCCCATCTAGACTCTTTGATCATCGGATTATGCTTGTTGATGAGAAGAAACCGGTGAATGTTCCACCTTACCGTTGTGCCCATTTTCAAAAATAGGAGATAGAGAGGCAAGTGGATGACATGTTGAAAAATGGCTTGATAAGGCCAAGTACTAGTCCATTTTCTTCTCCCGTGCTACTATTGAGGAAGAAAGATGGGACATGGAGATTTGTACCGATTATAGAGCTCTAAATGAGGCCACGGTGAAGGATATGTTCCCTTTCCCAACCGTAGATGAGATGCTCGATAAGCTCCATGGTGCAAGAATTTTTTCCAAGTTAGATTTGAGGGCGGGTTACCATCAAATAAGAATGAAGAGTGAAGACATACACAATACGACTTTTAGAACACATTCCGGGCACTTTGAGTATCTTGTGATGCCGTTTGGATTGTGTAATGCTCCATCCACTTTCCAAGCCACCGTGAACACAATTTTCAAGCCAATTTTGAGGAAGTTTGTCTTGGTTTTTTTTATGACATCTTAGTCTATTCCAAGACTATTGAAGAGCACAAGAGCCATTTGAGAATTGTGATAAAGATTTTGGAAGAGCACCACTTCTTCATTAAGGTTTTCAAATGTGTCTTTATGGAGAAGGAACTTGAGTACCCTGGTCACTTCATCTCAGGTGAGGGGGTGAAAGTGGATCAAAGAAAGGTTGATGCCATGGTTGATTGGCCATTACCTAGTGACATTTCGACAATGAGGGGCTTCTTGAGGTTGACTGGCTACTATAGATAGTTTGTGAAGAATTATGGGCTCATTGCTAAGCCACTTACATCCTTGTTGAAGAAGAACAATTTTGCATGGACCCAAGAGGTAAGGGAGGCCTCTGATGAGTTGAAGAGGGCTATGACTACCACTCCCGTGCTCGCATTGCCAAACTTTGAGAAGTCTTTTGAGGTATACACCGATGCTAGTGGTGAGGGAATAAGGGTTGTTTTGGTTCAAGAAAAAAGACCAATAGCCTTTATTTCCAAAGCACTTGGACCAATAAAAAAGGCTTGGAGTACTTATGCTAGAGAGATGCTTGCGGTTGTGCATGCCGTGAAGATGTGGAGACCTTATTTGTTGGGAAGAGAGTTTACCATTGTCACGGATCAACAAGCATTGAGGCATTTACTTCAACAAAAAATAGTGACACCCGAGCAACAAAAGTTTTTAGTGAAGTTGCTTGGATTTGAATATAACATCATCTACCAACAGGGCAAAGAGAACAACATGGCAAATGCTTTGAGTAGAAAAGAAAGAAGTTCAATTTTGTGGTTAGTGCATGAGGAAGATGAATCTTCTATGTTGGCCTTGAGTGGGGCCGAATGAAGGATTTGGGACAAAATCCATGAAGCTACAAAGATTGATGCTAGAGCTATTGAGACAGTGGAACTTCTAAAAGCCGATGGTGATGGAGTTGCTGGCTTCAAGGTGAGAGATGGTTTGATCTACTACAAGGATCATGTGTATGTGCCGAATGTACCTAATTTGAGGAAGGAGATCCTTGACCATTTTCACAATAGCAATGAAGGTGGCCATTCGGGTTGGCTAAGGACCTACATAAGAGTTAAGCATTTCCTCTATTGGGAAGGAATCAAGAAGGCCGTGAAGACCTTGGTTGCTGAGTGTGACACATGCCAAAAGATCAAGTATGATACAAGACCCCCATCCGGGCTCTTGCAACCCTTACCTGTTCCAAACTTGATTTGGGAAGATTTGTCTATGGATTTTGTGGAGGGCTTACCCATTAGTGGGGGTTATGAGATTATTTTTGTGGTGGTGGACCGCCTAAGTAAATATGCTCACTTCATACCTCTAAGACATCCATACACGACCAAGAGTGTGGCCAAAGCTTTTGTTGATAATGTGGTGAAGCTTCATGGTTTTCCAAAAAGTATTGTGTCCAATTGTGATAGAGTGTTTATGAGTACTTTTTGGAAGGAATTATTTGAATTACAAGGAAGCAAATTGAAGGCTAGCTCATCCTATCATCCTCAAACCGATGGGCAAACGGAAGTTGTGAATAGAACTGTTGAACAATATTTGAGATGCTTTTGCCATGAAGAGCAAAGAAGATGGGGAGAATTTTTGACATGGGCCAAGTATTGGTACAACACCTCTTTTCATGCTTTCATACAAAGAAGTCCATTTGAAGTTGTGTATGGAAGATCACCACCCATTTTGGTGAACTATGAGAAAGGCACGGCTAGAAATGATGAGGTTGAGAAGGAATTGCTTACAAGGGACGAGATTTTGGCAACGATGAGAAGAGAGCTCAAGAAAGAATGAAGAAGCACTATGATCAAGAAAGACGGGTTGAGAATTTCGATGTAGAGGATTATGTCTACTTAAAGCTTCAACCTTGTGGGCAAACAAACTTAAGAAATAAGCTTAGGATGAAGCTCTCTAAAATGTATTATGGACCTTTTAAGGTGTTGGGAAAAGTGGGAGAGGTAGCCTATAGGTTGGAACTTCCTCCAACTTCCAAGCTACATCCGATTTTTCATGTAACGGTGTTGAAGAAAAGAGTTGGCGACCCAAAGATTATTATGGAGGAATTACCAAAATTTGATGAAGAGGGCCGAATGCTTCTACAACCAAGAGAAGTCCTTGATTATAGAGTGGTGCCAAGGGGAAGAAAAAGAAGAAAAGTGTGGCAAATGTTGATTAAATGGGGAGGCTTACCAAGAGATAAGGCCACGAGGGAAGATTATGATGACGTAAGGGGGAGGTTTCCTCAATTTATCCTTGAGGGCAAGGATGTGCTTGAAGGGAGAGGGAATGTTAAAACCCCTGGAAAAGTGGCCTTGAGACAAGCCTCGACACTGCCCTTGGAAGGCAAGGGCAGCACCATGGCCAGCCTACACGCATGCCTTGGCCTGTGCCGCGACATGCACAGGGCGCCTAGCATGCATGCATGCCTTGGCCCACGCGTTGACATGCACGGGGCGCCCTACATGCAGGCAAGCGAGGTTAGTAGTTGCGCGCCGCACAACAAGTGGCCTGGCATGTGCATGCCTAGGCTCACAACCCTACACTGCCCGTGGCACTGCGCTCGCCCCTATGCACGCCCCAGCGTGCGCGCCCACACTTAGCCCTGTGCGTAGCCCTACGCACGCCCCTGCGCGTGCGCCCACGCTCAGCCCTACGTGGGCCCCTGTGCATAGCCATGTGCAAGCCCTTGTGCGTGCACCCACGCTCAGCCCTACGCACAGCCATGTGCAAGCCCTTGCCCGCGCGGCCCCCTGCACATGCCCCTGCATGTGCCCCACCCCGCACACCAGTGAGGTCAGTGGCATGCCTTTGTAGGCATGCCATCCAGCGCACGACTCCAGCTCGTGCCTTGCAGGTTAGGCTTGTGGGGCATGCCATCTAGTGCATGGCTTCAGCCCATGCATTGCAGCCCAAGGCCCAGGCCACCAGCCTGGGCCATGCAGCACGCACACATGGCTCACCATCAGTAGGCCTTGCATTGCACCAGGCCATGCCCATCAGCAGGCCGTGCATGGCACCATGCCATGACTATCAGCAAGCCATGGACCAACCCGAAGACCATCATGCACCATCCTAGCCCACCATGGGCTCATGCATGCCACGACCAACTTGGTCCATGCCACTATGTTATTTTCTTTTATTTATTTATTCCAAGGGGCCTATTGGGAGTTTTCAATTTGTAACTCTTATAAATAGGACCCTTAGTCTTTTCTTTTACATCTTTTGACAAATTTCTTTTGGACGACTTTGTTCTTGAGATCAAAAATTTCGGTACTTAGCACTTGGGCTCTTTGGGGTGCAATTCGTGAATCTCCAATGAGAGGATCACACTTTGCAATTTGTGAATAAGTGTGATCCAGGTCATCAATCTTACGAGTATTATTCATTCATTATCTTGTCTTCCAGTCAGGACTTGTACAAATGTCACACACTTCTTTTTTTTAAAAAGTAAGATCTATCATTAAAAAATTATTATTATTTATATAGGTATAATATTTACTTACTTTTAATTTTCAAAATTAACGAGCGCGCGTGACGATTCATGTGCACTATAACTACAAATATTATTTCTCTAAAACTTTTGTTGCTCGACATTTGGAGAAAAAAAGTGAATGTATTTCATTGTCAATAATCTTATGTCAACCAAAAACACTACAATTATTTCAGGTTCATGGTGGTTTTCTAAGTGCATATGATTCAGTCAGGACAAGGATAATTTCTCTTAATTTTTCTCCTTAAATCTACAATTGGTCATATGTAAGTTGTTCTTTTGTTCAACTTTAACAATTCCAAGCAAAACTAATATATATCTTAATGTCACAAGAGAGAAACATGTAGAGGGTTAAATCGTAAGGAACTTGATAGTTGATAGTTGATAATTAATGTAACGCCCCGACCCCGAGGGTCCGGAGAGTTAACTCATATCACCTAAAAATCATTTCCAAATAATACTTTTAAAATAAACCAGAGTCTCCATAACATATTAACCTATTCGTTCAACACAATTATTCATGTTCCTACATAAGGGCACATCAGTGGTGTCTCATTGATATACATAAACTTTTCCACAAAGACTAGAAATATTCATTACTCAACATACCAAAGTCACATAAAATATCAACGCTACCAAAAGACTCTCTAAAAGTCATTGTACCCTAAGGCACTTAGTCTTCTATGATCTACAAAACTTGCAAGTACTCCCTATTCCTGATTCTCAGCTGTTGCTTCAAAATTATCTGAAACACATTATGGAGATAAGGGGTGAGTTATCAACAACTCAGTAAGCAGAGACATATACTAGTATGCAAACATGAGCATTTACATATGTCAGAATGCAGAACAGAACACTTTATTTTCAGAATGCAGAGTTAGAACATGTTATAAAAATATCAGAGCGAAAGTTTAAAAATATTCTTATTCAAATTCTTTTGGCATAGCATAACTGACCACCATCGTTCCAGAACATCATATCGCATCAGAGGCCATGTTTAACCCCCGTGGTAGGGTTGTGCAAATTCCGATAGCTAACCGAGCAGAAACAGAATGTGAATCTTCCCCTTATTTATTCTCGGAGCCCCGAGTGTGCACACAGGAAAGACCACCAGAAAACTACTTTGTTTCCAAAGTGGGTGCACCAGAAACAAAACAGTTGGTACCAACCCAAACAGAAGCCACTATTAGCACCCGTGGTAGGTCAAATAGGTCACCATCCACATACCACATCTCGATTCAGAATGTCATGCCAAAAGCTTTTAGAAATTTCATCATATCAGAGTACAGAATATTTTCAGAACATAACAGAGTTTTCAGAAATCATATCATATCAGAGTACAGAACATATTCAGAATAGAACAGAGTTTTCAGAAATCATATCATATCATTTTATACACAAACTTTCATATTCGCCCTCTTTTTCTGAGTTTAGAAGCAAAATGCAAAATAGCTCATGTCTACACCAGTCATGCCAGAAAATACTTTATTCTTAAAAAGAATCTCATGAGTAATGCAGAACAAATAACTGAGGTAGTTCAAATATATTTTCATAACAAAACATGTTTATTTTCAAAAAAAATCAACCTCAGTCCATTTTATTTTTGTGCAAATCTAGCATAGGAACCTCGCTTACCTGGACTTCTTAGCTTTTGAAAATTTCCTCAACAATGTCGAACAAAAATTAATCGTCACTTATAAAATAATCACGTAAATTTTCATAAATTTCCAATCAATCTCGTATTCCGATATTCAAGCCTACAACTTCTAAAATAATCCATTTTTAATTCCTCAAACCCAAAATTCTCATTATTCTTAAAATACTAACATCACTTTCTAAACTCATCAATATCCAACTTCGACTAAAACATTTAATTCTAACTTATTTACGATAGAGATCTTACTACAATTTATAATGCAAAATAACATAACTATAACAAAATCATTATAAGTAGAAACTCATACTTTTATTTAAATAATGATAAAACAAAAATATCTTTTTTAAAAAGATATTTTAAAAGAATTTTTTTAAAATATTCTTTCAAGTGTTACTTATCAGTCTACTTACTAACCATTCCAATAAAATATTAGCCCCATGAAAAAATACCCACTTAACAAAATAAATCCACACGTCTCTGCCTAAATAAAACATACTTTACAACCCACACAATATACTCATGATTTCAAATCCAAAGTACATAACATAAACTTAATTAAGCTAACACCCTAAACATAACATAAAAAGGCAATAATATTTCCCACTATTAAGTTAACGTAAGTTACGTATACATTCACATAGATATATATATATATATATATGTACGCGAGAGAAGAAAAACCCCACACAGTGCTGCCGAAACGCTTACGGAGAGGTGGGGGCACGACGGCGTGGAGCTGGTGGTTGGCTACGGCGAAAGGGGAGCGGCGCTTGGTCACTGGCTGCGAGAGCATGAGAGGGAGACGAGTGAGAGAGGCACACGGTGAGGGAAAAGTGAGGTAGATACCGAGTGGGAAGAACCAACCAACTAGAAATGATGAGCTTACCGGGGAGCTGAGGCGGCGTGCGGCGGACTGGAGTGATGGAAGGTCCTCGCCGACAGTTTCTGTGTGGGCACGGCGCGGTTGAGCTCTCGATAGAGCGTGACTGCAGCAGCTTGGGCGCTGCTCTGTTTTAGACAACTAAAACAGAGGATTTCGGGGCTTCTAATGGAGGCGACAGAGGCGTTGGGAGGCGGCTACAAGGTTGAGGTTCCGGGCGTGGACTGAGTTCGGGGAAGTGGCTACACGTTGGTTTGGCTGTGGAAGTGGCGGAGCTGCTGAATGCCACCGAGGCTTGCAGTTTTATGGCCAGCGACGACGAGAAAAGGGAGGGCTGGAGCTTCCATGCGTGGAGTTGCAGTGGCTGGGTTGTGGCTACTTGGAGGTGGTGAAGCGGCTGGAGTGGATGTCTCAGCTTAAAATGGACGGCTGAGAGCGTGAAAAGAGGGCAGCGGCACATGAACTAGGGTTGAGAATGTTTAACCTATATATAAGAGCTATTAGTGGAAACAGAAAAAGAAAACCTAAAGAAGAGGAAGGGATGGACGTGCATGAAAATGGAAAAGGTTTGACACCGTGCGACGTGAAATTGGACAACGCTTCCAAGGGCTGGGCTGGGCTCTTAAGTCTTAAAAAAAAAAAAAAAAAAAAAAAAAAAACAATACTTGGCCCATGTATGAGATTATTGCAGGTTTTTACTTTAAGTTTTTGGGTCTTTAATCAACCTAAAAATAAATATAATTATCCCATAAATTTTCCGATGAACATCCCCTTGATCCATTAAAGAATTTAAAACCTAATTATCAAACCTATATAAAAATTATATATTGCCAAAAATATCTTAGGTTCAAACTCTCTTCTAAAAAAAATTTTACTCGTAATCCCAAACGATTTTTTTTTTTTTCAGAACTATAACTCAAAAATTTTGTAAAGTGGTTTGGCTGGCCTGGGTGTTACAATTAATCAACTTCATGTTGATGTTATAAGTTTATTTCCAATGTTTCATCTTGCTTGTAGTAGTTACTAAACTAAAGTAAGCTATGATTTCTTAGAATAATTAGAAGAATATTATGTTTCAAACCATGTGTGTGTACATATTTTCCAAACATTGTTTTAGTGGTTTGAACATATATGTAGCTCCTAGCTCATATCTTTAGGGTTTGGCTTGATATGTAGCATTACAAGATATTGAAATTTAAGTTGAATGATCAGGCTATGTTGAATAACTAACACACTGTTGTCATACATTCTGGTTATATTAACATGCCCTATTGTGAATTTTGTTTTAGTGACATAAATGATCTTTCTGAGCCACTGCTCAATTGACATGCGTATGTGATCGGGCATAGTTTAAGAGGATCATTGGCTACCCTTCTTGCTCTCGAGCTTTCCTCTAGCCAGTTAGCTAAGTACGGTGTTTATCTTTCTACTTATAGAGTCCTTCATTCTTCCATACTTAAGAAAATTAATTCCATTTACGATTCAGGTCTATGTATTCGAAAACTGTGGAAAGCTAACTTGATATTTTTATCATTTGGAATTGAAAGAGATTACTTGATCCTAGTAAAAATAGTACTTACGTATTTGTAGTACTTTTTAATGTAGTGCGGCATTTGGAGAGTAATGGCAATGAAGTTTAACTATCTATTTTCCTTTTTTTTTTTTTTTTTTTTTGTGTATCAAGTGTTGGGCAATCTCTATGACTATGTATAACTTTGAGTCTCCTGGAGTTGCTAACAAAAAGTTTGTAGAAGTTTATAATAGGGTAATAAAAATCACCATCTACAATTTTATTCACAGAAATCTCCATTTATTTTATATAAGTTTGCATAAATACCTTAACTTTTACCCTATGGCTCTATATTTTGTGATGAAGTTAGGCCACAAGCATGCATGTAGAAACTTAACAAGAGCAAGAAGGGAAACCAAGCAAGCTAACCAAGCAAACTTAACAAGATAATTTGTTATCTTCATGGATGTTTTCGATAAATGTTGTTTAGGTTTAACTTTATTCAAATGGATGGAGGAATAAATGTTGTCTAAATTTTGACTGCTTAATTCATTTGATTATGTGGAAATATTACCTCTGAGAACAACTCAACTGGCCTTGTCAATTGGCTATTGTGGATGTGACATTTATCCCCTGCATGATTTTCAAACAGCCTTATCCCTTTTACAGAACCTTCACTTACAAAGCATGATTTAAATGTATCTTGGGAGGTCTTAAACTGGTAGGATCATGCTATGATAACTTGAATAAGGTGTATGAAATCAAAGTGGTTGGATATGAGGAAGTTTTAATTAGTACATAGATTAATGTCCCATATTCCTTATTTGCATCAACCTTTGATTGATAATATAGTAATGTCCTAGTAGCTAATAAATAAATGTTTTGTATTGGCTAATATAGTTAACTACATGAATTTTTTCAAGTAATTATGAGCAAGCAGTATTTGTGGATTAAGAGGCTTTGTAGAATAACATGAATGGAGATGAATTGAAGCAAACAAGAGCAGCATGTGTTTGTTGCAATAACGTGTCTATATGTCCAAAAATATGTATGCATATACTTAGGCACAAGGATTTGTTATGAACATTACTGACCATGTTGGCTAATTCCTTCTTGTAACGTCCTATTTGCAAACATTGATGTATTTTCATGGCCTTAATTGACCATTAACGCAGTGGGCAAAGTTGTAAATTACTGTATTATTTATGTTATATATATTGGTTATCTTAATTTTTGGTTGGAATAAAATTTCAGGTGTTGGTTTTATCACTTGATGGTCTATTGAGTAGAAAGCCTTCAATAAGTTTGAGTATTTGATTGTATTTGTATCACTTGGTGGTTGGTGAGAAATAGTTTGGCTGTTGAAATTGATCATACTAAAAAGTCTATTGCCATGAATAATATTCTTGAAGAAAACAATTATTAGTTTCCATTTTCCACGAAGAAGTTTCATGGGCAAAACGTTTTTTTTCCACCACTTAATTTCATGGAAAACCGTACTATTTCCCACATTATACTAGATGAGACCTTTGCCACGAAGAAAAAATACTTTAACTGCCACGGATGTCGTCGCGGCAAAAAGAAGGTTTTTCCCATAAACTTGTGGTTTGATGGAAAAAGACTCTTTCTTCACTAGTTATATGCCACAAGTATCCCACGGACCACATTGGTGGCAAAAAAATTTTTCCCAGTAAGGATAAACTTTTTCCCACGATAGTCACTACGGAGAAAAAGCAGTATTTGTTGTAGTGGGTAACCATTTGGATAGTTAAAAAATAATAAAAAAGACATACAAAAATAATAAAGAGAAAGAAAGAGTGAACAAAGAATATGTAAATGAAATAAGAAAAGAATTCGGATGTTATTTTTTTTTAATAGTTAGTTTCAAACTAGATAAAGAATGTACAAATTATTTCAGGCCAACAAACTCGTGAGAGTTCTGAAGGTTAAGAGAGGGGACAGTTTCAATATCGTTATATTGTGCAGCAACATGAGCCAACGTCAGCAGACCTTAACGGAGATATTGCAACAAATGTTTTTTTCCAGCTACCAAAAAGTTGTCAAAAACACTAATTGTTTTCCCACGATTATCTATCATTGTTGTGGGACTTTATGCAGTCATTTTTTGGACTTTTTGGGGCAAGTAAAATTACTAGAAAAAGTCAAGTATTTGCGAAAACTCAAAAAATGGGGACAAAAATTTATTTGGGAGAGGGGCTAGGAAACAACGGCGGCTATGCCGTGATAAGAAGAAATCGCCGAAAATCGTTCTTTTCAGCAATTTTGGCTACCAGTCATTGGAAATGGTGGTTTTATTGTAGTAAACTTTTAAAAATCCCGCATGATATAATCCGATGAAAAAAAAATAAGACTTGAATGATAAATATGTATATACACACACACACACACACATATATAGTTAATTAATTTGGAACTAAAGGAAACATATCAAATCATTTTGTATCTTATAATTAACCATGTCTTTCCCGACAGACTATTTTAAAAGTATATTATTTTTTATTTTCTGGTTAAACATATTACGAGATTTTTTTCCTTTCTAGAGAGAAAATGAACTAGTTTCAAACTAAATAGAGAACGTAGAAATGATTTCATGTGAGAAAAGCTCGCCTGAAATCTGTATTTCTGGCAACAAACCTCGTCGGGAATAATATTGATTTCCAGTCGCAAGTATTTCTTTTCGATTACCAAAAAATTGCCAGAAAAACTAATTGTATTTCTCAAGTTTATTTTTTGGGACTTTTTGTAGCCACTTTTTGTCTCTAGGAAAATTGTCAGAACAAGCCAAGCGTTTGCATCAACTTGAAAAAAAAAAAAAAAAAAAAAAAACATTGCCGCATGATTTTTTTTTTGGGGGGGGGGGGACAACAATGGAAACGCCGTGAGAAGAAAACATCGCTGGAAATGGTTCTTTTCGTCGATTTTGCCAACAATATTTGGCGACTTCAGCAGCGGGAAAATGTATTTTTTCTTTTATTCTAATTTCAAAAATGTTGCATGATTGTATATGTATGTATGTAAATAAATATATATATATATATATGTGTGTGTGTGTATGTATGTCTTTCAGAACTAAAGGAAACAAATCAAATCATATTATATCTTATAATTAATCGTTCTTCCCAAATAGACTAATTTAAAGGTATATTAATTTGGAACTAGAGAGACAACTTATTACTTTCAAACAATATAGAGAACGTATAAATTATTTCGAGCCAGAAAAACTTGCTAGAAATCTTTACTTCTGATAACTAACCTCACCGGAAATATTGTTTTCTGTTGGTGATGTTATGCGGCAAATGTTTTTTTTTCGGCTACCAAAAATTCTCCAAATCGCACAAAAAATTAAGTATTTGTGACAACTTTATAAAATTCGTTGCAAAAAGTTTTTTTTTTTTTGGGGGGGGGGGGGGGGGTGGGGGTGCAACAATAGCGGCTATGCTATGATGAGAAAAAAATCTAAGGAAATGGTTCTTTTCAACAATTTTGCATACAATTTCTGGCGACATCAATAGCGGAAAAAAGTAGTTTTTCTTGTATTGAAATTTCAAAAATCCCATATGATGTAATCTGTAAAAATAAAATAAGATTTGAAAGATAATAATATATACATATATGGTCAATTAATTTGGATTTAAAGCAAACAGATCAAATCATATTATATCTTATAATTAACCATTAATTCCCAGATAGACTAATTTAAAAGGATATTAATTAGGAACTAGAAAGAGAACGAACTATTTTCAAACTAGATAGAGAACGTACAAATTATTTTAGGCGAGAGAAACTTTTTATTTCTAGTGACTAAACTCGCTAGAAATATTGATTTCAGTAGGACAACATTGCTACAAACGTTTTCTCGGGCTACCAAAAAAATGCCGGAAAAACTAGTTGTTTTTGCCTCGTTTATTTTTCATTGTTGTGGGACTTTTTGGTGCCATTTTTATGACATTTTGTGGCGAGCAAAATCGAGAAAAAAACCAAGTATTTGCAATAACTTCAAAAATCGATGCAAATAGTTATTGGTGAGGGGAGGGTGGCCAACAACAACAGCTAAAACAGTGACGAGAACAAATTGCCGAAAGGGGTTCTTTTCTGCAATTCCGCCCACAATTCCCTAGAAGGTCAAAAATTTTATTGGCAACCAAATTTTTCGTCCCTAAATATTTTATTTGAACATTATATTGATCAATTGAATGGTAAATGACTTTTGTCAGTATCTTGTGACGAAAGATAAATTTCATCCTTAAAAGTCATTTTTAGAGACAATTTTATTTCGTCACAAAAACAAATCTACCCTTTTTTTTTTGTTGCTGAGATGCTTGCATCTATTCCATTCTCTTCAATTATTAGAGGTTATTGAGTTGATGTGAAACACTATCATTGATGAGTCATGACCACGATAAAAATATACTCTATATAGACTATAATTCTATGAAGTTTAAAATTATTTAATAATAATTTTAAATGTTTGAATTTGTAGCAGTATTGTATATTTATTTATTTTTCTATAAATTATTTTTTCTAATTTACAAATAGATAAAATCAACAGGCAAGATTGATTAACATTGCTGAAGATTGTCTTTGATTTGGATTTGTTGAATTGTGATCATAATCATGATTACCTTCATTAATTTGACTTGGTGTACTTAAAGTAAGGGATTGATTGTTATCTTGAAGGAAGACTACCAAGGGATAGATGTTTATCATACTTGTACACAAATTATCATTATCATTTCTAAATTGTTGATTTTGTTCTTAGAAAAAGCTAAATCTATTTGAGAATAACTTACAAAAAATTTATTTCTCCACATGTGAATTATTGATATATTGAAAATTAGGAAATTTTAAATTCAAAATTTGAATCCTAAAAGAAATTAACAAAATGAGTCTTGTAGGTAAAATTGTAAGTACATATATCACTACTTTTTGTTCTTATCCAAATAGTTTTGTAGGTAGTGATAGGAGTAATGTAATATATAATATTTAAGAATAAAGATGATAATAATTAAGTTAAATAAAAAGGCAAAACTAATCTCTTTCTGTCACACTAGCACACATGAAATGCACATTATTTATTTCTAATACACCTACTATTTTGAATAGACTACTATTATTCTTATCGTCTTCATAGCATACATATCTCTAAAGCAAGAGAGTATTTTTGGTGCAAAGCAACATATTTATTCCTATTGAGACACGTCTTCTATTCTTGGGCTAAATGAATTTAGTCATTAAAGTCTAAATAATGTTAAAAGTTAAGTAAATAAATACTAGAAAATATGAAATTTTAAAATTCAGACTTTTTGCAAGAACTTCAAAAAGCAATTATTTGCAACAACTTCAAAAAATTGCAGTAAAAAGTTTTTTTATTGGGAGGGGGGAGGGGGGAGGGGGGGAATGGTACAAGTTTAAAAGTATTATGAACTAAAGAGAGACCCTTTTTTCGGATACCAAAAAATAACTAGAAAAACTAGTTTTTTTCCCATGATTATTTGCTATTGTTGTGAGTCTTTTTGGAAACTTTTTTGGATTTTTTGTGGTGAGCAAAATCGTGCAAAAAGTTATTTGGGGGTGGGGATGACAATACTGGCTAAGACGTGATGACAAAAATCATCGTAAATGGTTTATTTTTGGGAGTTTTCCTACAATTTCCCTTAACATCAAAAAATGTTTTGAGGAAGAAATTTGTTATCAGTAAATATCTTCTTCGAACGTTTTATTGATCAATGGAATGGTATATGACTTTCGTCAATATTTTGGGAAGAAATTTAAATTTCATCCTTAAAACTCATTTCTTGGACAATTTTATTTCATCCTTATCAACCATTATCTCACAAACCAATTAATCAATTTGGAGCTCCATTAGTACATTATTTTCTTTTGTGATTGGTCTGTTCTTCACTATTACTGATATTCTCTATAGATAAACATCAAAAAGACAACAATAAGGATTCAGCCTCACCCTTCATAGAAAGAGAGGACTCAACCTCTAAAAAAAAATATCCAAAAGACGAACTCTTTTTTTTATTTTTACCAAACAATAAGGAAAACAATAAGGAAAGTACTAAGATAGATGCAAAAATTGACGGATTACAATTTGGATCAACTCTGGTAGACTTTAAAATCTGTGACGACACATGAAGGCAACACGCTTTGTCTCTTTTTAGCCACAAAAGTCATATCTGAAAGATCTTATGGGGGCGATTCCAGTGATACGACACATGTGGTGAGAAAAGCTGCTGGAAGGGGTGGCACATGAGGACCACGCGCGGAGATTTTCAAAAAACCGTCACTATCCTCCAAACGATTTGTTGTCTGAGAGTCTTCTTATGCTACGCATGTCCTTCGAGAGTTGTCGAAAAACCGTAGATTTGTCTTTTTTAACCTTGAAGGAAACAAAATAAACTAGAAAGAGAGAACTACCTTAATAGACAACGTGGTCAGATGGAAAAATGAGAGAATGAGACTCGGCTTTCTCCTCCTCCTATGGTGAAAATCAGATCTTGAGGCTTTTTATGGAAGAGAAAGTTTGCCTTTTTGAGAGAGAGTGAGAGAGGGAGAGAGAGGGTAAATCATATTATATCTTATAATTAACCCTTTCTTCCAAAATACAACAATTTAAAAGTATATTAATTTAGAACTAGAGAGGGAACGTACTTGTTTCTAACTCCTTGTAGGTTTTAAGCCCAAGAAACTGTGCCCACAAGACCCAGAAGTGGTACGTAACGCACAAGCACGTTGTCCAAGAACCAAATCAACTAGGACAAGTACTGTAACTCCCCAGTCCTGGATGAGGTCCGAGGGTGACTACCTTTCACTTAAATATCATATATTACAGTATATATATTTATAGACTCTAAATTCTCAATGCCATAGAAAAACTATTGTTTCAAATCAACTATCTCAATATAATCAACATCTCAAAATACCAAGCCATCAGAACACAACAAGATTACTTAATAAAATTCTTCACTACTCAAATAAACCTTCTATATTTAAATCATCTCACTCATGCTTCATAATCTTGATCCTCAACTGAATTATTCAAATCATCTGAAAAATATTGTGGAGATAAGGGATGAGTTATTAACAATTCAATAAGTAGAAAACATATACTAGTATGTAAACATTAGCCTTTTCACAGAATTCCGGATGTAGAACAAAACATTTAGTTTCAGGAATATAGATCTAAAAACATGTTATCAGAATATCAAAGCGACGATTTCAAATGTTCATATTTAAAAATATCCTTTGGCATAACATGATTGAACATCATTATCTTATCATATTGTATCGTATCATATCATATTAGAACAGAGATCATATTTAACCCCTGTGGTAGGATTGTGTATTATGTGAAAAGCCAAGCAGAACATAAATCACCATGATACCAAATCGATTGCACTTAGAATAGAGACTATTATTATATCCCGTGGCGGGACCAGAAGTCAATATTATATCCCATGACAGGGCTAGAAGTCACTATTATATCCTGCAACAAGGCACTATTATCACCCGTGATAGGGCCATATATCAGAGCAAAACAGAATCAAAATTATCAGATCATAACTAGAAACAAAATCAGATACAGAATCAGAAAGTCATGCCAAAGGTTTTCAGATACCACATCATATCAAAACAAAGTACTGAACAATTTCATATCATTTTCACATATTCAAAACCGATTTAGAGCATCTTCACATAATATGCACAAATTTTCAGATTTTATATTCGCTCTTTTTGCATTGTCAGAAACAAAATAACATAAATTTGCTCATGTCTACACCAGTCATGACAAAAATACTTTTATCTTTTATACATATTTCATGAGTAATGCAGAACAAATAACAGAGGTTATTTCAAAATTCTTTTTATAACAATAACGTGCATATTTTTCATAAAATCAACCATACTTCAATTTTCTTTTATGCAAAGTCTAACATAGGAATCACGCTTACCTAAACTTTTAATTTTTCTAAATTTTTCCATAACAGTACCAAACGAATATCAATCATCACCTATAAAATTAGACACGTAACTTACGTAAATCTCCAAGTAAACATGTATTTTAATATTTAAGCTTAAAAAATACCAAAATAAACAATTTTTCCTAAAACTTTTAAGATTCTCGCAACCTTAAATATCATCACTCTCCAAGTGAATCGATATCCTCTTAATATCTTCGACTAATAATTTGAACCTTAAAATATTTTACTACTGAAATCTAATTATAAAAAATTTAATACTAGTTAATATAATTATATCAAAAGCCTATTACAGTAAACAATGAAATTTCATTTAAAAAAAATAAACTAGATTAGATTTAAAGTATTTAAAATAAAATTATACTGTTACAGTTTACTTCTGAAATTAAAATATAAAATTTAATGATTAACAACATAATTTAAATCCCTTAAATATTTGTTATAAAAATAAAGTTTCTGAACTATTTTAAAATAAAAACTGAGCACACTTTAAAAAAATATATATAAACTCTAGTACGTAAACAAAACAGCCCAAATCCAATTGTAAAATAAGGCCATAAACGTAATATCACTTCCCTTTACCAAAGACAATATTTTCATTTTGTGAACCAGACTTCACTGAGAAGAGAGGAGCAGTGCACGGATCCTCACCGTGAGGCTACGTGTGGTGGCGGTTTGGGTGGATCTCGACGGCGACGCGACTGGTTTGAACGGGGGTGGGACTTCTGTGTGAGAGAGAGAGTGATGAGAGAGAGAGAGAGAACGGAGAGAGGGAGAAAGCACTGTGAGAGGGGAGGAAAATACCGTGGTGGGTCTTTCGTCTTAGGCTATGCAACCGTGAGGTGGGAGGGGTGGTTCGTGGTCGGTGTCCGATGATGGAGAATATTTTTCCAGCGAGTAGCGGTTGCCAAGCGGCTGAGATATTCAAAGGTGGTTAGAAACGTGATATCGAAAGAGAGAGAGAGAGAGAGAGAGAGAGAATGTGTGCAGCGGCAGCGGCCTACAGTGTTCTTACTGTGCTTGAACTGTGGAAACCGTAGGGTGGAGGCTTGGGCGGTGTTTTCTGTGGAGTTGGATGGCTTAGGAGGCTTGCGGGATTGCCGTGAATGGGAAGAACCGGTGCTCTGTTTTTGGTTATGAAAACAGAGGATGTTCTGGGGACGTGCGTGGGTTGCCGAACATGGGTCGAGCGTCGATGGGTAGTTGTTTACAGTGACTGTGTTGAAAAACAAAGGGCTGTTGTACGTGGTATTGTTTTGGTTTACGGTGGGTGATGCAAGCAACGGGAGAGACTCTGAGAGAGAGAACCGATAGCATGAAAGACATGGATAGACAGAGTTTGTTGGGAGGGAACTTGAAGGGAGAAACAAGTTGAAGAGGCGTGGGGAGGTGGAACTCGGGCAGGGAGAAAAAATGAGGGAGAGGGACTCGGATCACTTATATTCTTACGATAAATCTTGGAAGTATCTAAGAAAAAAAAAAGGGAAAAACAATCCAAACTGAAGGATAAGATGTTTAAATGGATTTCAAAAGTATTTAAAAAGAAGAATTCCACTATTTGATAAGTCTAAACTCCAAAAAATCGGTAGAAGTGGACTATTGATTCAAATATTTAAAAAGAAGAATTACACTATTGGCGCTAAATTCTGGAAGTATCCAAAAAAAAAGGGGAAACACAATACAAACCGAAGGATAAGATGTTTAAATGGATTTTAAAAATATTTAAAAAGAAGAATTACACTATTTGATAAGTCTAAACTCCAAAAAATCGGTAGAAGTGGCGCTAGCACCACTCTATTTAAATCGAGGACGTCTGCTGCAATTAATTGTATTTCAGAGAAGAGTCGTGTGCTATGGAGTCAAATAATTTCAACAGCGACAGCAATATTAAGGAACAAGCTGGATTTTTTAACAAACCTCCCGGGTACAGATTTCTCCCAACAGACGAAGAGCTCATCATCTTTTACTTGGAGAAGAAAGTACGGAACCAGTCCCTGCCAATTAACAACATCGTGGAGGTTAACCTATATGCATATAATCCAGATTTTCTTTCGGGTAGGTAGTACCGATTTTATTATATTGATAGTGGAGGTTTGAAAATAACTTTGCATGATATAAAGTTTGTTTCTTGCTAATTATTTATAATCTGAATGTGAGAATCATGGTAGATATTGTGCAGATACCTTAATTTTTCTGATGTCAACCATCTTCTTCTTTCCATATCGAATGCACTTAGCAAAACTAGAAGAACTAATTATAAACAAATATTCATGGTACTCAACTTGCTAACTCTGACTCATATTCAGCTTCAATTTTGTTTAATTCATTGTGTTTGATAGTGCTTCATTTTGTTTGACTGAATCATGTGCAATTAATCAAGTAGAACTAATTATCTTGCTTGTGAGTGCATATTGCATGTGGTGCATACAGTCATGACATTAAATTAAGACTATTTCATATTAAAGATCAAAAGTTGAACTAGAAAGTAACACTTGAATTTCTTCCATTAAAAGCAAAATACAAGGATTATCAAGAAGATCAATTATACATTTTCACCCCAAGAGATCGAAAGTATCGAAATGGAAGACGGCCAAATCGAGCTGCTGGTGATGGATATTGGAAAGCCACCGGAGCTGACAGGAAAATCAAATCCAAGGGAACCGTAGTTGGGTATAGGAAGGCATTGGTTTTTTATATAGGAAAGGCTCCAAAGGGTAAAAAGACCGACTGGATTATGCATGAATTTAGAGTCGAGGATTCACCCTGTAGCGAAAGAGGCTCAAATGGCATGAGGGTATGTAGTTTTCAACCTTTTACTAATTAATATATATGTTCGTTTTAAGGCTCTTAATTCTATTCTCAAAAACTGACCATCATCAGCACTAAATCTTGTACCATGCAGTTGGATGACTGGGTCTTATGCAGGATTTATAAAAAACCTGTTAAATCAATCAAAATTCAAATTGAAGATAACGATCCTGCGATGGTTGGTTCAACTTCTCTGCTAGATGATTATGATGGGGGGGATGATGAGCATATAGATAAGATGAATTGTGGAAATCTCGAAGCTGCCCCCATTGCTGATGTTGAAGTACCAGTAATAGGTGCCTGGGATAATATGCAGATCACCACGGCCAGTACCTTCCAAAATGGGTTCCAGCAGCCAGAATCTGCGGCTCAATGCAGTAACGCTCATGCTCTCGATACTGGGGCTACTTTCAATGGCTACTTCAATTATGCAAGTCCTCTTGATCTTCCTGCCACGATGGTTCCACCAATTGGATGGTCCAACTGGGCGTATAATTCAACAGATCAGACTGTCTTTGGGTCTAACTATCTAAATGAACCGAGTGAATACCAAGAGGATCTGTGGATGAGTTTGCCATCTCAATTTGATCCTAGTAGTTATAGCTTTTACCAAGAGTCGTATGTGCATCTTCCCGATAGTGTCCGAAATAATAATCCTGATAGTGTGCCAAATAATAATCCTGATGATAAGGATGGTAGTGAAGAGTCTGACGATTGATCTTTAACTTGATGAGGGAACTTAAGTATTATTACTAGACTTGACGTTTATATAGGATGATGATTTAGCTAGTTTTGGCAGCTTAATTTATGTATTTGCTTGACATTTTCTACCAGATTGATGTAGACGGCATTTATTAATTCCTAATAAAACTTCGATTGATATTGTCATTAACCTCATGTGTTGCAAAACTCTTGCATTCATGTTAAGCATTGGATGAAAACAGAAAAAAAGAAAAACATGTTAGAAATAAAACCAAAGCTTACATGCTCTAAGATTATGATCTTTAACTGATATGATGAACATTATTCAAACATCATCCACCCTAAAATCAGTGACAACGAAGCATATCAGAGAGAACTACCTTCTTCCAGATACGGCCTCTCCATCCATATAACACTGCTGACAATACTCCAAGAACAGGACCAAAATACTCTGCCAATATAGCTCTAGCACACATAAAAGCTAATGAATGTTAACTACTGACAAATAGACACTATGAAGAAAAAAGGACACATTATAAAAATTCCAAGGAAAATGTGAGTTATACAGTATTTTAGATCAAGTGATTAAGAAGAAGCAAATATCAAATTCTCCACAACAAATAGAAATTAGGAAAGGGGATCAAGACATA
Organism: Juglans microcarpa x Juglans regia; assembly: GCF_004785595.1. Classification (NCBI taxonomy): domain Eukaryota; kingdom Viridiplantae; phylum Streptophyta; class Magnoliopsida; order Fagales; family Juglandaceae; genus Juglans; species Juglans microcarpa x Juglans regia. Next base: position 23,183,423 of record NC_054606.1, read on the forward strand.
ATCCACTGGAAAAAGAAAGGTAGAGAACATATGTTCAAAATGTTAAAGTTAAAGCTCCTTGGGTCATTACCATCTAAAATGGTTTGCAAAAGCCACTCCAGTTTCTCGAGTTCTTAACAAAAATACTCTGAATAGAGGATAGCAAAATAATAAAAATTATAACATTTTTTTATCTGATAGAGGCTGGTTAACAAGAACACCCAAGGGATACATCTTTCTCATTTCAAATGTTATGAGTTCATATACCTGCAAAGGCATCAAAACAGAAATAAGGTATTCTTTTTTCGATATTAGATTGAGTGCATCAACTTTTCTGTTTGTCAGAAATTTAAGCCAAAAAGCATGCTACTACATATTTAAAGCCAATAATAAATGGAGATTTCACTTTGCTGGAAGAAAAAAAAAAGGAAACTAACCCAAAAGGAAAAATTAGAGTCGAATTAAATATTATGGCCGGTTGAGTGTGATCATGCCATAGGCAAAAATGACAAGCCATCATGAGAGATGATATCTCTTAACATTTCTAAGTAATGTAGGATTCATGCTCTTTTCGTGGTTATGACCTCCCTTCTTGTTTAAATATAATTGTATTTCTTGGTTTAGGAGGTTAACTTAAGGAAACTCATGGGTGATTCATCTTCCATGGAATCACAGCACCAGGAATTGTTTCTATTATGTATACGAAATTTAATTAGAGTTCCATCTTATTAGAGTTTCATCGTATTTAGCTGCAGGAGTTTACAGTGTGTCTAGCGTAATTTCTTATTGTAAATAATATTGGATTGGATCAAAGACTTGATAGAACTGTGTTAAACATAGAGTACTTACCTCTGATAATAATGCTTAAATCTTCACTTGCAGCTTCAAATGCCATCGGAGCTTAAACGAATACCTAATGATTTCCTCTGGGTTGCACCCAGATTAATATTTGCAATTCAGGTTCTCTACATGTATTTAATCAAATGGTCAAGAAGATTTACAAAATCACCCGTACGTACACACTTAATCTATTGGTCAAGGAAACATTATTGTCCAAAAAAACATAATAATAAATTTCTGAAAATAAAAAAAGGAATTTCCTTTTCTTATGAACAACCCGTGCATGTCAACATTTAAGATTCCTAACTACAAATTTGGAAACCAAATGCTTACCTTGTCTGCCGAGGCAGTTAACAAAAAATCACCTCGAGCTACAAATTTTAGACTGGCAACCTATCAAATGCAATGTCTAATCAGCCAACAAATTTTTATGACAGGAAAACTTCAACTACAACAAAAAATAGAAAAAGATAAGCAAATAATGATCCAATTGAAGAAGGGAAAAAATGAAATTTCTCTTGAACTTTTCTTTAGCCGCCAATTGTTAGTGGCTGGGCAAACCTGTTTTGCATTCTGGCAATGCATTCCAAGGCTTCCTCTTTCATGGTGAGAGCATCTGCTAGTGCAAAAGTAGTAAGCCAAGAAGGAACTTTGCTGCAACAAGAGTTACAATAGTATGAGAATTTAAAAATCATAACAAGATATCCCAAGAGAAACAAAAAAGGAAGTACAAGAAAGAAAAAAAAAATCCACCAAAAACTTTATGGATGTAGAGATCCTTCAAAGTCATGATAGTAATTATAAAAATTAGAATTAAAGTTATCCTTTGATAGTATTAATACTTGTGCCAGTCACATTCGCAAAAGCATATAAGGATACAGTTCAATAGATTATCTCAGCAATGGAGAAGAAGAGAAAGTGATGTTTTTTTTTTTTCCTCGAGAACAAAACAACACATGGTATCATTGGTAACGACCTTTGATAACATCTCAAGAGATTTAAGACACTTTCACACTCATATGAACTTAAAAAGTGATGTTGGTTCATTTCTCGATTCAATGATTTGTCAACAAATTAAACCCAATACAATAAACCCCCAATTCTAATTGACCAAAACACAACCCTAAATCTAAGCCATCTATTCACAGAAACTTCGACCTCCTTAACTCACAGATTAGACCCAAAAATGAGAGAAGAAGAAAGAAGAAGAAGAAAATACAAAAACTGAAGAAAACCTCCATTCGTACCTTAACCAGCGGGTAACTGAGGAAGAAAGTCCACCAAATGCAACAACAATAAAAACTAAATAAACTTTGAATCGGTGTTTTGAGCCAAAATGAATGAGGGTTGTTGCTTCATTTTCGATAAGAAAAACTCATTTTCTTGTTAGTTGGAAAGTTTCTTTCCCCTACTTTCTAGGATTTCTGGGCTCTTGAAAAAAATGAGAGAGAGAGAGAGAGAGAGAGAGAGAGAGGTGGATTTTAGGGCCTCTGGCTTTTACCATTTTGTCCCATCGAATAAAACAACCCCAGACAGAGGCATACAAGGGGACAAAAATGGAAAATGAATAAAATAGAGTGATAAAAATGGAATAAAGAAGTGGTTGAAATTCACCATTCATTCTTAGATAGTCTCTTTTACTTGTAGAATAAAAAACTCATTTGTTCGCACTAAATATAGATGTTCCTCTACAAGGACCTCAACATCATATCATAACAGAGTACTAAATAAAACCAAACAATCTTCATATAATCATGCACCAAATTTCATATTTTCATAATTGCTCTTTTATACAACTGAATACAAAATGTCAAAAATTACACATGTCTACACTAGTCAAGATAGAAAATTTTTTTCTTTTCTTATACGAATATCATGATCAATGCAGATAAAATGACCAAGGTTATTGTCAAGTTTTTCATAGCAAAACAAAATGCATATTTTCATAAAATCAGCTTCAATCTATTATTTTTATGAAAAGTCTAGCAAAATACTATAATTTCAACCAATATTTCAGCGCACACAATTTCATCAACATGTCTCCATTATTTAAAACATCACATCACAACTTCCTAATAACAATAAACCAACAATTTATCTCAACTTACTCAAATTCATTTCACCATTCAAAATCCGCATGTCAATCAAACAATCACACATTCAAAAACAATTATCCCTCGCTTTATCAAACCAATAACTAATATATATTTGCCCGACCTGTAAAACTGACATGTCCAAGAACCCAACAGCAACATGTAAATCCCCAAACAATCACACATCAACCCAAACATCCACAAAACTCAACACACACAACCACACATCAACCCAATAACTCATACATTTAAAGCAAACTTATCCTTAATTTATCAAACAACAAACAGCCTACGTTTATCCCGACATTTCTAACAATCAAATAGACCATTCTTGCACTCAACATGTTAAGCAAAACACGCCACATATCCATACATTCCTCAACTTCACTTAACCAATCACCACCCACAAGTCAAGCAACAACCCAAAATTACAAGTTAGAAAAAATTATTATCGACATGTCAATAACCAGACCGCCCACAAGCTGACACATTAACACATAGCACATTACTAAGTACGCTTCTTCATGGATCCACAACATCAAAATTAAAAGAACCTCCACATATCAACCCACCAAGAATTTACACAGTTTGCAGATTCTACCAAACAAATAGAGGTCAACTCATTTCCAATGATCAAATCATGTCACGCAATTAACACTGAAAAATGAGATTAACACTCAGGAAATATACCTAATTCCATGTGGCCAATACGACAAACTTAATGGTGAGAAGGCGCTGTCCAGGACTGATTTCAATGCCTTTGACAGCAAAAGGTTGGCGCCGATAACCTATGTTAGTCACGGGTCAAAACCAAAATAGAGAGTATCTCTACGGAAGTGAGAACCTAAGGAGTTAGCGAGACGGCATTGCATGACAGAGTGCAATTAATTCAAAGAGGGAAACAATAGCGAGAGGCAGAGCCTTACTGGTGTGGTAACCACGATAGTGTGGAATCGAGACGTGGCCTTCAACAACAAAAACCCACACACAGAAGCCTCAACGTATTGGTAATCTAACGAAGAAACACGTAAGCCTCACTGGGAGTTGCAACCAACTACAACAGAAAATCAAAGGAGTGAAAAAGAAAACCTGTAAGGGTGGGGCACGGAGGAATTGAGAGAAATAGGGTTTACCACTGCACAATAGAAATCAGGCGAAGGGGTTGTCGACAACAAAAACCCACAAACAAAGGCATCGGTGCATTGGTATTCAATGGGAAAAAAAAAATCAATTTTGGAGCAGAGGGATTAGGGGTGCAAATGGTCTTCGGTCCATCATTTTTCCAGACCGGACCAAACTGAACACCCAAAGGGACGGGACCAATCGGTCTGGCCTAATTTTTTTTATTTTTTTAAATAATTAATAAAAAAAATTATTTAAAATACTAAATTAAATTAAGTGACTTTTTAATATGGATTATATAACAAACTCAACAAAAAAATATTTTATATGGTCAATTATAATATATTAGATAAAACTTATCTTATTAATTTATATAATTACTATATAATTAACTAATTGATATTATATATTAGTTAATTTATAGAATATTAACAAGTGTTAATAACATATTTAAAATTTTATATTGTTAATAGTGATAGGTTAGATGAAGATATATATAAAATATTGTTAATTTATAGAATATTAACAAGTATTAATAATATATTTAAAATTTTATATTGTTAATTGTACAATTATTATATATAAAATACATATATATATTTTAATTTTTCATTCGGTCTGGTCCCGTCCGGAAAAACCCTAGACCGTGGACCGGACCGAAACTTTTCGGTCCTCTAAAATGTGGACCGGACCGGACCGGACCGGTCTAAGTCTCGGTATGGTTCGGTCCGGACTGATCGGACCGAAAAGGTCAGTCCGTTCGGTCCGACCAGACCATTTATCACCCCTAAGAGGGATACATAGAGAAAGGGAGGGAAGGAGAGAGAGAAACTTACCAAAGTGGCAACGTACGGTGGAGTGCGGCAATTAGGATCAGACAGAGATGAGAGGAAAGAGAGAGCCTACAGCGAGTGGAGCACAAAATGTTAAGGACCCGACTGATTCAAAAGCCCTAGAACTACTGGATAATAATTTGGTTAAGCCTTTAACCTTCGGGATCATAACATTCCACCACGCTTTCAAATTCGACATCCACAGCAGCCCACTCTATCGATACTAACCCGATGGTAGCCCTTTTCCTTTTGGCGGATTTACTCATCTATCAGTATTCAATGACTTAACATTATGCTCATACATAGTATTAAGGCATTTTAATCCAACTTATAGATCACCCATCCGTGACTTAAACCCGTGATGTAGTCCCTTCTCTGATACCACTTGTTAAAAATCTAACCATTGATCCAAAAGCCCTAAGACAATTTGATATTAATTTGGTTAAGCCTTTAACCTTTAGAATCAAAACACAAAGAGAGGAAGAGAGAGCAAGTATGGAATAATACAATAAGAAAATGAGGTAATTATAGCTAAGCCCTTGTTTGGATTAGGAAAGCACTTCAAACCATTTCAACTCATCTCATCTCATAATTACAACTTTTTTAAATTTTCAAGCAAAATATAATAAATTATTCAATTTTTTCAAATCCAAAACAATAATAGTATTAAAAATAATAGTCTAACAATATTTTATTCTACTATTCACAAACTATCTCAACTCATCTCTGAATTCAAACGGGCCTAGTTATTTACTTGTAGAGTCGCAAATGAAAAGGCAATGATTGTAGAGGCTGAGGCTGAGGAGGGGGCTTCTAGCTAGCTTTTTGTAGAAATAACCAAACTTCAAGATGTGGAAACATTGGCAATGAAGTCAACATGGGGGCAGTTTTCTACAAATAATTCTGAAAGATGGGGAAATGAAGGGTATTTCAGAGGGGTTTGCATGATCAGTAGCAATGACATCCACGTAAGAATCACTCCTCCTCCACCAACCACTGAGATTAGGATAGGAATCGAGGATAACCAGGTTCCGATTACGGGTTCTTGCTCGAAACAAACCCAGGTCGATACTCGTCCTCCAAAACCCAAGTACATCCGGGTCGGGTACTGGGTTTAAAACCCCAAACCTGAATTTTTTTTAAAAAACCACCAGTGTCAAAAGGGTAAAAATCCCCGTCTCTCTCTCTCTCTCTCTACTCAATACTCAGATTGTAGAAACCCTAGCCTCCCTTATGACCCCTATCCTCACTGCACTAAAATTGAGCCAAAAATTATTGCATCTAATGTTTGCGTGGATGATAATCGTTGCTAGTGCAAGCATTGATCAAAGCATTGAATGATCTTGATCTCCACTTTAGTGCATCAGTTCCTATTTTTATCCATCTTCTTTCACTCTCGATCACTAATCTTTCTTATTGGTGGATTTTGGAGAAGTGTCCAATTGCTTTGTATTTTGACCCTGTCATTGTAGAAATATCACTATATCAAAAGAGTTTACATAATCATTAAGTCTTAACACAATTCATAACCATGATGGGGGCTTCTCAAAGCTTCATTGTCGCGAGTCAACAGGCTCTGTTCGGTGGATCCAACAGATATATATTTTTTGACATGATCATGATTTAGTTTAAAATTAATTTTTTTCATCCTCGAAGCATACGTACATTACTATGTTATGATTGTACATATTCCACAATAAATTACACTATAGCGATTAAAATCTTTTAAGAGGAAAATTCAAGCATCTTAATTAAGAAACTTGCATAATCCGATTTAATTATATATAAGTACCGTCTAAATATATGCATAATGAATATGGCCACAAAGAAACTTGCATAATCCGATTTAAAATAAAATTGCGTCTGTAAACACAAGAAGAAGATCAAAACTCTAGATTCCTTCTATCACTTTATGTTTGTGTTTTAACTTTTTTTATTTTTTTAATAAATAATTAATAAAAAAAGAGTAGTATAACTGCATAGTAAGAGCACTAGCATTGGACTCATCAAATTCATTTTCAAATTTTGATGAAAAGTACATGTTTTCCATATATCTAAAACCTCCTTATCCATAACTCCACATTGGATTAGCCATTGAATTCATTAAAATAATAATATAATATTATTTTTTAATAATAGTATTTTCATTTTCTTCATATTTTATAATTACATTAATCATATGTTATTTAATAATTTAATTTGATTCTTACATTATTATTATAAGATGGTTAGAGATTAAATGTGAATAAAAAAGACTGTTGGAGATTAAAAGTGAATAAAAAATAGATTTGATTGGTGTATAGTAGTCCTTCAAATTTGAAAAAAACACATACATTTACTGTATCTCAAAACTTCACACTTATCTCTTTAGCTAATTTAATGTAGCTCTCTTTTGATAAAATTCGCTATATTTTATATTTGATTAGGCTTTTGACGAAGCCAATACCAATGCTCTAAGAGCACTAGTAGTGGGCTCAACAAAGTTAGCTAAAATGCAAAATAAAGTGCAACAATGGACTCAACAAATAAATAGTGATTTTAGCCGCATATTATATCACTGACCAAATTTGTTGAGTCCAAGGGGTTAGCCAAATATTATTTTTTGACTAAAAAATTATCTTCCTACTTCTCTCCCGCTATTTGCTTCTCACCCGCATAGTTTGAGAGCATTGTGCTTTGAACAAACTAGGCCAGCGGTTCAAATTCAAGTTCTGAAATTTCACTACCCTTTCTCATAAATGTTAATACAACCATAAATTTTAATACAACCAAATATTAGTTCAAAAAATATTACCGTTGTAAATAAAAATCGTTAGAAAATTTTATCCGTTGGAATAATATGAACGTTAGAAAATTAATGTGTAGTTTTTTAATAACAAATAAATATTCAAGCTATAATTAGAATTAAAATAAACAAAAAGTTTAAAATCAATATTTTAATAGAATAATGATATATTTTTTGAGTCTATTATTTGATGTTATTGAAAAGTGGCTAACTAGATTTGTAAAAGTAAATTTTCTAGTCAAATTTTGGTCAAAATTTGTTGAGGCCACTACTAGCACTCTAAGATATCAGATATGCCGCCTACAATAAGGAATACATGATTTTGAAAAATATTAATTTATAATTATTTTACAATTATTTTATAATTCTATATTAAATAAAAAATAATTTTGTAAAATTAAGATTCATATTTAATAATTTAACATAATTACATAATTAAGTGATATTTGTTTAATGGGTGGTAAAATAACCTTAAAGAAATTATAAATGTATTAATATTACTTAGTACCTGACTTACAAATTTTGAGTCCCAGTTTTTAATTTTATCGCTGACTCAACACTTATACTCATTTATTAATTGAAAAACATTAATTTGTTCTTCCATTTGTACTGCTCCATTTGACCGCTTGGCAAATTTTTTTTTTTTTTACTTAATAATTAAGAATGTAATTTTAAGTACATTGATATATATATATTTTTTTCAAATATTCAAATATACTAAAAAAATATATAAAAAAAAATTAAGTTAGACGGTATGCTCAACGGTCAACAAGGGGGCATAATGGCCGCACCCTTATTAATTTCAAGTGACGTAGGTTTGCTTGTACGACATGTTTATGGTCAAGTGCATAGGTCCAGCAATAACTAGCCATTTTGATTCCTTTTCCATCCTGCAAATGGAGCATTACTCATCTAAGAAAGGAAATTAATGATCAATTTACAGAACATCAACTTGGATTTTCAGGCAGGTAAAGTTGCCCGTGTACAGTTTGAAGGATGCTTCGCTTAAAAATGAGAAATGATACTTGTAGGTAAGTATTGCGATTATTTTTATAACATGTAACAATTCTCGGACAACTTACCATCAAAACTCGTGCATGGGGTCCTCACGATTCATTAACCACAGATCTCATCAGAGGTAGCAATCTTGAGTGCTTGTTCAAGGTGGTGGGCCGTGTCCCGTGGGTGTGCCTCCAATCTGGGTCTTTCCGGCAAAACCCACCGTCCGTCGCCATTCCTGACCATGCCTTTGTCCTCATCCTGCCTCCAATATGGAGGTTACCCATATTCAGTTCTCAAAAAATCACAACACTTGTTGACTAGGGCTATATCCCTCTTCGTCGCCAACCAAAACTCCTGTCCCTTCCCGTGGTAGCACTTGTTGACTTGGTCAAATGAGAATGATAATTAAAATTTAGATAATCTATGTTAAAAAGATCACATATTGAATTGAGCATATCTAAAATAATTTAGATTTCAACTATAATGTTGGGCCAAAGATAGAAGATTACTGTTGGTTCATCAAATATTAAAATATTAATTTCTCACTCCAATAAAAAATATTATTTGGTTTGTAATTAAGAAATTTAGATAGAATTTTAGATGAGTTTAATCAAATATTTATTGTTATTTGAATTAAATGACTTTTAAAAATGGTTTTTTAATATTAATTTAATTAGAATATAATTATTATTAACATTTAATTGGTAGAACTACAAAATGTGATAAAAATAAATTAAAAAAAATTATTAAATTAATAATATTTTATTATTATATAAATAGTGAATGAATAATTCAATATGGAGATTAAATTTAAATGAAACAGATAAATATAAAGAAGTATGATATGGAACCTAAACCTTCATGCCGGGAGACGTTGATCTACTAAAAATTGATCCTTTTTTTTTTCTTTTTTTTTTTTTTTTTTAGTATCAAATTTTAGAAAACCATGGCTTTTCGGTTATAAACAAAAGTTACTGACACATTAATCTACTTGTAGATTCTGATGAAGAAGATAATCGCAAAAAAGGCATCATGCATGAAATCATTTTGAGAGAGAATTTATTCCAACTATATATGAACAGAACTACATCAATGTATGCTTGACTGTTACATTAAGGACATGATACTTACTGGACAAACGGGAAAAAAGGAAAGAAAACCAATAAAGAAATATGAATTCAGAAAGGGATGAAAAATGAACTTTAGTTAGAGTCTTTTAACTCCCTCAAGTAATGGAACAACTAGAATGGCTATAAGAATGTTTATCCTACAGCATTATGATAAAACAAATATAATAAAGAATAAATAGGGTAGTAATTATGACAAAATCAAAATACTTTAATGAGTAAGAAATAAAAATACTCGCACCCCCTTGGCTTCATCACTGGCTAGAATGACTCGCAGTAAAAAAATAAAAATAAAATTTAATTTTATAAAATTACTCGTCAATTAATATAGCTATGAGAAGATGGTACCTTAATCATTTTCCATATGTATGTAAAGAGTTTTGCAACACATAAGTGGGTGTGTTAACCAATCACTAATAAGATTGATTAACATTTGCTAAGATTGCCTTTGATTTGGATTTGTCAAATTATAAACATAATCACGATTACCTTCATTAACTTCATGATTATTAAGTACTTAAATTAAGAGATTGATTGTTATCATGAAGGAAGAGTACTGCCAAATCAAGGGATAAATTCTTATCATACTTATACACATTATTAACTTGATACATATAACGCGAATTGATAATTTTGCTCTTATCAAAAAAGTTTTATAGGTACGTAACGATAGAAATAACGTAACATTTATCTACAGATAAAAGATAATAATAATTTAAGTTAAATAAAAATCTAAAACTAACCTCTTTCTCTCACACTAGCACACATTATACGAAATGCACATTATTAATTTATTGCGGCCAAAGGTTAATCGTTAGAATATATTTTATAATTGCTAATTGAATTAATCTCTTAATTTGTGCATATTCTTCACTCTTTTACTGTTTTATCTTCTTTTTTCTATATCTAATTTTATCGCAATTAATAACTGAATAAGGCACCATTTAAAAAATTATATATGGGCACATACTCAAGGTCGTCACTAATCATTATATAATTTTTGAAGTATGAATCAGTTACGATAAATCCTGCAAGTATGGATAAGTCTATTTATTCAAATATTTCAAAAATCGGTAGAAGTGGACTATTGATTCAAATATTTAAAAAGAAGAATTACACTATTGGCGCTAGCACCACTCTATTTAAATCGAGTACGTCTGCTACAATTACTTGTATTTCAGAGAAGAGTCATGCTATGGAGTGAAACAATTTCAACAGCAACAGCAAGATTAAGGAACAAGCTGGATTTTTTAACAAACCTCCCGGGTACAGATTCTTCCCAACAGACGAAGAGCTCATCATCTTTTATTTGGAGAAGAAAGTACGGAACCAGCCTCTGCCAATTAACAAAAATGGTTTGCAAAAGCCACCCAAGTTTCTCGAGTTCTTAACAAAAACACTGTGAATAGAGGATAGCAAAATAATAAAAATTATAACATATTTTTACTGATGGAGGCTGGTTAACAAAAACACCCAAGGGATATATGTTTCTCATTTCAAATGTTACGTGCTCATATACCTTTAAAGGCATCAAAACAGAAATAAGGTATTCTTTTTTAGATATTAGATTGAGTGCATCAACTTTTCTGTTTACCAGAAATTTCAGCCAAAAAGCATGCTACTACATGTTTAAAGCCAATAATAAATGGAGATTTCGCTTTGCAGGAAAAAAAATAGGAAATTAACCCAAAAGGAAAAATTAGAGTCCAATTAACTATTATGGCTGATTGAGTGTGATCATGCCATAGACAAAAATGACAAGCCATCATGAGAGGTGATATCTCTTAACATTTCTAAGTAATGTAGGATTCATGCTCTTTTCATGGTTATGACCTCCCTTCTTGTTTAAATATAATTGTATTTATTGGTTTAGGAGGTTAACTTATGGAAACTCGTGGGTGATTTCAACTTCCATGGAATCACAGCACCAGGTAGTCTTTCTATTATGTATACGAATTTTAATTAGAGTTCCATCTTATTAGAGTTTCACCGTATTTAGCTGCAGGAGTTTATGGTGTGTCTAGCGTAATTTCTTATTGTAAATAATTTTGGATTGGATCAAAGATTTGAAAGAACTGTGTTAGACATAGAGTACTTACCTCTGATAATAATGCTTAAATCTTCACTTGCAGCTTAAAATGCCATCAGAGCTTAAACCAGTACCTAATGATTTCTTCTGGGATGCACCCAGATTAATATTTGCAATTCAAGTTCTCTACATATATTTAAGCAAATGGTCAAGAAGATTTACAAAATCACCCGTACACACTTAATCTAATGGTCAAGGAAACATTATAGTCTAAAAAAACATAACAATAAATTTATGAAAAAAAATGTTTCATTTTCTTAAGATCAACCCGTGCATGTCCATTCATGATTCATAACTACAAATTTGGAAACCAAATGCTTACCTTGTCTGCTGAGGCAGTTAACAAAAAATCACCCGAGCAACAAATTTTAGACTGGTAACCTATCAAATGCAATGTCTAATCAGCCAACAGATTTTCATGACAGGACAACTTCAACTGCAACAAAAAAATAGACAAAGATATGATCTAATTGAAGAAGGGAAAAAATGAAATTTCTCTTGAACTTTTCTTTAGCCGTCAATTGTTAGTGGCTGGGCAAACCTGATTTGCATTCTGAGAATGCATTCCAGGCTTCCTCTTTCATGGTGAGAGCATCTGTTGGGGCAAAAGTAGTAAGCCAAGAAGGAACTTTGCTGCAACAAGAATTACAATAGTATGAGAATTTAAAAATTATAACAAGATATTGCAAGAAAAGCAAAAAAAGAAAGTACAAGAAAGATCCCACAAAGAATCACTTTGTTTTCCAAGTGGGTACACAAAAAATAGTGATGTTCGTACCGACATTATAACAAAGGCCATAGTTTTACACCCGCCGAAAAGTCGGGACAAAAGTATAAACAACAAGTTATGCCAAAAGTTTTCAGATGCAACATCATATCATAACAGAGTACTGAATAGATCCAAACAACCTACGTTTATCCTGACATTTCCAACAATCGAGCCCATTCCTGCACCCAAAATGTCAAGCAAAACAAACCTTATATCCATACATTCCTCAACTTCACTTAACCAATCACCACCCACACATGTCAAGCACCAACCCAAAATTACAAGTTAGAAAAAATTATTATCAACATACCAATAACCAGATCGCCCACAAGCTGACACATTAACACACAACATATTACTAAGTACACTTCTTCATGGATCCACAACATCAAGATTAAAAGAACCTCCACATATCAACCCACCAAGAATTTACACAGTTTGCAGATTCTACCAAACCAATAGAGGCCAACTCATTTCCAATGATCAAATCATGTCACGGAATTAACATTGAAAAACGAGATCAACACTCGGGAAATATACCTAATTCCATGTGGCCGATAAGACTAACGTAATGGCGAGAAGGTGCTGTCCAAGACTGATTTCACCCATACACGGGTCTCCACATTAGCCCGCCGTACGCCGCCACCCAAGGCTTCCAACCGCCACCTCGAGCCTCCCCTGGCCACCATCAACCTACCCCAACCCCCATAGCCTTGATCTGCCCCTCACACACCCTCACTCTCCCATGGACTTCTCCACCTATTTGGCTTAGATTCGCCACCCTCTAGCCACCGTGCCGCCTCCCCCTCGCCACCACCAGCTCCACTGCACCTCCCTCAACCCTCCATGCTCAGTCATGCCTCCCATTTGACCTAGATGCACGACGCGGGGGTGCAGGTGGGGGGGTGCAAATGGAACACGGGGTGGGGGGCTATAGACGAAACATGAGGGTGGAGATGGGGGAGAACTCGGTTGGGCATTTCAAATGGGTGAAATTTGAGAGAGGGAACATGTTTTTGTTGTATGGACAACTTAGTCATTTTGCTAGGCCACGTAGGGTGTGATCCGACTGCTGCCAAATAGTGGATGCTCCCTAGATTTTTTCTAACGAATATACATTTGCTCGACATGTCAAACTGATGGGTCCAAAAATCGAACAACAACGCATAAATCTCCAAATAGTCACACATCAAACCCAGACAGCCACATATCAACCCAATATCTCATACGTTCAAAGCAAACTTATCCTTAATTTATCAAACAACAAACGGCCTACATTTATCCCAACATGTCAAGCTGACATTTCCAACAATCGAACAGCCCATTCTTGCTCCCAACATGTCAAGTAAAACAGCCCACATATCCATACATTCCTCAACTTTGCTTAACCAATCACTACCCACAAATGTCAAGCAACAACCCAAAATTACAAGTTAGAAAAATTATTATTGACATGTCAATGACTGGACCGCCCACAAGCTGACACATTAACACACAACACATTACTAAGTACACTTCTTCATGGATCCACAACATCAAAATTAAAAGAACCTCCACAAATCAACCCACCAAGAATTTACACAGTCTACAGATTCTACCAAACAAATAGAGTCCAACTCATTTCCAATGATCAAATCATGTCACGCAATTAACATTGAAAAATGAGATTAACACGCAATTCACTCATCTATCAGTATTCAATGACTTAACACTATGTTCATACATAGTATTAAGGCATTTTAATCCAGCCTATAGGCTGCCCCTCCATGACTTCAACGTGTGATGTAGTCCCTATTCTGATAACACTTGTTAAAGACCTAACCATTGATCCAAAAACACATAAAAAATGACAGATGATGATGTGGAGTCTGAGCACTCATGAATTTCTTCAAGAAAACCATCAAGGCATTCATGATTTTTAAATACAAGCAACCTAAGTGTCTTGCATGTCCTCAAATTATAAACCTATAAAAAAATACCCCAAGTTACAATATGTTTGAGCAATCATTTTCTTGGTTTGGCGACAATACCTAGCCTGCATTACAAATTAATAAAGCCATATATGCAACATCCAGCTCGCATGGCAGCTTTAACTCTATCAAGCCAAGACAACTCATATTGGGGCCACCTTCTTCTGCACAAACTCAACTTCACATATCCGATGAGTTTCAGCCGAGTTAGAAATCGGTCCAAATAATGTTCGTTTTGACATAATAATAACAATAATAATAATAATTTGTTTTTATAACAACTTGAATTTTTCATATAAACTAGTCTCTATGCAAGCAATTCAGTATCGAGGTTGTTTTCTTTCGTTAATTCTACTCCAATATAGATAAGCAATTTTCGATATTGAAATTACATATTGGCTCCTACGTACGGTAGAAGCATGCAATTGTTACATGTAAATTCACATAAATAAACCTCAATTATTTATTTATTGTGGTGTCCATCCAACCAAACCTCGATCAATCGGTCCCTTTTATTTACAGACATTATTAATATACTTTATGTTTCTTTTTTTATATATAGGAAAGCAAATATCATGGAATACTTCATGTTTAAAATGTCGATAAAGCAATAAAATATTTAAGTTGGACATACCTTTCAATACCATTCATTTTAAGTTATTTGAAGGTATTTACCCCTCTTCAATACCATTAATTTGCTTATTTAATGTCAAGACCTTTCAATAATATACACCATTTTCAATTATCTATGAAATAAAAAATGAAAAAGTAAACATTGCATTCACTATCCACCAATTATTTTTATTACATGCTCAATATTCTAGTCACATCAAAGTAGTAAATGGGTACACCAAAAGCGCAACGCAAATTACAAAAGTTATTTAACAGTTTACTGTGAAGAAAAGGACATAGAAGCTGCTAAAAATTTACAAATGAATACACCATAAATTTTAGAGGAAAAAAAATGAACAATAGGAAAAAAAAGTTTGAAATTGCAAATTCAGGTACTGATGACTTTGGAGTGGCTAAAACTTGGGTAGGTAACTGCCAAGAGGTGACTCCCCCATATGAAGAAAACCAAATGATTTTCTAGCCCAATATTAGTTGAAAATCCTTATTTTCTGTGCAACAGCCAGCTGCAAGATCATTGATGGTAGAAAATGTTCTTGAAGAGTATGCACAAATAAAGGAGATCAAAGCAATTGGTCGCATCATCCATCATGTAGCTATATATCATATTCATATACATGTGCTCCAACATGCAAACTAAATCATCCCTGTATGCTTAGACATAATAGATAGTCTTGAGAAAAGTTGTATGTGTTGCAGAAGCAGTAATCTAGACTAGAAAAGCACCCACGTTCAGCCAAAAATCAAATTACCTTAATTTTCCATGCTTGAGAAACATACAGCCCCAGCTGAAATTGTCGTCATGAAATTAGACAGCCTCAATGTTGTAGCCCTAATTTTCCATGCTTGAGAAACATACAGCCTCTGCGCACGCCCCTTTGTGCGCGCCTGAGCACAGCCACGCGCAAGCCCTTGTGCGGTCGCTCCTGCATGTGCCCCATGCCGCAAGCCAGCGAGGTTAGTGGCATGCCTTTGCATGCATGCCATCCAGCGCACGGCTCCAACCCATGCCTTGCAGGCTAGGCTAGTGGCATACCCATCAGGCATGCAATCAAGCGCATGGCTCCAGCCTATACCTTGCAGCCCAACACCCAGGCCACCAGCCTGGGCCATGCAACACACACACATGGCTCACCATTAACAGGCCTTGCATGGCACCAGGCCATGCCCATCAGCAGTCCGTGCATGGCACCATGCCATGACCATCAGCAAGCCATGTTTTGTCATCTAGCCATGGACCAACCCGAAGACCACCATGCACCATCCTTGCCCACCATGGGCTCATGCATGCCACGACCAACTTGGTGTATGCCATTATTTATTTTCTTTTATTTATTTATTTATTCATTCCAATGGACCTATTGTGAGTTTCCAATTTATAACTCTTATAAATAGGATCCTTAGTCTTTTTTTTTTTTTTTTTTACATCTTTTGACAAATTCCTTCTGGACGGCTTTGTTCTTGAGATCAACAATTTCGATGCTTAGCACTTGGGCTCTTTGGGGTGTAATTCATGAATCCGCAAGGAGAGGATCACGCTTTACAATTCGTGAGTAAGTGTGAACTGGGTTATCAATCTTATGAGTATTATTCATTCATTATCTTGTCTTCCATTTTCTATCCATTGTTCTTATTAATTTGTGAGCATTGTTATTGAAGTGTTCTTGGATTGTTCTTGAAGATTGCTTTTTGTTCATCTTATGCTCATTGCCATGACCATCATATAGCCTCATTTGATCCCTCCAAACACTTAGTGTCGCCCACTATAGTGTTTGCCCTAATCTACATTCCATCAATAGCCTTGCTGCCACTTCCATCAAACCCTAGCCCAACAACTTCTTTCCATACACGACACTTCCACATTTTCCCTTCTTCCATCCCTTGTGCCCTAGTCGAAACCCTCAATTCTCCATAAGGAAACACTTTCCTTTTAGGAGTCTTGACCTTCCCAATTCAAATCCCTTGATTTAAGGAATTGAACATCATCTTCAATCCCTTAAATCACTCAAGTCAACTTTGACTTTCCCAATTAGCTCCACCGAATCCTCTAAGATTCCTATCACTTAGGAATCTTTCCATAATTCCCTCCAAACAACTTTTTCGGCAACCCTAGATGCCTTGTCACCCGAAATCCTAGCCTCCATCCCCCTTGGGCGACAACCCTAATTGCCTTAGCTAATTTCGACAACCTCAATTGCACCATACCCGAAACCCTAGCCTCCATCCCCCTTGGGCGACAACCCTAATTCCCTTAGCCAATTTCGACAACCTCAATTGCACCATACCCAAAACCCTAGCCTCACTACCAATCATCAACCCTAGTTTCACCTACTCAGCGCCACACTCAAGGAACAAACCCTAGCCGTCCACTTTGAATTGCAAGCCCTAAACACTTAGCCTACCCATTTCCACCACCAAACACCTACCAATTATTGAAGGCCAAGAAAGTTGGCAAGATCACTCGGTCACCATCATCACCAAGACGAGCTTGTGGACTTAATGTTTAGGGACAAGACCGGGGTCCCTAACATTAATTGGTGTCTCATTGAGAGGTGCTTCTTGCTTGGTGTTTTTTAGAAGTTCTCACTTCTCCACGAGGTAAACTACGCGTTAACTCAAACTTTGTGAATTGGTTGGGGAGTCCCTTGTTGGATCCCATTGATTATGTTTATGATTGTGAAATACGAAGTTTGGGGTTGAGGTAGAGGACGAAGTAGTGTTCTTGAAGGGATCAACCACCCTTGAAAGTGGGGGACCCGAGGCTTGACCTTGTGCAAGAGGGGTCGACCACCCTTGAAGGTGGGGGACCCAAGGTTGGACCTTGAGCCGTGATCAAGCTCCACCAAACTTGTTGCTGTCCAAGCCATGTACAAGCACAATTGTAAGCTCAGTTTGCAAGACTCAATTGTAAGCAGTTGCAAGTTGTAAAGCCATGAACCGTGAAGTGCAAGAGCTCATGGATCAAGGCGGTTCCAACCGGGAACACATTGAGGCCGTGGAAAAGAATGCCATGAGAATCACCAACATCCTTAGTGAGGTTAACTCCACACTAGCCGAACTAAGGATGGCATTGAATGCTATCACCCGTGAGACCGAGGAGAATAGAAGGGCGATGGCTGCCATGAGGCGTGATAACAATGCAAGTCTTGAAAGGCTTGAGAGGAGATTGGCTGTGACCAACAGCCAAGGGGTACCACCAATTCCGAATGGGAAAAGGCAAGAGGTCTTTGTTGATGGAGCTAAAACGAGTGTCACGGGGTCTACATGAGCAACCAAGACCTGAGTATAGAAAAGGTGGGAGGATTGAGAATGAACAAGTAGCCGTGGAAAGGTGGATACGTGATGATGTCTACCATTCTAGAAGCCCTAGTGTTTTGAGAAAAGCTCAAGATATGAGGTTTGAAGTTCCAAGAGAACCATGAGGCCGAGAATGACTTTGGCCATGGAGGACCGAATGGTTATGAGGACCATGCCCATAGAAGACACTTCAATCATGGGAGAGAAAGAGACCATAGGAATCGAAGACATGAGGAAGACCACTATGATGATGGAGTTGCAAACCGGGCACATGACTAGAGACCATGGAGGCTAAAGGTAGATTTCCCTAAGTTCAACGGGCAGGTGGGCGGGCGGGAGGGGGGGGGGATCCATATGAGCGGTTGGACAAGGTGGACCATTACTTTCGAGTGTATGAGGTTCTAAGAGAAGAGAGAGTTTCTACGGCTTGCTTTACCTTGAGGGAAGAGCAAGTAAATGGTGGCGTTGGCTTCGTGATCAATATGATAAAGAGAGGAAACGTCTTGGGTGGACCGCCTTTGAAAAAGAATTCTTGATGCAATTTGGGCCTTCACTAACTGTCAACCATCATG
Organism: Juglans microcarpa x Juglans regia; assembly: GCF_004785595.1. Taxonomy (NCBI): domain Eukaryota; kingdom Viridiplantae; phylum Streptophyta; class Magnoliopsida; order Fagales; family Juglandaceae; genus Juglans; species Juglans microcarpa x Juglans regia. The sequence continues at coordinate 23,202,531 of NC_054606.1, forward strand.
GGTAATTGGCCAAGTTGAAACAAGAGGGAAAAGGACACCATTTTATTGATGAATTTTGGCAACTCCAAACCCTGGTGAGGGGTTGGTCCGAAGAGGCATTAATTGGCACATTTGTGGATGGGTTGAAACTTGGCTTGCCAATGAGATAAAGTTGAAACAACCCACAAGATTGCAAGAAGTGATGAGGATGGTCAAGATATTGGAGGAGAACACTCACATTGAGAAACGTCATTCCAAGGACATGGGGAGAAAATTTTCCGAACCATTGCAAACCAAAGTCCCTCGGAAAGGCAATGAGGTAGAAGGTAGTGCATCAAAATCAAAGCCATATAAAGTGAAAAAGTTATCTAGAGAATAGGTGCAAGAGAGAATCAAGAAAGGGCTTTGCTTCAAATGTGGTGACGAGTGGAGCAAAGAGCACAAGTGTAGAGCCGGGCAAGCCTATGTGTTACTTGAAGATGAAACAAGTGAAGTTGAAGAAGATGGCCATGTTGAGACAACAAGTGAAGAGTCGAAACAAGAGGAGACTGAATCTAATGAGCCATTAAAGGAGGCCGAACTATCCTTGAATGCCATCTCGGGTGTACCTAGACCCACATCCATGAGAGTGATGGCATGGGTTAGAACATTTGAAGCGACTCTTTTGGTGGATAGTGGATCCACGCATAATTTTATTAATACTAATATTGTGACCAAGATTGGATTGAAGCCGTGTGTCATTGAACCGTTTGAAGTGAAGGTCGCCAATAGGAACAAGCTTAGATGTGAAGCACTTGTCAAAGAAGTGAAGATGAATGAGCAAGGTGTGAGGATAATGGTCGACCTTCATGTGTTGGCACTAGTGGGTCTTGATGTGGTGATCGGCAATGCTTGGCTCAAGGGCCTTGAGAGAGTCATTCATGACTACCACAATATGACTATGGAGTTTAAACTTGGCTCAAAGAAAAGAATGTGGATAGCCTTGACATCAAAGGAAGTGAAAGCTTGTGAGACCTTCAGTTTGAAAAGTTGTGCAAAGGAGGGGCCTATTGTTTTGACATTGGGGTGGCCAATGGAAACTACTTGTGTAATGTGGAAAATTGTGAAAAAGAAGGTAACAAAGATGAAATGGAGGGGCAGCCCGTGGAGGTAAAAGAGGTCTTAGAAGACCATCGAGGAGTTCTAGAGGTGCCTTTTACGTTGCCCTCATCTAGACTCTTTGATCACCGGATTGTGCTTGTTGATGAGAAGAAACCGATGAAAGTTCCACCTTACCGTTATGCCCATTTTCAAAAATGGGAGATAGAGAGGCAAGTGGATGACATGTTGAAAAATGGCTTGATAAGGCCAAGTACTAGTCCATTTTCTTCTCCCGTGCTACTATTGAGGAAGAAAGATGGGACATGGAGATTTGTACCGATTATAGAGCTCTAAATGAGGCCACGGTGAAGGATATGTTCCCTATCCCAACCGTAGATGAGATGCTCGATAAGCTCCATGGTACAAGAATTTTTTCAAGTTAGATTTGAGGGCGGGTTACCATCAAATAAGAATGAAGAGTGAAGACATACACAATACGGCTTTTAGAACACATTCCGGGCACTTTGAGTATCTTGTGATGCCGTTTGGATTGTGTAATGCTCCATCCACTTTCCAAGCCGCCGTGAACACAATTTTCAAGCCAATTTTGAGGAAGTTTGTCTTGGTTTTTTTTATGACATCTTAGTCTATTCCAAGACTATTGAAGAGCACAAGAGCCATTTGAGAATTGTGATAACGATTTTGGAAGAGCACCACTTCTTCATTAAGGCTTTCAAATGTGTCTTTATGGAGAAGGAACTTGAGTACCCTGGTCACTTCATCTCAGGTGAGGGGGTGAAAGTGGATCAAAGAAAGGTTGATGCCATGGTTGATTGGCCATTACCTAGTGACATTTCGGCATTGAGGGGCTTCTTAAGGTTGATTGGCTACTATAGGCAGTTTGTGAAGAATTATGGGCTCATTGCTAAGCCACTTACATCCTTGTTGAAGAAGAACAATTTTGCATGGACCCAAGAGGTAAGGGAGGCCTCTAATGAGTTGAAGAGGGCTATGACTACCACTCCCGTGCTCGCATTGCCAAACTTTGAGAAGTCTTTTGAGGTATACACCAATGCTAGTGGTGAGGGAATAAGGGTTGTTTTGGTTCAAGAAAAAAGACCAATAGCCGTTATTTCCAAAGCACTTGGACCAATAAAAAAGGCTTGGAGTACTTATGCTAGAGAGATGCTTGTGGTTGTGCATGCCGTGAAGGTGTGGAGACCTTATTTGTTGGGAAGGAAGTCTACCATTGTCACGGATCAACAAGCATTGAGGCATTTACTTCAACAAAAAATAGTGACACCCGAGCAACAAAAGTTCTTAGTGAAGTTGCTTGGATTTGAATATAACATCATCTACCAACAGGGCAAAGAGAACAACGTGGCAGATGCTTTGAGTAGAAAAGAAGGAAGTTCAATTTTGTGGTTAGTGCATGAGGAAGATGAATCTTCTATGTTGGCCTTGAGTGGGGCCGAATGAAGGATTTGGGACAAGGATGTGCTTGAAGGGAGAGGGAATGTTAAAATCCCTGGAAAAGTGGCCTCGAGACAAGCCTCGACACTGCCCTTGGAAGGCAAGGGCAGCACCATGGCCAGCCTACACGCATGCCTTGGCCTGTGCCGTGACACGCACAGGGCGCCTAGCATGCATGCATGCCTTGGCCCACGCGTTGACATGCACGGGGCGCCCTACATGCAGGCAAGCGAGGTTAGTAGTTGCGCGATGCACAGCGAGTGGCCTGGCATGTGCATGCCTAGGCGCACAACCCTACACTGCCCGTGGCACTGCGCTCGCCCCTATGCATGCCCCAGCGTGCGCGCCCACACTTAGCCCTGCGCAAGCCCATGGGCGTGCGCCCACGCTCAGCCCTACGTGCGCCCCTGTACATAGCCATGTGCAAGCCCTTGTGCGTGCACCCACGCTCAGCCCTACGCACAGCCATGTGCAAGCCCTTGCCCGCGCGACCCCTACGCACGCCCCTGCATGTGCCCCACCCCGCACGCCAGCGAGGTCAGTGGCATGCCTTTGAAGGCATGCCATCCAACGCACGACTCCAGCTCGTGCTTTGCAGGTTAGGCTTGTGGGGCATGCCATCTAGTGCATGGCTCCAGCCCATGCATTGCAGCCCACGGCCCAAGCCACCAGCCTGGGCCATGCAGCACGCACACATGGCTCACCATCAGTAGGCCTTGCATGGCACCAGGCCATGCCCATCAGCAGGCCATGCATGGCACCATGCCATGACTATCAGCAAGCCATGGACCAACCCGAAGACCATCATGCACCATCCTAGCCCACCATGGGCTCATGCATGCCACGACCAACTTGGTCCATGCCAATATGTTATTTTCTTTTATTTATTTATTTATTTATTCCAAGGGACCTATTGAGAGTTTTCAATTTGTAACTCTTATAAATTGGACCCTTAGTCTTTTCTTTTACATCTTTTGACAAATTTCTTTTGGACGGCTTTGTTCTTGAGATCAAAAATTTCAGTACTTAGCACTTGGGCTCTTTGGGGTGCAATTCGTGAATCCCCAATGAGAGGATCACACTTTGCAATTTGTGAATAAGTGTGATCCAGGTTATCAGTCTTATGAGTATTATTCATTCATTATCTTGTCTTCCTGTCAGGACTTGTACAAATGTCACACACTTCTGTTTTTAAAAAAGTAAGATCTATCATTAAAAAATTATTATTATTTATATAGATATAATATTTACTTACTTTTAATTTTCAAAATTAAGGAGCGCGCGTGACGATTCATGTGCACTATAACTACAAATATTATTTCTCTAAAACTTTTGTTGCTCGACATTTGGAGAAAAAAAGTGAATGTATTTCATTGTCAATAATCTTATGTCAACCAAAAACACTATAATTATTTCAGGTTCATGGTGGTTTTCTAAGTGCATATGATTCAATCAGGACAAGGATAATTTCTCTTAATTTTTCTCCTTAAATCTACAATTGGTCATATGTAAGTTGTTCTTTTGTTCAACTTTAACAATTCCAAGCAAAACTAATATATATCTTAATGTCACATGGGAGAAACATGTAGAGGGTTAAATCGTAAGGAACTTGATAGTTGATAGTTGATAATTAATCAGCTTCATGTTGATGTTATAAGTTTATTTCCAATGTTTCATCTTGCTTGTAGTAGTTACTAAACTAAAGTAAGCTATGATTTCTTAGAATAATTAGAATAATATTATGTTTCAAACCATGTGTGTGTGGGACTTTATGCAGTCATTTTTTGGACTTTTTGGGGCAAGTAAAATTACTAGAAAAAGTCAAGTATTTGCGAAAACTCAAAAAATGGGGACAAAAAGTTATTTGGGAGAGGGGCTAGGAAACAACGGCGGCTATGCCGTGATAAGAAGAAATCGCCGGAAATCATTCTTTTCAGTAATTTTGGCTACCAGTCATTGGAAATGGTGGTTTTATTGTAGTAAAATTTTAAAAATCCCGCATGATATAATCCGATGAAAAGAAAATAAGACTTGAATGATAAATATGTATACACACACACACACACACACACACACACACACACACATACACACACATATATAGTCAATTAATTTGGAACTAAAGGAAACATATCAAATCATTTTGTATCTTATAATTAACCATTTCTTTCCTGACAGACTATTTTAAAAGTATATTATTTTCTATTTTCTGGTTAACCATATTACGAGATTTTTTTCCTTTCTAGAGAGAAAATGAACTAGTTTCAAACTAAATAGAGAACGTAGAAATTATTTCATGTAAGAAAAGCTTGCCTGAAATCTGTATTTCTGGCAACAAACCTCGTCGGGAATAATATTGATTTCTAGTCGCAAGTGTTTCTTTTCGATTACCAAAAAATTGCCAGAAAAACTAATTGTATTTCTCAAGTTTATTTTTGGGACTTTTTGTAGCCACTTTTTGTCTCTAGGAAAATTGTCAGAACAAGCCAAGCGTTTGCATCAACTTGAAAAAAAAAAGAAAAAAAACATTGCCGCATGATTTTTTTTTTGGGGGAGGGGGGGGGGGGGACAACAATGGAAACGCCGTGACAAGAAAACATCGCTGGAAATGGTTCTTTTCGTCGATTTTGCCAACAATATTTGGCGACTTCAGCAGCGGGAAAATGTATTTTTTCTTTTATTCTAATTTCAAAAATGTTGCATGATTGTATATGTATGTATGTAAATAAATATATATATATGTGTGTGTGTGTGTGTGTGTATGTCTTTCAGAACTAAAGGAAACAAATCAAATCATATTATATCTTATAATTAATCGTTCTTCCCAAATAGACTAATTTAAAGGTATATTAATTTGGAACTAGAGAGACAACTTATTACTTTCAAACTATATAGAGAACGTATAAATTATTTCGAGCCAGAAAAACTTGCTGGAAATCTTTACTTCTGATAACTAACCTCACCGGAAATATTGTTTTCTGTTGGTGATGTTATGCTGCAAATGTTTTTTTTTCGGCTACCAAAAATTCTCAAGAAAAACTAGTTGTTTTCTTCACGATTATTTTTCATTGTTGTGGGCCTTTCGGCAGCCATTTTTGGCACTTTTTGTTGTGAGAAAAATCGCCCAAAAAATTAAGTATTTGTGACAACTTCATAAAATTCGTTGCAAAAAGTTTTTTTTTTTTTGGGGGGGGGGGGGGGTGGGGGTGCAACAATAGCGGCTATGCCATGATGAGAAAAAAATCTAAGGAAATGGTTCTTTTCAACAATTTCGCATACAATTTCTGGCGACATCAATAGCAGAAAAAATTAGTTTTTCTTGTATTGAAATTTCAAAAATCCCATATGATGTAATCTGATAAAAATAAAATAAGATTTGAAAGATAATAATATATACATATATGGTCAATTAATTTGGATTTAAAGCAAACAGATCAAATCATATTATATCTTATAATTAACCATTAATTCCCAGATAGACTAATTTAAAAGGATATTAATTAGGAACTACAAAGAGAACGAACTATTTTCAAACTAGATAAAGAACGTACAAATTATTTTAGGCGAGAGAAACTTTTTATTTCTAGTGACTAAACTCGCTAGAAATATTGATTTCAGTGGGACAACATTGCTACAAACGTTTTCTCGGGCTACCAAGAAAATGCCGGAAAAACTAGTTGTTTTTGCCTCGTTTATTTTTCATTGTTGTGGGACTTTTTGGTGCCATTTTTATGACATTTTGTGGCGAGCAAAATCGAGAAAAAAACCAAGTATTTGCAATAACTTCAAAAAATCGATGCAAATAGTTATTGGTGGGGGGAGGGTGGCCATCAACAACAGCTAAAACCGTGACGAGAACAAATTGCCGAAAGGGGTTCTTTTCTGCAATTCCGCCCACAATTCCCTAGAAGGTCAAAAATTTTATTGGCAACCAAATTTTTCATCCCTAAATATTTTTTTTGAACATTATATTGATCAATTGAATGGTATATGACTTTTGTCAGTATTTTGTGACGAAAGATAAATTTCATCCTTAAAAGTCATTTTTAGGGACAATTTTATTTCGTCACAAAAACAAATCTACCCTTTTTTTTTTGTTGCTGAGATGCTTGCATCTATTCCATTCTCTTCAATTATTAGAGGTTATTGAGTTGATGTGAAACACTATCATTGATGAGTCATGACCACGATAAAAATATGCTCTATATAGACTATAGTTCTATGAAGTTTAAAATTATTTAATAATAATTTTAAATGTTTGAATTTGTAGCAGTATTGTATATTTATTTATTTTTCTATAAATTATTTTTTCTCATTTACAAATAGATAAAATCAACAGGCAAGATTGATTAACATTGCTGAAGATTGTCTTTGATTTGGATTTGTTGAATTGTGATCATAATCATGATTACCTTCATTAATTTGACTTGGTGCACTTAAAGTAAGGGATTGATTGTTATCTTGAAGGAAGACTACCAAGGGATAGATGTTTATCATACTTGTACACAAATTATCATTATCATTTCTAAATTGTTGATTTTGTTCTTAGAAGAAGCTAAATGTATTTAAGAATAACTTACAAAAAATTTATTTCTCCACATGTGAATTATTGATATATTGAAAATTAGGAAATTTTAAATTCAAAATTTCAATCCTAAAAGAAATTAACAAAATGAGTCTTGTAGGTAAAATTATAAGTACATATATCACTACTTTTTGTTCTTATCCAAATAGTTTTGTAGGTAGTGATAGCAGTAATGTAATATATAATATTTAAGAATAAAGATGATAATAATTAAGTTAAATAAAAAGGCAAAACTAATCTCTTTTTGTCACACTAGCACACATGAAATGCACATTATTTATTTCTAATACACTTACTGTTTTGAATAGACTACTATTATTCTTATGGTCTTCATAGCATACATATCTCTAAAGCAAGAGAGTATCTTTGGTGCAAAGCAACATATTTATTCCTATTGAGACACGTCTTCTATTCTTGGGCTAAATGAATTTAGTCATTAAAGTCTAAATAATTTTAAAAGTTGAGTAAATAAATACTAGAAAATATAAAATTTTAAAATTCAGACTTTTTGCAAGAACTTCAAAAACTAATTATCTGCAACAACTTCAAAAAATTGCAGTAAAAAGTTTTTTTTTTTGGAGGGGGGAGGGGGGAATGGTACAAGTTTAAAAGTATTATGAACTAAAGAGAGACCCTTTTTTCGGATACCAAAAAATAACCAGAAAAACTAGTTTTTTTCCCACGATTATTTGCCATTGTTGTGAGACTTTTTGGAAACTTTTTTGAATTTTTTGTGGTGAGCAAAATCGTGCAAAAAGTTATTTGGGGGTGGGGATGACAATACTGGCTACGACGTGATGACAAAAATCATCGTAAATGATTTATTTTTGGGAGTTTTCCTACAATTTCCCTTAACATCAAAAAATGTTTTGAGGAAGAAATTTGTTATCAATAAATATCTTGTTCGAACGTTTTATTGATCAATAAAACTTATTGATCAATGGAATGGTATATGACTTTCGTCAATATTTTGGGAAGAAATTTAAATTTCATCCTTAAAACTCATTTCTTGGACAATTTTATTTCATCCTTATCAACCATTATCTCACAAACCAATTAATCATTTTGGAGCTCCATCAGTACATTATTTTCTTTTGGGATTGGTCTGTTCTTCACTATTACTGATATTCTCTATAGATAAACATCAAAAAGACAACAATAAGGATTCAGCCTCACCCTTCATAGAAAGAGAGGACTCAACCTCTAAAAAAAAAAATGTCCAAAAGACGAACTCCTTTTTTTATTTTTACTAAACAATAAGGAAAACAATAAAGAAAGTACTAAGATAGATGCAAAAAATGACGGATTACAATTTGGATCAACTCTAGTAGACTTTAAAATCTGTGACGACACATGAAGGCAACACGCTTTGTCTCTTTTCAGCCACAAAAGTCATATCTGAAAGATCTTATGGTGGCGATTCCAGTGATCCGACACATGTGGTGAGAAAAGCTGCTGGAAGGGGTGGCACATGAGGACCACGCGCGGAGATTTTCAAAAAAACCGTCACTATCCTCCGAACGATTTGTTGTCTGAGAGTCTTCTTATGCTACGCATGTCCTTCGAGAGTTGTCGAAAAACCGTAGATTTGTCTTTTTTAACCTTGAAGGAAACAAAATAAACTAAAAAGAGTGAACTACCTTAATAGACAACGTGGTCAGATGGAAAAATGAGAGAATGAGACTCGGCTTTCTCCTCCTCCTATGCGAAAATCAGATCTTGAGGCTTTTTATGGAAGAGAGAGTTTGCCTTTTTGAGAGAGAGTGAGAGAGGGAGAGAGAGGGTAAATCATATTATATCTTATAATTAACCCTTTCTTCCAAAATACAACAATTTAAAAGTATATTAATTTAGAACTAGAGAGGGAACGTACTTGTTTCTAACTCCTTGTAGGTTTTAAGCCCAAGAAACTGTGCCCACAAGACCCAGAAGTGGTACGTAACGCACAAGCACGTTGTCCAAGAACCAAATCAACTAGGACAAGTACTGTAACTCCCCAGTCCTAGATGAGGTCCGAGGGTGACTACCTTTCACTTAAATATCATATATTACAGTATATATATTTATAGACTCTAAATTCTCAATGCCATAGAAAAACTATTGTTTCAAATCAACTATCTCAATATAATCAACATCTCAAAATACCAAGCCATCAGAACACAACAAGATTACTTAATAAAATTCTTCACTACTCAAATAAACCTTCTATATTTAAATCATCTCACTCATGCTTCATAATCTTGATCCTCAACTGAATTATTCAAATCATCTGAAAAATATTGTGGAGATAAGGGATGAGTTATTAACAATTCAATAAGCAGAAAACATATACTAGTATGTAAACATTAGTCTTTTCACAGAATTCCGGATGTAGAACAAAACATTTAGTTTCAGGAATATAGATCTAAAAACATGTTATCAGAATATCAAAGCGACGATTTCAAATGTTCATATTTAAAAATATCCTTTGGCATAACATGATTGAACATCATTATCTTATCATATTGTATCGTATCATATCATATTAGAACAGAGATCATATTTAACCCCTGTGGTAGGATTGTGTATTATGTGAAAAGCCAAACAGAACATAAATCACCATGATACCAAATCGATTGCACTTAGAATAGAGACTATTATTATATCCCGTGGCGGGACCAGAAGTCAATATTATATCCCATGACAGGGCTAGAAGTCACTATTATATCCTGCAACAAGGCACTATTATCACCCGTGATAGGGCCATATATCAGAGCAAAACAGAATCAAAATTATCAGATCATAACTAGAAACAAAATCAGATACAGAATCAGAAAGTCATGCCAAAGGTTTTCAGATACCACATCATATCAAAACAAAGTACTGAACAATTTCATATCATTTTCACATATTCAAAACCGATTTAGAGCATCTTCACATAATATGCACAAATTTTCAGATTTTATATTCGCTCTTTTTGCATTGTCAGAAACAAAATAACATAAATTTGCTCATGTCTACACCAGTCATGACAAAAATACTTTTATCTTTTATACATATTTCATGAGTAATGCAGAACAAATAACAGAGGTTATTTCAAAATTCTTTTTATAACAATAACGTGCATATTTTTCATAAAATCAACCATACTTCAATTTTCTTTTATGCAAAGTCTAACATAGGAATCACGCTTACCTAAACTTTTAATTTTTCTAAATTTTTCCATAACAGTACCGAACGAATATCAATCATCATCTATAAAATTAGACACGTAACTTACGTAAATCTCCAAGTAAACATGTATTTTAATATTTAAGCTTAAAAATACCAAAATAAACAATTTTTCCTAAAACTTTTAAGATTCTCGCAACCTTAAATATCATCACTCTCCAAGTGAATCGATATCCTCTTAATCTCTTCGACTAATAATTTGAACCTTAAAATATTTTACTACTGAAATCTAATTATAAAAAATTTAATACTAGTTAATATAATTATATCAAAAGCCTATTACAGTAAACAATGAAATTTCATTTAAAAAAAAATAAACTAGATTAGATTTAAAGTATTTAAAATAAAATTATACTGTTACAGTTTACTTCTGAAATTAAAATATAAAATTTAATGATTAACAACATAATTTAAATCCCTTAAATATTTGTTATAAAAATAAAGTTTCTGAACTATTTTAAAATAAAAACTGAGCACACTTTAAAAAAATATATATAAACTCTAGTACGTAAACAAAACAGCCCAAATCCAATTGTAAAATAAGGCCATAAACGTAATATCACTTCCCTTTACCAAAGACAATATTTTCATTTTGTGAACCAGACTTCACTGAGAAGAGAGGAGCAGTGCACGGATCCTCACCGTGAGGCTACGTGTGGTGGCGGTTTGGGTGGATCTCGACGGCGACGCGACTGGTTTGAACGGGGGTGGGACTTCTGTGTGAGAGAGAGAGTGATGAGAGAGAGAGAGAGAACGGAGAGAGGGAGAAAGCACTGTGAGAGGGGAGGAAAATACCGTGGTGGGTGTTTCGTCTTAGGCTATGCAACCGTGAGGTGGGAGGGGTGGTTCGTGGTCGGTGTCCGATGATGGAGAATATTTTTCCAGCGAGTAGCGGTTGCCAAGCGGCTGAGATATTCAAAGGTGGTTAGAAACGTGATATCGAAAGAGAGAGAGAGAGAGAGAGAATGTGTGCAGCGGCAGCGGCCTACAGTGTTCTTACTGTGCTTGAACTGTGGAAACCGTAGGGTGGAGGCTTGGGCGGTGTTTTCTGTGGAGTTGGATGGCTTAGGAGGCTTGCGGGATTGCCGTGAATGGGAAGAACCGGTGCTCTGTTTTTGGTTATGAAAACAGAGGATGTTCTGGGGACGTGCGTGGGTTGCCGAACATGGGTCGAGCGTCGATGGGTAGTTGTTTACAGTGACTGTGTTGAAAAACAAAGGGCCGTTGTACGTGGTATTGTTTTGGTTTACGGTGGGTGATGCAAGCAACGGGAGAGACTCTGAGAGAGAGAACCGATAGCATGAAAGACATGGATAGACAGAGTTTGTTGGGAGGGAACTTGAAGGGAGAAACAAGTTGAAGAGGCGTGGGGAGGTGGAACTCGGGCAGGGAGAAAAAATTAGGGAGAGGGACTCGGATCACTTATATTCTTACGATAAATCTTGGAAGTATCTAAGAAAAAAAAAAGGGAAAAACAATCCAAACTGAAGGATAAGATGTTTAAATGGATTTCAAAAGTATTTAAAAAGAAGAATTCCACTATTTGATAAGTCTAAACTCCAAAAAATCGGTAGAAGTGGACTATTGATTCAAATATTTAAAAAGAAGAATTACACTATTGGCGCTAAATTCTGGAAGTATCCAAAAAAAAAGGGGAAAAACAATACAAATCGAAGGATAAGATGTTTAAATGGATTTCAAAAATATTTAAAAAGAAGAATTACACTATTTGATAAGTCTAAACTCCAAAAAAATCGGTAGAAGTGGCGCTAGCACCACTCTATTTAAATCGAGGACGTCTGCTGCAATTAATTGTATTTCAGAGAAGAGTCGTGTGCTATGGAGTCAAATAATTTCAACAGCGACAGCAATATTAAGGAACAAGCTGGATTTTTTAACAAACCTCCCGGGTACAGATTTCTCCCAACAGACGAAGAGCTCATCATCTTTTACTTGGAGAAGAAAGTACGGAACCAGTCCCTGCCAATTAACAACATCGTGGAGGTTAACCTATATGCATATAATCCAGATTTTCTTTCGGGTAGGTAGTACCGATTTTATTATATTGATAGTGGAGGTTTGAAAATAACTTTGCATGATATAAAGTTTGTTTCTTGCTAATTATTTATAATCTGAATGTGAGAATCATGGTAGATATTGTGCAGATACCTTAATTTTTCTGATGTCAACCATCTTCTTCTTTCCATATCGAATGCACTTAGCAAAACTAGAAGAACTAATTATAAACAAATATTCATGGTACTCAACTTGCTAACTCTGACTCATATTCAGCTTCAATCTTGTTTAATTCATTGTGTTTGATAGTGCTTCATTTTGTTTGACTGAATCATGTGCAATTAATCAAGTAGAACTAATTATCTTGCTTGTGAGTGCATATTGCATGTGGTGCATACAGTCATGACATTAAATTAAGACTATTTCATATTAAAGATCAAAAGTTGAACTAGAAAGTAACACTTGAATTTCTTCCATTAAAAGCAAAATACAAGGATTATCAAGAAGATCAATTATACATTTTCACCCCAAGAGATCGAAAGTATCGAAATGGAAGACGGCCAAATCGAGCTGCTGGTGATGGATATTGGAAAGCCACCGGAGCTGACAGGAAAATCAAATCCAAGGGAACCGTAGTTGGGTATAGGAAGGCATTGGTTTTTTATATAGGAAAGGCTCCAAAGGGTAAAAAGACCCACTGGATTATGCATGAATTTAGAGTCGAGGATTCACCCTGTAGCGAAAGAGGCTCAAATGGCATGAGGGTATGTAGTTTTCAACCTTTTACTAATTAATATATATGTTCGTTTTAAGGCTCTTAATTCTATTCTCAAAAACTGACCATCATCAGCACTAAATCTTGTACCATGCAGTTGGATGACTGGGTCTTATGCAGGATTTATAAAAAACCTGTTAAATCAATCAAAATTCAAATTGAAGATAACGATCCTGCGATGGTTGGTTCAACTTCTCTGCTAGATGATTATGATGGGGGGGATGATGAGCATATAGATAAGATGAATTGTGGAAATCTCGAAGCTGCCCCCATTGCTGATGTTGAAGTACCAGTAATAGGTGCCTGGGATAATATGCAGATCACCACGGCCAGTACCTTCCAAAATGGGTTCCAGCAGCCAGAATCTGCGGCTCAATGCAGTAACGCTCATGCTCTCGATACTGGGGCTACTTTCAATGGCTACTTCAATTATGCAAGTCCTCTTGATCTTCCTGCCACGATGGTTCCACCAATTGGATGGTCCAACTGGGCGTATAATTCAACAGATCAGACTGTCTTTGGGTCTAACTATCTAAATGAACCGAGTGAATACCAAGAGGATCTGTGGATGAGTTTGCCATCTCAATTTGATCCTAGTAGTTATAGCTTTTACCAAGAGTCGTATGTGCATCTTCCCGATAGTGTCCCAAATAATAATCCTGATAGTGTGCCAAATAATAATCCTGATGATAAGGATGGTAGTGAAGAGTCTGACGATTGATCTTTAACTTGATGAGGGAACTTAAGTATTATTACTAGACTTGACGTTTATATAGGATGATGATTTAGCTAGTTTTGGCAGCTTAATTTATGTATTTGCTTGACATTTTCTACCAGATTGATGTAGACGGCATTTATTAATTCCTAATAAAACTTCGATTGATATTGTCATTAACCTCATGTGTTGCAAAACTCTTGCATTCATGTTAAGCATTGGATGAAAACAGAAAAAAAGAAAAACATGTTAGAAATAAAACCAAAGCTTACATGCTCTAAGATTATGATCTTTAACTGATATGATGAACATTATTCAAACATCATCCACCCTAAAATCAATGACAACGAAGCATATCAGAGAGAACTACCTTCTTCCAGATACGGCCTCTCCATCCATATAACACTGCTGACAATACTCCAAGAACAGGACCAAAATACTCTGCCAATATAGCTCTAGCACACATAAAAGCTAATGAATGTTAACTACTGACAAATAGACACTATGAAGAAAAAAGGACACATTATAAAAATTCCAAGGAAAATGTGAGCTATACAGTATTTTAGATCAAGTGATTAAGAAGAAGCAAATATCAAATTCTCCACAACAAATAGAAATTAGGAAAGGGATCAAGACATAATCCACTGGAAAAAGAAAGGTAGAGAACATATGTTCAAAATGTTAAAGTTAAAGCTCCTTGGGTCATTACCATCTAAAATGGTTTGCAAAAGCCACTCCAGTTTCTCGAGTTCTTAACAAAAATACTCTGAATAGAGGATAGCAAAATAATAAAAATTATAACATTTTTTTATCTGATAGAGGCTGGTTAACAAGAACACCCAAGGGATACATCTTTCTCATTTCAAATGTTATGAGTTCATATACCTGCAAAGGCATCAAAACAGAAATAAGGTATTCTTTTTTCGATATTAGATTGAGTGCATCAACTTTTCTGTTTGTCAGAAATTTAAGCCAAAAAGCATGCTACTACATATTTAAAGCCAATAATAAATGGAGATTTCACTTTGCTGGAAGAAAAAAAAAAGGAAACTAACCCAAAAGGAAAAATTAGAGTCGAATTAAATATTATGGCCGGTTGAGTGTGATCATGCCATAGGCAAAAATGACAAGCCATCATGAGAGGTGATATCTCTTAACATTTCTAAGTAATGTAGGATTCATGCTCTTTTCGTGGTTATGACCTCCCTTCTTGTTTAAATATAATTGTATTTCTTGGTTTAGGAGGTTAACTTAAGGAAACTCATGGGTGATTCATCTTCATGGAATCACAGCACCAGGAATTGTTTCTATTATGTATACGAAATTTAATTAGAGTTCCATCTTATTAGAGTTTCATCGTATTTAGCTGCAGGAGTTTACAGTGTGTCTAGCGTAATTTCTTATTGTAAATAATATTGGATTGGATCAAAGACTTGATAGAACTGTGTTAAACATAGAGTACTTACCTCTGATAATAATGCTTAAATCTTCACTTGCAGCTTCAAATGCCATCGGAGCTTAAACCAATACCTAATGATTTCCTCTGGGTTGCACCCAGATTAATATTTGCAATTCAGGTTCTCTACATGTATTTAATCAAATGGTCAAGAAGATTTACAAAATCACCCGTACGTACACACTTAATCTATTGGTCAAGGAAACATTATTGTCCAAAAAAACATAATAATAAATTTCTGAAAATAAAAAAAGGAATTTCCTTTTCTTATGAACAACCCGTGCATGTCAACATTTAAGATTCCTAACTACAAATTTGGAAACCAAATGCTTACCTTGTCTGCCGAGGCAGTTAACAAAAAATCACCTCGAGCTACAAATTTTAGACTGGCAACCTATCAAATGCAATGTCTAATCAGCCCACAAATTTTTATGACAGGAAAACTTCAACTACAACAAAAAATAGAAAAAGATAAGCAAATAATGATCCAATTGAAGAAGGGAAAAAATGAAATTTCTTTTGAACTTTTCTTTAGCCGCCAATTGTTAGTGGCTGGGCAAACCTGTTTTGCATTCTGGGAATGCATTCCAAGGCTTCCTCTTTCATGGTGAGAGCATCTGCTAGTGCAAAAGTAGTAAGCCAAGAAGGAACTTTGCTGCAACAAGAGTTACAATAGTATGAGAATTTAAAAATCATAACAAGATATCCCAAGAAAAACAAAAAAGGAAGTACAAGAAAGAAAAAAAAAATCCACCAAAAACTTTATGGATGTAGAGATCCTTCAAAGTCATGATAGTAATTATAAAAATTAGAATTAAAGTTATCCTTTGATAGTATTAATACTTGTGCCAGTCACATTCGCAAAAGCATATAAGGATACAGTTCAATAGATTATCTCAGCAATGGAGAAGAAGAGAAAGTGATGTTTTTTTTTTCCTCGAAAACAAAACAACACATGGTATCCTTGGTAACGACCTTTGATAACATCTCAAGAGATTTAAGACACTTTCACACTCATATGAACTTAAAAAGTGATGTTGGTTCATTTCTCGATTCAATGATTTGTCAACAAATTAAACCCAATACAATAAACCCCCAATTCTAATTGACCAAAACACAACCCTAAATCTAAGCCATCTATTCACAGAAACTTCGACCTCCTTAACTCACAGATTAGACCCAAAAATGAGAGAAGAAGAAAGAAGAAGAAGAAAATACAAAAACTGAAGAAAACCTCCATTCGTACCTTAACCAGCGGGTAACTGAGGAAGAAAGTCCACCAAATGCAACAACAATAAAAACTAAATAAACTTTGAATCGGTGTTTTGAGCCAAAATGAATGAGGGTTGTTGCTTCATTTTCGATAAGAAAAACTCATTTTCTTGTTAGTTGGAAAGTTTCTTTCCCCTACTTTCTAGGTTTTCTGGGCTCTTGAAAAAAATTCGAGAGAGAGAGAGAGAGAGAGAGAGAGAGAGAGAGAGGTGGATTTTAGGGCCTCTGGCTTTTACCATTTTGTCCCATCGAATAAAACAACCCCAGACAGAGGCATACAAGGGGACAAAAATGGAAAATGAATAAAATAGAGTGATAAAAATGGAATAAAGAAGTGGTTGAAATTCACCATTCATTCTTAGATAGTCTCTTTTACTTGTAGAATAAAAAACTCATTTGTTCGCACTAAATATAGATGTTCCTCTACAAGGACCTCAACATCATATCATAACAGAGTACTAAATAAAACCAAACAATCTTCATATAATCATGCACCAAATTTCATATTTTCATAATTGCTCTTTTATACAACTGAATACAAAATGTCAAAAATTACACATATCTATACCAGTCATGATAGAAAATTTTTTTCTTTTCTTATACGAATATCATGATCAATGCAGATAAAATGACCAAGGTTATTTTCAAGTTTTTCATAGCAAAACAAAATGCATATTTTCATAAAATCAGCTTCAATCTATTATTTTTATGAAAAGTCTAGCAAAATACTATAATTTCAACCAATATTTCGGCGCACACAATTTCATCAACATGTCTCCATTATTTAAAACATCACATCACAACTTCCTAATAACAATAAACCAACAATTTATCTCAACTTACTCAAATTCATTTCACCATTCAAAATCCGCATGTCAATCAAACAATCACACATTCAAAAACAATTATCCCTCGCTTTATCAAACCAATAACTAATATATATTTGCCCGACATGTCCAAGAACCCAACAGCAACATGTAAATCCCCAAACAATCACACATCAACCCAAACAGCCACAAAACTCAACACACACAACCACACATCAACCCAATAACTCATACATTCAAAGCAAACTTATCCTTAATTTATCAAACAACAAACAGCCTACGTTTATCCCGACATTTCTAACAATCAAATAGACCATTCTTGCACTCAACATGTTAAGCAAAACACGCCACATATCCATACATTCCTCAACTTCACTTAACCAATCACCACCCACAAGTCAAGCAACAACCCAAAATTACAAGTTAGAAAAAATTACAAGTTAGAAAAAATTATTATCGACATGTAAATAACCAGACCGCCCACAAGCTGACACATTAACACATAGCACATTACTAAGTACGCTTCTTCATGGATCCACAACATCAAAATTAAAAGAACCTCCACATATCAACCCACCAAGAATTTACACAGTTTGCAGATTCTACCAAACAAATAGAGGTCAACTCATTTCCAATGATCAAATCATGTCACGCAATTAACACTGAAAAATGAGATTAACACTCAGGAAATATACCTAATTCCATGTGGCCGATACGACAAACTTAATGGCAAGAAGGTGCTGTCCAGGACTGATTTCAATGCCTTTGGCAGCAAAAGGTTGGCGCCGATAACCTATGTTAGTCACGGGTCAAAACCAAAATAGAGAGTATCTCTACGGAAGTGAGAACCTAAGGGGTTAGCGAGACGGCATTGCATGACAGAGTGCAATTAATTCAAAGAGGGAAACAATAGCGAGAGGCAGAGCCTTACTGGTGTGGTAACCACGATAGTGTGGAATCGAGACGCGGCCTTCAACAACAAAAAACCCACACACAGAAGCCTCAACGTATTGGTAATCTAACGAAGAAACACGTAAACCTCACTGGGAGTTGCAACCAACTACAATAGAAAATCAAAGGAGCGAAAAAGAAAACCTGTAGGGGTGGGGCACGGAGGAATTGAGAGAAATAGGGTTTACCACTGCACAATAGAAATCAGGCGAAGGGGTTGTCGACAACAAAAACCCACAAACAAAGGCATCGGTGCATTGGTATTCAATGGGAAAAAAAAATCAATTTTGGAGCAGAGGGATTAGGGGTGCAAATGGTCTTCGGTCCATCATTTTTCCAGACCGGACCAAACTGAACACCCAAAGGGACCGGACCAATCGGTTTGGCCCAATGTTTTTTATTTTTTTAAATAATTAATAAAAAAATTTATTTAAAATACTAAATTAAATTAAGTGACTTTTTAATATGGATTATATAACAAACTCAACAAAAAAATATTTTATATGGTCAATTATAATAAATTAGATAAAACTTATCTTATTAATTTATAAAATTACTATATAATTAACTAATTAATATTATATATTAGTTAATTTATAGAATATTAACAAGTGTTAATAACATTTAAAATTTTATATTGTTAATAGTGATAAGTTAGATGAAGATATATATAAAATATTGTTAATTTATCGAATATTAACAAGTATTAATAATATATTTAAAATTTTATATTGTTAATTGTACAATTATTATATATAAAATACATATATATATTTTAATTTTTCATTCGGTCCGGTCCCGTCCGGAAAAACCCTAGACCGTGGACCGGACCGAAACTTTTCGGTCCTTTAAAATGTGGACTGGACCGGACCGGTCTAAGTCTCGGTATGGTTCGGTCCGGACCGACCGGACCATTTATGAACCCTAAGAGGGATACAGAGAGAAAGGGAGGGAAGGAGAGAGAGAAACTTACCAAAGTGGCAACGTACGGTGGAGTGCGGCAATTAGGATCAGACAGAGATGAGAGGAAAGAGAGAGCCTACAGCGAGTGGAGCACAAAATGTTAAGGACCCAACTGATTCAAAAGCCCTAGAACTACTGGATAATAATTTGGTTAAGCCTTTAACCTTCGGGATCATAACATTCCACCACGCTTTCAAATTCGACATCCACAGCAGCCCACTCTATCGATACTGACCCGATGGTAGCCATTTTCCTTTTGGCAGCTTTACTCATCTATCAGTATTCAATTACTTAATATTATGCTCATACATAGTATTAATGGCATTTTAATCCAACTTATAGATCACCCATCCGTGACTTAAACCCGTGATGTAGTCCCTTCTCTGATACCACTTGTTAAAAATCTAACCATTGATCCAAAAGCCCTAAGACAATTTGATATTAATTTGGTTAAGCCTTTAACCTTTAGAATCAAAACACAAAGAGAGGAAGAGAGAGCAAGTATGGAATAATACAATAAGAAAATGAGGTAATTATAGCTAAGCCCTTGTTTGGATTAGGAAAGCACTTCAAACCATTTCAACTCATCTCATCTCATAATTACAACTTTTTTAAATTTTCAAGCAAAATATAATAAATAATTCAATTTTTTCAAATCCAAAACAATAATAGTATTAAAAATAATATTTTAACAATATTTTATTCTACTATTCACAAACTATCTCAACTCATCTCTGAATTTAAACGGGCCTAGTTATTTACTTGTAGAGTCGCAAATGAAAAGGCAATGAGTATAGAGGCTGAGGCTGAGGAGGAGGCTTCTAGCTGGGTTTTTGTAGAAATAACCCAACTTCAAGATGTGGAAACATTGGCAATGAAGTCAACATGGGGGCAGTTTTCTACAAATAATTCTGAAAGATGGGGAAATGAAGGGTATTTCAGAGGGGTTTGTATGATCAGTAGCAATGACATCCACGTAAGAATCACTCCTCCTCCACCAACCACTGAGATTAGGATAGGAATCGAGGATAACCAGGTTCCGATTACAGGTTCTTGCTCGAAACAAACCCAGGTCGATACCCGTCCTCCAAAACCCAAGTACATCCGGGTCGGGTACTGGGTTTAAAACCCCAAACCCGAATTTTTTTTAAAAAACCACCAGTGTCAAAAGGGTAAAAATCCCAGTCTCTCTCTCTACTCAATACTCATATTGTAGAAACCCTAGCCTCCCTTATGACCCCTATCCTCACTGCACTAAAATTGAGCCAAAAATTATTGCATCTAATGTTTGCGTGGATGATAATCGTTGCTAGTGCAGGCATTGATCAAAGCATTGAATGATCTCGATCTCCACTTTAGTGCATCAGTTCCTACTTTTATCCATCTTTTTTCACTCTCGATCACTAATCTTTCTTATTGGTGGATTTTGGAGAAGTGTCCAATTGCTTTGTATTTTGACCCTGTCATTATAGAAATATCACTATATCAAAAGAGTTTACATAATCATTAATTCTTAACATAATTCATAACCATGATGGGGGCTTCTCAAAGCTTCATTGTCGCGAGTCAACAGGCTCTGTTCGGTGGATCTAACAGATATACATTTTTTGACATGATCATGATTTAGTTTAAAATTAATTTTTTTCATCCTCGAAGCATACGTACATTACTATGTTATGATTGTACAAATTCCACAATAAATTACACTATAGCGATTAAAATCTTTTAAGAGGAAAATTCAAGCATCTTAATTAAGAAACTTGCATAATCCGATTTCATTATATATAAGTACCGTCTAAATATATGCATAATGAATATGGCCACAAAGAAACTTGCATAATCCGATTTAAAATAAAATTGCGTCTGTAAACACAAGAAGAAGATCAAAACTCTAGATTCCTTCTATCACTTTATGTTTGTGTTTTAACTTTTTTTATTTTTTAATAAATAATTAATAAAAAAAGAGTAGTATAACTGCATAGTAAGAGCACTAGCATTGGACTCATCAAATTCATTTTCAAATTTTGATGAAAAGTACATGTTTTTCATATATCTAAAACCTCCTTATCCATAACTCCACATTGGATTAGCCATTGAATTCATTAAAATAATAATATAATATTATTTTTTAATAATAGTATTTTCATTTTCTTCATATTTTATAATTACATTAATCATATGTTATTTAATAATTTAATTTGATTCTTACATTATTATTATAAGATGGTTAGAGATTAAATGTGAATAAAAAAGACTGTTGGAGATTAAAAGTGAATAAAAAATAGATTTGATTGGTGTATAGTAGTCCTTCAAATTTGAAAAAAACACATACATTTACTGTATCTCAAAACTTCACACTTATCTCTTTAGCTAATCTAATGTAGCTCTCTTTTGATAAAATTGTTCATATTTTATATTTGATTAGGCTTTTGACGAAGCCAATACCAATGCTCTAACATTTCTCTCTAAGAGCACTAGTAGTGGACTCAACAAAGTTAGCTAAAATGTAAAATAAAGTGCAACAATGGACTCAACAAATAAATAGTGATTTTAGCCGCATATTATATCACTGACCAAATTTGTTGAGTCCAAGGGGTTAGCCAAATATTATTTTTTGACTAAAAAATTATCTTCCTACTTCTCTCCCGCTATTTGCTTCTCACCCGCATAGTTTGAGAGCATTCTGCTTTGAACAAACTAGGCCAGCGGTTCAAATTCAAGTTTTGAAATTTCACTACCCTTTCCCATAAATTTTAATACAACCATAAATTTTAATACAACCAAATATTAGTTCAAAAAATATTGCCGTTGTAAATAAAAATCGTTAGAAAATTTTATCCGTTGGAATAATATGAACGTTAGAAAATTAATGTGTAGTTTTTTAATAACAAATAAATATTCAAGCTATAATTAGAATTAAAATAAACGAAAAGTTTAAAATCAATATTTTAATAGAATAATGATATATTTTTTGAGTCCATTATTTGATGTTATTGAAAAGTGGCTAACTAAATTTGTAAAAGTAAATTTTCTAGTCAAATTTTGGTCAAAATTTGTTGAGGCCACTACTAGCACTCTAAGATATCAGATATGCCGCCTACAATAAGGAATACATGATTTTGAAAAATATTAATTTATAATTATTTTATAATTCTATATTAAATAAAAAATAATTTTGTAAAATTAAGATTCATATTTAATAATTTAACATAATTACATAATTAAGTGATATTTGTTTAATGGGTGGTAAAACAACCTTAAAGAAATTATAAATGTATTAATATTACTTAGTACCTGACTTACAAATTTTGAGTCCCAGTTTTTAATTTTATCGCTGACTCAACACTTATACTCATTTATTAATTGAAAAACATTAATTTGTTCTTCCATTTGTACCGCTCCATTTGACCGCTTGGCAAAAATTTTTTTTTTTTTACTTAATAATTAAGAATGTAATTTTAAGTACATTGATATATAATTTTTTTATTTTTTAAAAATATTCAAATATACTAAAAAAATATATAAAAAAAATTACGTTAGACGGTATGCTCAGCGGTCAATAAGGGGCATGATAGCCGCACCCTTATTAATTTCAAGTGACGTAGGTTTGCTTGAACGACATGTTTATGGTCAAGTGCATAGGTCCAGCAATAACTAGCCATTTTGATTCCTTTTCCATCCTGCAAATGGAGCATTACTCATCTAAGAAAGGAAATTAATGATCAATTTACAGAACATCAACTTGGATTTTCAGGCAGGTAAAGTTGCCCGTGTACAGTTTGAAGGATGCTTCGCTTAAAAATGAGAAATGATACTTGTAGGTAAGTATTGCGATTATTTTTATAACATGTAACAATTCTCGGACGACTTACCATCAAAACTCGTGCATGGGGTCCTCACGATTCATTAACCATAGATCTCATCAGAGGTAGCAATCTTGAGTGCTTGTTCAAGGTGGTGGGCCGTGTCCCGTGGGTGTGCCTCCAATCTGGGTCTTTCCGGCAAAACCCACCGTCCTTCGCCATTCCTGACCATGCCTTTGTCCTCATCCTGCCTCCAATATGGAGGTTACCCATATTCAGTCCTCAAAAAATCACAGCACTTGTTGCTTAGGGCTATATCCCTCTTCGTCGCCAACCAAAACTCCTGTCCCTTCCCGTGGTAGCACTTGTTGACTTGGTCAAATGAGAATGATAATTAAAATTTAGATAATCTGTGTTAAAAAGATCACATATTGAATTGAGCATATCTAAAATAATTTAGATTTCAACTATAATGTTGGGCAAAAGATAGAAGATTACTGTTGGTTCATCAAACATTAAAATATTAATTTCTCACTCCAATAAAAAATACTATTTGGTTTGTAATTAAGAAATTTAGATAGAATTTTAGATGAGTTTAATCAAATATTTATTGTTATTTGAATTAAATGACTTTTAAAAATGGTTTTTTTAATATTAATTTAATTAGAATATAATTATTATTAACATTTAATTGGTAGAACTACAAAATGTGATAAAAATAAATTAAAAAAATTATTAAATTAATAATATTTTATTATTATATAAATAGTGAATGAATAATTCAATATGGAGATTAAATTTAAATGAAATAGATAAATATAAAGAAGTATGATATGGAACCTAAACCTTCATGCCGGGAGACGTTGATCTACTTGATTTTACTAAAAATTGATCCTTTTTTTTTTTCTTTTTTCTTTTTTTTTTTAGTATCAAATTTTAGAAAACCATGGCTTTTCGGTTATAAACAAAAGTTACTGACACATTAATATACTTGTAGATTCTGATGAAGAAGATAATCGCAAAAAAGGCATCGTGCATGAAATCATTTTGAGAGAGAATTTATTCCAACTATATATGAACAGAACTACATCAATGTATGCTTGACTGTTACATTAAGGACATGATACTTACTGGACAAACGGGAAAAAAAGGAAAGAAAACCAATAAAGAAATATGAATTCAGAAAGGGATGAAAAATGAACTTTAGTTAGTCTTTTAACTCCCTCAAGGAATGGAACAACTAGAATGGCTATAAGAATGTTTATCCTACAGCATTATGATAAAACAAATCGAGGACGTCTGCTGCAATTACTTTCAAAGAAGAGTCGTGTGCTATGGAGTCAAACAATTTCAACAGCAACAACAAGATTAAGGAACAAGCTGGATTTTTTAACAAACCTCCCGGGTACATATTCCTAACAACAGACGAAGAGCTCATCATCTTTTACTTGGAAAAAAAAGTATGGAACCAGCCCCTGCCAATTAATAACATCGTAGAGGTTAACCTATATGCATATAACCCAAATTTTCTTGCAGGTATGTAGTACTAATTTTATTGCACTGATAGTGGAGGTTTGAACATAACTTTGCATGATATAAAGTTCCTTTCTTGCTAATTATTTATAATCTGAATGTGAAAATCATGGTAGATATTGTTCAGATACCTTAATTTTCCTGATGTCAACTATCTTCTTCTTTCCATGTCGAATGCACTTAGCAAAACTAGAAGAACTAATTATAAACAAATATTCATGGTACTCAACTTGCTAACTCTGACTCATGTTCAACTTCAATTTTGTTTAATTCATTGTGTTTGATATGCTTCATTTTGTTTGACTAATTAATGTGCAATTAATCAAGTAGAACTAATTATCTTGCTTGTGAGTGCATATTCATGTGGTGCATACAGTCATGACATTCCATACTACAAGCTTAAATTAAGACTATTTCATATTAAAGATCAGAAGTTGAACTAGAAAGTAACACTTGAATTTCTTCCATTAAAAGCAAAAGACAAGGATTATCAAGAAGATCAAGTATATATTTTCACCCCAAGAGATCGAAAGTATCGAAATGGAAGACGGCCAAATCGAGCTGCTGGTGATGGATATTGGAAAGCCACCGGAGCTGACAGGAAAATCAAATCCAAAGGAACCGTAGTTGGGTATAGGAAGGCATTGGTTTTTTATATAGGAAAGGCTCCAAAGGGTAAAAAGACCGACTGGATTATGCATAAATTTAGAGTCGAGGATTCACCCTATACCGAAAGAGGCTCAAATGGCATGAGGGTATGTAGTTTTTCATCCTTTTACTAATTAATATATATGTTCGTTTTAAGGATCTCAATTATATTCTCAAAAACTGACCATCATCAGCACTAAATCTTGTACTATGTAGTTGGATGACTGGGTCTTATGCAGGATTTATAAAAAACCTGATAAATCAATCAAAATTCAAATTGAAGATAACGTTCCTACGATGGTCGGTTCAGCTTCTCTGCTAGATGATTGTGATGGGGGAATGATGAGCATATAGATAAGATGAATTGTGAAAATCTCAAAGATGCCCACATTGCTGATGTTGAGGTACCAATAATGGGTGCCTGGGATAATATGCAGATCACCATGGCCAGTACCTTCTAAAATGGGTTCCAGCAGCCAGAATCAGCTACTCAATGCAGTAACGGTTATGCTCTCGATACTAGGGCTACTTTCAATGGCTACTCTAATTATGCAAGTCATCTTGATCTTCCTGCCACGATGGTTCCACCAATTGGATGGTCCAACTGGGCGTATAATTCCACAGATCAGATAGTCTTTGGGTCTAACTATCTAAATGAACCGAGTGAATTCCAAGAGGATCTGTGGATGAGTTTGCCATCTCAATTGGATCCTAGTAGTTATAGCTTTTACCAAGAGTCGTATGTGCATCTTCCCGATAGTGTCCCAAATAATAATACTGATGAAAACGATGGTAGAGAAGAGTCTGACGACTGATCTTTAACTTGATGAGGGAACTAAAGTATTATTACTGGACTTGACGATTATATAGGATGATGATCTAGCTAGTTTTGGCAACTTAATTTATGTATTTGCTTGACATTTTCTACCGGATTCATGTAGATGATTTTATTAATTCCTAATAAAACTTCGATATATATTGTCATTAACCCTATGTGTTGCAAAACTCTTGCATTCATGTTAAGCATTGGATGAAAACAAAGAAAAAAAAAAAACATGTCTGAAATAAAACCAAAGCTTACATGCTCTAAGATTATGATCTTTAACTGATATGATGAACATTATTCAAACATCATACACTCTAAAATCAATGACAACCAAGCATATTAGAGAGAGCTTCCTTCTTCCAGACACGGCCTCTCCATCCATATAACACTGCAGACAATACTCCAAGAACAGGACCAGAATACTCTGCCAATATAGCTCTAGCACATATAAAAGCTAATGAATGTTAACTACTGACAAATAAAGACTATGAAGAAAAACGGACACATTATAAAAATTCCAAAGAAAATATGAGCTATACAGTATTTTAGATCAAGTGAATTAAGAAGAAGCAAATATCAAATTCTCCACAACAAATAGAAATTAGGAAAGGAGATCTAGACATAATCCACGGGAAAAAGCAAGGTAGAGAACATATGTTCATAATTTTAAAGTTAAAGCTCCTTGGGTCTTTACCATCTAAAATGGTTTGCAAAAGCCACCCAAGTTTCTCGAGTTCTTAACAAAAACACTCTAAATAGAGGATAGCAAAATAATAAAAATTGTAACATTTTTTTACTGATAGAGGCTGGTTAACAAAAACACCCAAGGGATGTATGTTTCTCATTTCAAATGTTATGTGTTCATATACCTTCAAAGGCATCAAAACAGAAATAAGGTGTTCTTTTTTAGACATTAGATTGAGTGCATCAACTTTTCTGTTTGTCAGAAATTTCAGCCAAAAAGCATGCTACTACATGTTTAAAGCCAATAATAAATGGAGATTTCGCTTTGCAGGAAAAAAAATAGGAAATTAACCCAAAAGGAAAAATTAGAGTCCAATTAACTATTATGGCTGATTGAGTGTGATCATGCCATAGACAAAAATGACAAGCCATCATGAGAGGTGATATCTCTTAGCATTTCTAAGTAATGTAGGATTCATGCTCTTTTCATGGTTATGACCTCCCTTCTTGTTTAAATATAATTGTATTTCTTGGTTTAGGAGGTTAACTTATGGAAACTCATGGGTGATTTCAACTTCTATGGAATCACAGCACCAGGTAGTGTTTCTATTATATATACGAATTTTAATTAGAGTTCCATCTGATTGGAGTTTCACCGTATTTAGCTGCAGGAGTTTATGGTGTGTCTAGCGTAATTTCTTATAGTAAATAATTTTGGATTGGATCAAAGATTTGATAGAACTGTGTTAGACATAGAGTACTTACCTCTGATAATAATGCTTAAATCTTCACTTGCAGCTTAAAATGCCATCAAAGCTTACACCAGTACCTAATGATTTCCTCTGGGTTGCACCCAGATTAATATTTGCAATTCAGGTTCTCTACATATGTTTAATCAAATGGTCAAGAAGATTTACAAAATCACCCGTATACACTTAATCTAATGGTCAAGGAAACATTATTGTCCAAAAAAACATAACAATAAATTTCTGAAAAAAAAAAAAAAAAAAAAAAAAAGTTTCATTTTCTTAAGAACAACCCATGCATGTCAACATTCATGATTCATATCTACAAATTTGGAAACCAAATGCTTACCATGTCTGCTGAGGCAGTTCACAAAAAATCACCTCAAGCAACAAATTTTACACTGGTAACCTATCAAATGCAATGTCTAATCAGCCAACAGATTTTCATGACAGGACAACCTCAACTACAACAAAAAATAGACAAAGATAAGCAAATAATGATCTAATTGAAGAAGGGAAAAAATGAAATTTCTCTTGAACTTTTCTTTAGCCGTCAATTGTTAGTGGCTGGGCAAACCTGATTTGCATTATGAGAATGCGTTCCAAGCTTCCTCTTTCATGGTGAGAGCATCTGCTGGTGCAAAAGTAGTAACCCAAAAAGGAACTTTACTGTAACAAGAATTACAATAGTATGAGAATTTAAAAATTATAACAAGATATTCCAAGAAAAACAAAAAAGGAAGTACAAGAAAGAAAAAAAAAAAATCCACCAAAAACTTTATGGATGTAGCAAATCTTTCAAAGTCATGATAGTAATTATAAAAATTAGAATTAAAGTTATCCTTTGATAGTATTAATACTTGTGCCAATCACATTTACAAAAGCATATAAGGATACAGTTCAATAGGTTATCTCAGCAATGGAGAACAAGAGAAAGTGATGTTTTTTTTTCCTCGAAAACAAAACAACACATGGTATCATTGGTAACGACCTTTGATAACATCTCAAGAGATTCAAGACACCTTCGCACTAATGAATGAGGGTTGTTGCCTCATTTTCAATAAGAAAAACTCATTTTCTTGTTAGTTGCGAAATTTCTTCCTCCTACTTTCTAGGTTTTCTGGGCTCATGAAAAAATTCGAGATAGAGAGAGAGAGAGAGAGAGGAGGATTTTAGGGCCAGCGGCTTTTACCATTTTGTCTCATCGAATAAAACAACCCCGGTCCCTAGTCAGAGGCATACAGAGGGACAAAAATGGAAAATGAATGAAATAGAGGGATAAAAATGAAATAAAGAAGTGGTCGAAATTTTACTATTTATTCTTAGATAGCCTCTTTTAGAGCATCCTCTTTGACTTGGCCAAATTCATCTTCAAAATTTAGCCAACATCACACTTTTTTACATTTGCCTATTCAATTTAAATTTAACTCCCACATTGGACTATCCATTTACTCTCTATATAATAATAAAATATTATTAATTTAATAAATTTTTTATTTAATTTATTTTTATCACATTTTGTATCTCTACCAATTAAATGTTAATAATAATTATATTTTAATTAAATTAATATTAAAAAATTATATTTTCAAAAGTCATTAAATGCTAATAATAAAAAATATTTGATTAAACTCATCTAAATTTAAATCTAAATTTTTTAATTACAAACCAAATATTATTTTTGCTTAGAGTGAGAAACTAATATTTTAATATTTGCTTGGAGTGAGAAATTAATATTTAATATTTGATGAACCAATTGTGGTTGTCTATATTTGACCAATCACTGTAGTAGAAATCTAAATTATTTTGAAAATGACAAATCCAATGTAGAGTCAAATCCAGTAATATTATTGCGCAATTCATAATGTCATTTGAATTCAGAGTATTTTAGTGAAAACATGGTTGGGGGGCATTAAACTTAATTTATGCAACATCCCTATCCTCACTGCATCTAATGTTTGCGTGGATCATAAGCGTTGCTAGTGCAGGCATTGATCAAAGCATTGAATGATCTCGATCTCCACTTCAGAAATATCACAATATTAAAAGTGTCCAATTGCTGATATTGTATTTTGACCCTATCATTATAGAAATATCACTATATTAAAAGAGTTTACATAATCATTAATTCTTAACATAATTCGTTATATGATAAGATAAAAATATCACATATCTGTATTTCGAAAGTACTTAATAATTATTAAGTACCAACTAGGTGACAATATTTAATCATGGCGGAACATGTTAGATTCAATTTTCTCATATAGGGTATGAAAATGACAAATTATAAAAGTTTGATAGTGGTATTTGGAATATTGAGGGAAAGAGATGGAAAGTGCAATCATCACTCGCACAATGTGGTCCGAATTGCCCAATCCAATGTTGGAAAGGTATTACCAGTATACCTAGCATTTCTACATACTTTATAATACCCATGATGGGGCCTTCTCAAGGCTTCATTGCCGCGAGTTAACAGGCTCTGTTCGGTGGGTCCAACATATCATATACATTTTCCGACATGATCATAAGGAGAAACAACAATAACTTTACAAAATGGGTGCATGATTTGGTTTAAAATTAATTTTTTTCATACTCAAATCATACGTACATTACTATGTTACGATTGTACAAATTCCTCAATAAATTACACATGCCGATTAAAATATTTTAAAGGGAAAATTCAAACACCCTAAGAAACTTGCACAATCCGATTTAATTATATATAAGTAGTCTAAATATATGCATAATGAATATGGCCACAAAGTTATATAAAATACATGAACTTAATAGCGATATATATTTGACTCTCCCCCTTGAAACTCTAATTAATAAAAGATAGAGCATTGCTTTTATGTCATTACAGTTATATCATTCACTTTATCTCATGCTTCACGTGCCTTGTAGTGCCACATGATTTAAAAAAATAAAAAATATATTTAAAATAAAATAGAATCTGTAAACACAAGAAGAGGATCCAAAGTCTAGATTTACTCTAACACTTTATGTTTGTGTTTTAAATTTTTTTATTTTTTAATAAATAATAAAAAAAAAGAGTAGTATAATTGCATAGTAACATTTCTCTTTAAGAGTTCTAATAATGGACTCAACAAAGTTAAGCTAAGGTATAAAATAAAGTACAACAATAGACTCAACAAATAAACAATGATTATAACCACATATTATGTCACTGGCCAAATTTGTTAAGCTCAAGGGACTAGCCAAATATTATTTTTAGACTAAAAATCTATCGTCTTGCTTCTCACCCGCACAATTTGAGAGCATTGTGCTTTGAACAAACTAGGCCAACAGGTTCTGAAATTTCACCACCATTTCCATAAATTTTAATACAAAAATAAACTTTAATATAACCATAGTTTAAAAAATATTTCCGTTGTAAAAAAAAAAAAAAAAAATCGTTAAAAAATTTTATCCGTTAGAATGATATAACCGTCAAAAAATTAATATATAGTTTTTTAATAACAAATAAATATTCAAATTATAATTAAAATTAAAATAAACGAAAATTTTAAAATTAATATTTTAATAAAATAGTGACAAATTTATTGAGTTTGTTATTTAATATTATTGAAAAGTGACTAGTTAAATTTGTAAAAGTGAATTTCTTAATCAAATTTTGATCAAAATTTGTTGCGGTCACTACTAGTGCTATAAGATATCATATATGCCGCTGATCATGAGGAATACATAATTTTGAAAAATATTAATTTATAATTATTTTACGGTTATTTATAATTAAGTGATATTGTTTAATGGGTGGTAAAATAACTTTAAAGAAATTATAAATGTATTAATATTACTTAGTACCCGACTTATAAATTTTGAGTCCCCGGGTTATTCTTACCTTTTCTAACCGGATGATAAGTTATTAAACCTAATAGATAAAACAAACAGTACCAATTAAAGAGAATAAAAAAAGTGAGAACCAAAATATCATTCCAAATATATACAAGTCCAGTTCTTTCAACCACAAGTTTTGTAGATTAAAACCCACATTGCTCCACTTTGGTGACGTAGGTTTGCTTGCACGACAAGTTTATGGTCAAGTGAACATTATAGCTCCAGCAATAACTAGCCATTTTGATTCCTTTCCCATCCTGCAAATGGAGCACTACTCTTGTCTAAGAAAGGACTTTAATGATCATTTAAAGAACATCAACTTTACAGACATGTAAAGTTGCCCGTGTACAGTTTGAAGATGCTTCGTTTACATATTTAAGAAAAAAATATATAGAAATGTTATGCATTAATTATTATTTATTTTTATATTCTAAATTTATATTTTTTTATAAAATGTTGGAATAATAGAATTTTTTAAAATATATAGATATGATTTTTTTTTTTTTTGATATAGGAGGTAATATCGTTCTTTAATTCTTTATAGATATGGCAAAATGTATAGATATGACTTGACAGTAAGTCATTTTATAAATTTATTCCTTTTAGAATTTCTTTCTTGCTGTAAAAAGATGTTTTGAGAGACTTCTTAGACAAATTTTATTATAAAAATATTTAGGTAAATTTATTATTTTTATAACATGTAACAATTCTCGGACAACTTACCATCAAAACTCGTGCATGGCATCTCACGATTCATTAATCACAGATCTCATCAGAGGTAGCAATCCTGAGTGCTTGTTCAAGGTGGTGGGCCGTGTCCGGTGGGTGTGCCTCCAATCTGGGTCTTTCTGGCAAAACCCACCGTCCTTCGCCATTCCTGACCATGCCTTTGTTCTCATCCTGCCTCCAATATGGAGGTACCCCATATTCAGTCCTCAAAAAATCACAGCACTTGTTGACTAGGGCTATATCCCTCTTCGTCGCCAACCGAAACTCCTGTCCCTTCCCGTGGTAGCCGTCTACCAAGTGTAAATGAACCTCCAAATTATGCGCACAACCAAGATCATTATTCGTCTTCAGATACGGGCTCTGAGTGTGATCCAATGCAAGTTCCACTCCAACATGAGCATAACTCCATGGAAATGACATAGCATCCTCTACATACTTCTGGAACTGGAATTTCTCGTTTGCAATTATCCCAGGTACAGTTGGCACCTTGTCGTGCACATTTGTCACTCTCAGTACCTTAACTCCGAGCTCATCGCATCTTTCCTTGAACTTGAGGTTGCCCACTCGAGGACCCGAAAAGGAGTAAACCGTGATGGGAATCTTGGTCGCAAAACCAGTACCATCACGTACAATGTTAAGCTTCATCTCGGCTATGTCATAAGCGCTTAAGATAGCCAAAGCAGCTCCAAGACTATGCCCCGTCACTGTAATGCTTATTTCTTCTCCTCTGTAGTAGTCCAGAAGCCGCTTGATTTCGGCTAGTACTTGTTCACGAGCTGAGAATGAGCAATACTTGCAGTTCTCCTCTTTCTTGGTGTACAAGTCGTAGAAGCCTGACTCTATCTTGATCGATGGGTCTCCACGAAAGTTCGCCGGGTGGAGAATATCTTTGAGATCACATACCCATTCGAGGAACGTCACCGTGCCTCTCCATGCAATGACAATTTCGCGCCGCCCCAGCCGTTTGATCTCTTTCTCGTCGGTGGTAACCGCCACGTAGCCCATCCAGTTTGCATGCGTGCTCCAAACGCTGCTCATCTTGGATTTTTGGAAGAAATTGGGGAGGTTGATGTTTGAAGTTGCGTATAAATACCGACTGATTTTGTAGCCTTTGTCTGCCATGTCGAGCTTTTCGAAGAAATTGGCTCCTCGGTATTTGCATGTGCCACAGTACTTGGAGTGAGGATCGAAGTCGAAGGAATCGTAGCAAGCTTGTGCGAATTCTCCGTACCGGATGATTTCTTGTCGGAGGTGGGAATTCATGGGGTCCAGAAGGCCTTCCCAGTCATTGCTGCCCTGAATTTCCTTCCAAATTTCACAAAGGGGCCGGTCCTGTTCCTCGAAAACTAGGGTCGAAGGTTCATCCAACTCTGGGATTAAACTCGAGACTGTCGAGCATTTTGTGCCTATGGCTGGCTTATAATTTGGTGAAAAGGGTCTCTCCGGAAGGCTGAGATTTTGGGTTTTTATGAGGTTGTGTCTTGGCAGGAGCCCTGG
This sequence comes from Juglans microcarpa x Juglans regia, assembly GCF_004785595.1. Classification (NCBI taxonomy): domain Eukaryota; kingdom Viridiplantae; phylum Streptophyta; class Magnoliopsida; order Fagales; family Juglandaceae; genus Juglans; species Juglans microcarpa x Juglans regia. The sequence continues at coordinate 23,236,157 of NC_054606.1, forward strand.
AGAACGAGGTCGGAGAGTTGAGATGGACTGGTTGAGTGGTGTTAGCAAAGACGCCATGAAAGCTTTCTCACTGAATTTCTCTTATCTTTTGTATAGGGAGGACTATGCTCTAGCTCTTCCCCGGGAGAGAGAGGAAAAGGGGTAGATATTAGTGTGATGTCAAGTCTGTGACGAAAGAGCAATGGTTAAAATGATCAGATTTGAAGTGTGTGCGGGTATGATGGAGTGATGTGTGCGTGCGCACGCGTCTGAAAGGGATAGAGAATTGGTGGAAGTGGAAGTAGAACTGGAAAGTGCGTGCTCGTAAAAACCACTCTGCGCGTGTAGCGACGAGCAATAAATGACGGAACTCAATGCAGTGATATGATATTTGGGGAAGAGAGAAAAATATAAAATGATGCAGACGTTGAAAGGGAAAGGTGTAGTGACCCAGACGAGGCTTTTGAAGAAAGAATAATGAGTCTTATCTTCTATTACTTTTCTATTATTCTTTTTAATTTTTTTATTTAATAGTTAAGAAAATGATAATTATTAAAATTATATATTTTTTAAATTTTTTTTAGTAATTAAAGATATTAAAAAAATATTTTAAAAAATAAATACATTAAAAATAATAAATTAGTGATAAAAGAATTGTAAGTTTATATTACCCGGAAAGAAATTCCTCATCGAGTTGATCCTGTCCAGCAGCATCCATTGCCTTATCAGGGAATGAGTAGTCCTGTGTAGATAAATACGATATTTATATAAAATGAAATTAATTTTTTTTTTAAATAATTATACGACGTTTACGCATCTCTATTATTATATGTAGTATTATTTTATAAAGTAGCGGTATAATAAAAAAGTTAATTTTAAAGTTCACGGGAGTTACTTTAATATGTTATAAATTCATTTTAGTTTATAATTTTATTTTCTTAAGAAAAAAAAAATAGCAAACATCTTCTTTGGACAGTAAACAGGTAGGTCACTCAACTCTCGTTGAATGTTAGATATGACTGTTGACTCAGTCCTGATCCAAGTTCTAGACATTTCCTCTTGATAGGACGATCTACTACTCTAGTCCAAACAAGGAGATATCGATGCAGATGTATGAATAAGACATTAATTTGTTTAAAAAAAAATGAATGGACATTTATTTCTTAGAGTAGCAATTAGCAAAGATATTCAAGAGGGCATGCATAATTATGCTTCTAGTTTGAATATTCAAGAGCACATAATCATGATGCATTATTGTAAAGATAAATATTTTAATTATAAATAGATTATATAAAAATAATTTTATAAATTATATATAAAAATAATTTTATAAACTAACATATCTTTATATCATTCATCAAATTAAAAAATTAGTTTTATCGTAAAATAGATCTAATAGATTATATAAAATTATATCAATTTTTTTATTTTTTGATAGTTATAGTAATTCTCAGTTAAAAAACACATCTCTAAAAAAAATTAAAAAAGTTAAAAAGGAAGTCACGAGGTTAGTTAGATGGTTGAGATTGACAACCGACTGGTTATAAAGGATATCTTAAAGGAGGTAGGTTTGTTTGTTGCATCTTAATCACGCGCATTTGAAAGTGTAGCTGCCCCGACCTCTCATGATTTATTGGGTTCCACTAAGCTTTAGAAATTAGATTAAAGCATCCTTATTGACTTGGTTAAAAAAAAAATAATCAAAATTTAAATAATTTGTATTAAAAATATCTCATATTAAGTTGAACATATCTAAAATAATTTAAATTTCAGTTATAGTATTGGGCCAAAAATAGAAGATTACTGTTAATTCATCAAACATTAAAATACTAGATTTTTATTACAATAAAAAAATATTATTTGATCTGTAATAAAAAAATTTAGATAGAAATTTAATTGAATTTAATCAAATATTTTTATTATTAGTATTAGATAACTTTTGAAAATATGATTTTTTAATATTAATTTAATTAGAATATAATTATTATTAACATTTAATTTGTAGAATTATAAAATGTGATAAAAATAAATTAAAAAATTATTAAATTAATAATATTTTATTATTATATAAAAAGTAAATAAATAATTTAACGTGAAGATTAAATTTAAATAAAAAATATAAATATAAAAAAATATAAAATTGATTAAATTTTAAAAATAAATTTAACTAAATCAATGAAAATGCTACGAGTGATGTTCAATCTTGCTAATCAATGAGTCGTTGGTTATTGCTTTATCAGTTTGTGTCATGTCGTATCCACCAATACTTAACAAATCCCGGCCTTTTTGCCTTTCGGTTCGAGCCATCGGCGCGCTTCCTTCAACAAGTCTTTTATACAATAATAAAATGCGCAAGTGTTGCATCCTATGACTAAATATCATAATTTGGTCAAAGTCTGATCAAAAGAATATATGCACATATCTTACGTTCCGAATTAATATTATGCTAATAAAGTATATTTTATTCATTCATTTTTTTTTACATAATCTATAATTTATTATGTAAAGTAATACCAATAATTATGTATGTATATATATATATCAAAATGCAAAAATTTTAAAAATGTTTATCTATTTAACAATTATTGATTCGTGAGATATATAATTTTTTTTCCTTCTCCAACCAAAATTTAAAAGATTTAGATAGTGAGTTGAGATAAAAGTTAATATATTATTTTGTAATAATAATATTATTATTATTTTAAGATTTGAAAAAATTGAATGGTTTATTATATTTTATATGAAAATTTAAAAAAATTGTAATAATTATATGAGATGAGTTGAGAGGATTTTTATATCTAAATCGTTCTGTTATATGAGTATATTTGGTTAATGATAGTGCAATATCACATATCCTTTTCTTTTTTTTTCTGTTTTTTTTTTTATTTACCTAAAATGATTGCACAATAAATAAATGCAAACATGACATTTTATTAAAAATAATTTTTAACTTTATAAAATTAACTTCAATTAATATAGCTATAAGAAGATGCTTACATTAACAGGTTACTGAGTTGAACTGAAACACCGTTACACTAGTATATGACGACATAAAAATGCACTTTATATAGGCTATAATTCTATGATGTTTATAATTATTTATTAATAGTTTTAAATATTTGAATCAATAGTATATATTTATTTATTTTTCTATAAGTTATTTTTCTCTTTTACAAATAGAGAAAATCAACATATAAGATTGATTAACATTTGCTAAGATTGCCTTTGATTTGGATTTGTCGAATTATGAATATCATCACGATTACCTTCATTAACTTCATGATTATTAAGTACTTAAATTAAGAGATTGATTGTTACTGTAATGCTTATTTCTTCTCCTCTGTGGTAGTCCAGAAGCCGCTTGATTTCGGCTAGTACTTGTTCACGAGCTGAGAATGAGCAATACTTGCAGTTCTCCTCTTTCTTGGTGTACAAGTCGTAGAAGCCTGACTCTATCTTGATCGATGGGTCTCCCCAAAAGTTCGCCGGGTGGGTAATATCTTTGAGATCACATACCCATTCGAGGAACGTCACCGTGCCTCTCCATGCAATGACAATTTCGCGCCGCCCCAGCCGTTTGATCTCTTCCTCGTCGGTGGTAACCGCCACGTAGCCCATCCAGTTTGCATGGGTGCTCCAAACGCTGCTCATCCTGGATTTTTGGAAGAAATGGGGAGGTTGATGTTTGAAGTAGCGTATAAATACCGACTGATTTTGTAGCCTTTGTCTGCCATGTCGAGCTTTTCGAAGAAATTGGCTCCTCGGTATTTGCATGTGCCACAGTACTTGGAGTGAGGATCGAAGTCGAAGGAATCGTAGCAAGCTTGTGCGAATTCTCCGTACCGGATGATTTCTTGTCGGAGGTGGGAATTCATGGGGTCCAGAAGGCCTTCCCAGTCATTGCTGCCCTGAATTTCCTTCCAAATTTCACAAAGGGGCCGGTCCTGTTCCTCGAAAACTAGGGTCGAAGGTTCATCCAACTCTGGGATTAAACTAGCGTCTGACTCTGAAAGGGATAGACAATTGGTGGAAGTGGAAGTGGAAGTAGAACTGGAAAGTGCGTGCTCGTAAAATCCACCCTGCAGTCTCTGCGCGTGTAGCAACGAGCAATAAATGACGGAACTCAATTGTCGGTGCTGTTAAGTAAAGTGAAATGCAGTGATGCAGACAAGGTGTTTGAAGTAAACTTTTCTACTGCTCTTTTATTAATTTTTTTATTAAATAGTTAAGAAATTTTATTCCACGGATGATTATTAATAAAATTATATATTTTTAAAATTTTATTAATAATTAAAATTTTAAAAAAATACTGAAAAAAAAAATATATTAAGAGTAATAAAATAGTAATAAAAGAATTATAAATGGAAAATAATAGTAATACTATTCTCTTATTACTTATTTATTATTTTTTTTATATTTGATTTATTTTTTATTTTTTATTTTGTTTAGTGATTAAAGAAGTCACTATTAATAAAATTATATATATATATTTTTAATTTTTTCTTATAATTAAAAATGTTAAAAAAATATTTTAAAACAATAATAAAAAAAATAAATACACTATAAATTATAAATAAATAGTAAAAAAAGTAAGAACCATATCACTACATATTGCAGATCTGTCATTACCCAAAAGAAATTCCTCATCGAGTAATATTTCATTATAGAGTATATTTCAAATTTTGATTGATAGAATACAGTGACTATTTCAGTTCTATTTATACGAACAGGGTAAAGAGAAAAAGCTGTATTACAGACTTGGGAACCACACGAATATTTTTGTTATTGGAGAATCATTCCAGAGGCTTCTAGCTGCAGGTGCGTGGTTTTTCCCTTCATAGTTTGTTCGGCATGATGTTGATTTGATCCTGTCCAGCAGCATCCATTGCCTTATCGGGAGTGGGTAGTGCTGTGAAGATAAATACTTTAGATTTCAACTACAGCAATGGATTACTGTTAATTTATCAAATATTAAAATATTAATTTCTTATTCGAATTAAAAATATTATTTAATTTGTAATTAAGAAATTTAGATAAAAATTTAGATTAGTTTAATCAAATATTTTTTGTTATTAATATTAAATAACTTTTGAAAATATGATTTTTTAATATTAATTTAATTAGAATATAACTATTATTAACATTTAATTGGTAAAACTATAAAATGTGATCAAAATAAATTAAAAAAATTATTAAATTAATAATATTTTATTATTGTATAGAGAGTGAATAGATAATTTAATGTGGAGATTAAATTTAAATATAAGAAATAAATATAAAAAAATGTAATATTGATTAAATTTTAAAAATAAATTTGACCAAACCCCAAATGTTCAATCTTGATAATCAATGAGTCGATGGTTATCGCTTTATCAATTTGTGTCATGGCCTTTTTGCCTTTCAGTTCGAGCCATTGGGGCGCTTCCTTCAACCAGCCTTTTATGGTATAATAAAATGCGCAAGTGTTGCATCCTATGACTAAATATTATAATTTGGTCAAAGTCTGATCAAAAGAATATATGCACATATCTTCCGTTCCGAATTAATATTATGCTAATAAAGTATATTTTATTCATGCATGTTTTTAACATAATCTAGAATTTATTATGTAAAGTAATTATGTGTGTGTATATATATATATATATATATATATATATATATCAAAATGAAAAAATTTTAAAAATATTTATCTATTTCACAATTATTGATTTGCAAGATATAAAATTTTAATTTTTTTTTCTTTTCCAACGAAAACTTAGGAGATTTGGATTGTGAATTGAGATAAAAGTTAAAAGTTGAATAAAATATTGTTAATATATTATTTTTTAATATTATTATTATTTTGAGATTTGAAAAAATTGTAATGATTAGATGAGATGAGTTGAGATGACTTTTGTATCCAAATCGTCCTATTATATGAGTATATTTGGTTAATGATAGTGCAACATCACAGATCCTTTTCTTTTTTTCTGTTTTTTTTTATTTACCTAAAATCATTGCACAATAAGTAAATGCAAACATGACATTTTATTAAATTTTACGCTTCAATTAATATAACTATAAGAATATGGTACGTTAATCATTTTCCATAAGTACGTAAAGAGTTTTGCTGCACATAAGTAGGTGTGTTAACAAATCACTTATAATGGCGACATAAAAATTCATGTAATATAGCTATAAGAAAACGGTACATTAACCACTTACATGTTACTGAGTTGAAGTGAAATACTGTTTCACTAGTATATGAGGGCATAAAAATGCACTCTATATAGACTATAATTCTATGATGTTTATAATTATTTATTAATAGTTTTAAATATTTGAATCAATAGTGTATATTTATTTATTTTTCTATAAGTTCTGTTTTCTCGTTTACAAATAGAGAAAATCAACATAACATTTGCTAAGATGGCCTTTGATTTGGATTTGTGAAATTATGAACATAATTATCACGATTACCTTCATTAACTTCATGATTACTAAGTACTTAAATTAAGAGATTGATTCTTATCATACATATAACGCGAATTGATAAATTTTGCTCTTATCAAAAAAGTTTTATAGGTACGTAACGATAGAAATAAAGTAACATACATCTACGGATAAAAGATAATAATAATTTAAGTTAAATAAAAATCTAAAACTAACCTCTTTCTCTCACACTAGCACACATTATACGAAATGCACATTATTAATTTATTGTGGCCAAAGGTTAATCGTTAGAATATATTTTATAATTGCAAATTGAATTAATCTCTTAATTTGTGCATATTCTTCACTCTTTTACTGTTTTATCTTCTTTTTTTTATATCTAATTTTATCGCAATTAATAACTGAATAAGGCACCATTTAAAAAATTATATATGGGCACACTCAAGGTCGTCACTGATCATTATATAATTTTTGAAGTATGAATCAGTTACGATAAATCCTGCAAGTATGGAACCAAATGTTATGTGAGAGTACGTCTGCTGCAATTACTTGTATTTCAGAGAGAGTCGTGCTATGGAGTCAAGCAATTTCAACAGCAACAGCAAGATTAAGGAACAAGCTGATTTTTTAACAAACCTCCCGGGTACAGATTCTTCCGAACAGATAAAGAGCTCATCTTCTTTTACTTGGAGAAGAAAGTATGGAACCAGCCCCTGCCAATTAACAACATCGTGGAGGTTAACTTATATGTATATAATCCAAATTTTCTTGGAGGTAGGTAGTATTGATTTTATTGTACTGATCGTGGAGGTTTGAAAATAATTTTGCATGATATAAAGTTTGTTTCTTGCTAATTATTTATAATCTGAATGTGAGAATCATGGAAGATATTGTGCAGATACCTTAATTTTCTTGATGTCAACCATCTTCTTCTTTCCATGTGGAATGCACTTAGCAAAACTAGAAGAGAATATATATATATATATATATATATATATATATATATATATGAAATTAAACAAATATTCATGGTACTCAACTTGCTAACTCTAACTCATGTTCAGCTTCAATTTTGTTTAATTCATTTCGTTTGTTAGTGCTTCATTTTGTTTGACTGAATCATGTGCAATTAATCAAGTAGAACTAATTATCTTGCTTGTGAGTGCATATTGCATGTGGTGCATCCAGTCATGACATTCGATACTTTGAGCTTAAATTAAGACTATTTCATATTAAAGATCAAAAGTTGAACTAGAAAGTAACACTTGAATTTCTTCCATTAAAAGCAAAATACAAGGATTATCAAGAAGATCAATTATACATTTTCACCCCAAGAGATCGAAAGTATCGAAATGGAAGACGGCCAAATCGAGCTTCTAGTGATGGATATTGGAAAGCCACCGGAGTTGACAGGAAAATCAAATCCAAGGGAACCGTAGTTGGGTATAGGAAGGCATTGGTTTTTTATATAGGAAAGGTTTCAAAGGGTAAAAAGACCGACTGCATTATACACGAATTTAGAGTCGAGGATTCACCATGTAGCGAAAGAGGCTCAAATGGCATGAGGGTATGTAGTTTTTCATCCTTTTACTAATTAATATATATGTTCGTTTTAAGGCACTTAATTCTATTCTCAAAAACTGACCATCATCAGCACTAAATCTTGTACTATGCAGTTGGATGACTGGGTCTTATGCAGGATTTATAAAAAACCTGTTAAATCAATCAAAATTCAAATTGAAGATAACGTTCCTGTGATGGTTGGTTCAACTTCTCTGCCAGATGATTATGATGGGGGGGGGGGGATGATGAGCATATAGATAAGATGAATTGTCGAAATCTCGAAGCTACCCCCATTGCTGATGTTGAAGTACCAATAATAGGTGCCTGGGATAATATGCAAATCACCACGGCCAGTACCTTCCAAAATGGGTTCCAGCAGCCAGAATCTGCTACTCAATGCAGTAACGCTCATGCTCTCGATACTGGGGCTACTTTCAATGGCTACTTCAATTATGCAAGTCCTCTTGATCTTCCTGTCACGATGGTTCCACCAATTAGATGGTCCAACTGGGCATATAATTCCACAGATCAGACAGTCTTTGGGTCTAACTATCTAAATGAACAGAGTGAATTCCAAGAGGATCTGTGGATGAGTTTGCCATCTCAATTGGATCCTAGTAGTTATAGCTTTTACCAAGAGTCGTATGTGCATCTTCCCGATAGTGTCCCAAATAATAATCCTGATGGTGTCCCAAATAATAATCCTGATGATAATGATGGCAGTGAAGAGTCTGACGACTGATCTTTAACTTGATGAGGGAACTAAAGTATTATTACTGGACTTGACGTTTATTTAGGATGATGATCTGGCTAGTTTTGGCAGCTTAATTTATGTATTTGCTTGACATTTTCAACCGGATTCATGTAGATGGTTTTTGTTAATTCCTAATAAAACTTCGATATATATTGTCATTAACCCTATGTGTTGCAAAACTCTTGCATTCATGTTAAGCATTGGATGAAAACAGAAAAAAAGAAAAACATGTTAGAAATAAAACCAAAGCTTACATGCTCTAAGATTATGATCTTTAACTGATATGATGAACATTATTCAAACATCATACACACTAAAATCAATGACAACCAAGCATATTAGAGAGAGCTACCTTCTTCCAGACACGGCCTCTCCAACCATATAACACTGCAGACAATACTCCAAGAACAGGACCAGAATACTCTGCCAATATAGCTTTAGCACATATAAAAGCTAATGAATGTTAACTACTGACAAATAGAGACTATGAAGAAAAAAGGACAAATTATAAAAATTCCAAGGAAAATAAGAGCTATACAGTATTTTAGATCAAGTGATTTAAGAAGAAGCAAATATCAAATTCTCCACAACAAATAGAAATTAGGAAAGGGGATCTAGACATAATCTACGGGAAAAAGCAAGGTAGAGAACATATGTTCATAATTTTAAAGTTAAAGCTCCTTGAGCCTTTACCATCTAAAATGGTTTGCAAAAGCCACCCAAGTTTCTCGAGTTCTTAATAAAAACACTCTGAATAGAGGAAAGCAAAATAATAAAAATTATAACATTTTTTTACTGATGGAGGCTGGTTAACAAAAACACCCAAGGGATATATGTTTCTTATTTCAAATGTTATGTGTTCATATACCTTCAAAGGCATCAAAACATAAATAAGGTATTCTTTTTTAGATATTAGATTGTGTGCATCAACTTTTCCGTTTATCAGAAATTTCAGCCAAAAAGCATGCTACTACATGTTTAAAGCCAATAATAAATGGAGATTTCACTTTGCTGGAAAAAAAATAAAAAAATAGGAAACTAACCAAAAAGGAAAAATTAGAGTCCAATTAACTATTATGGCTGGTTGAGTGTGATCATGCCATAGACAAAAATGACAAGCCATCATGAGAGGTGATATCTCTTAACATTTCTAAGTAATGTAGGATTCATGCTCTTTTCATGGTTATGACCTCCCTTCTTGTTTAAATATAATTGTATTTATTGGTTTAGGAGGTTAACTTATGGAAACTCGTGGGTGATTTCAACTTCCATGGAATCACAGCACCAAGTAGTGTTTCTATTATGTATATGAATTTTAATTAGAGTTCCATCTTATTAGAGTTTCACCGTATTTAGCTGCAGGAGTTTATAATGTGTATAGCGTAATTTCTTATTGTAAATAATTTTATATGGGATCAAAGATTTGATAGAACTGTGTTAGACATAGAGTACTTACCTCTGATAATAATGCTTAAAACTTCACTTGCAACTTAAAATACCATCAGAGCTTAAACCAGTACCTAATGATTTCTTCTGGGTTGCACCTAGATTAATATTTGCAATTCAAGTTCTCTACATATATTTAATCAAATGGTCAAGAAGATTTACAAAATCACCCATACACACTTAATCTAATGGTCAAGGAAACATTATAGTCTAAAAAAACATAACAATAAATTTCTGAAAAAAAAAAGAGTTTCCTTTTCTTAAGAACAGCCCATGCATGTCAACATTCATGATTCATAACTACAAATTTGGAAACCAAATGCTTACCTTGTCTGCTGAGGCAGTTAACAAAAAATCACCCGAGCAACAAATTTTAGACTGGTAACCTATCAAATGCAATGTCTAATCAGCCAACAGATTTTCATGACAGGACAACTTCAACTACAACAAAAAATAGACAAAGATATGATCTAATTGAAGAAGGTAAAAATTCAAATTTCTCTTGAACTTTTCTTTAGCCGTCAATTGTTAGTGGCTGGGCAAACCTGATTTGCATTCTGGGAATGCATTCCAGGCTTCCTCTTTCATGGTGAGAGCATCTGCTGGTGCAAAAGTAGTAAGCCAAGAAGGAACTTTGCTGCAACAAGAATTACAATAGTATGAGAATTTAAAAATTATAACAAGATTTTGCAAGAAAAGCAAAAAAAGAAAGTACAAGAAAGATCACGCAAAGAATCACTTTGTTTTCCAAGTGGGTACACAAAAAGTAGTGATGTTCATACCGACATTATAACAAAGGCCATAGTTTTACACCTGCGGAAAAGTCGGGACAAAAGCATAAACAAAAAGTTATGTCAAAAGTTTTCAGATGCAACATCATATCATAACAGAGTACTGAATAGAACCAAACAACCTACATTTATCCTGACATTTCCAACAATCGAGCCCATTCTTGCATCCAACATGTTAAGCAAAACAGGCCTCATATCCATACATTCCTCAACTTCACTTAACCAATCACCACCCACACATGTCAAGCACCAACCCAAAATTACAAGTTAGAAAAAATTATTATCGACATACCAATAACCAAACCGCCCACAAGCTGACACATTAACACACAACATATTACTAAGTACACTTCTTCGTGGATCCACAACATCAAGATTAAAAGAACCTCCACATATCAACCCATCAAGAATTTACACAGTTTGCAGATTCTACCAAACAAATAGAGGCCAACTCATTTCCAATGATCAAATCATTTCACGCAATTAACATTGAAAAAACGAGATTAACACTCGGGAAATATATCTAATTCCATGTGGCCGATAAGACAAACGTAATGGCGAGAAGGCGCTGTCCAAGACTGATTTCACCCATACACGGGTTCTCCACCTTAGCTAGCCGTACGCCGCCACCCATGGCTTCCAACCGCCACCTCGAGCCTCCCTTGGCCACCATCAACCTACCCTGAGCCCCATAGCCTCGATCTGCCCCTCACGCACCCTCACTCTCCCATGGGTTTCTCCACCTATTTGGCTTAGATTCGCCACCCTCTAGCCACCGTGCCGCCTCCCCCTCACCACCACCAGCTCCACTGCACCTCTCTCAACCCTCCATGCTCAGTCATGCCTCCCATTTAACCTAGATGCGCGACGCAGGGGTGTGGGTGGGGGAGAGGATGCGCAACGCGGGGTGGGGGGGTGCAAATGGAACACAGGGTGGGGGGCTGCAGACGGAACACAAGGTTGGGGATGGGGGAGAACTCTGTTGGGCATTTCAAATGGGTGAAACCTGAGAGAAGGAACATGTTTTTGTTGTATGGACAACTTAGTCATTTTGCTAGGCCATATAGGGTGTGATCCGGCTGCTGCCAAATAGTGGCTGCTACCTAGATTTTTTCTAACGAATATACATTTGCCCGACATGTCAAACTGATGGGTCCAAAAATCGAACAACAACGCGTAAATCTCTAAACAGTCACACATCAAACCCAGACAGCCACATATCAACCCAATATCTCATATGTTCAAAGCAAACTTATCCTTAATTTATCAAACAACAAACGGCCTACATTTATCCCAACATGTCAAACCGACATTTCCAACAATCGAACAGCCCATTCTTGCTCCCAACATGTCAAGTAAAACAACCCACATATCCATACATTCCTCAACTTTGCTTAACCAATCACTACCCACAAATGTCAAGCAACAACCCAAAATTACAAGTTAGAAAAATTATTATTGACATGTCAATGACTGGACTGCCCACAAGCTGACACATTACTAAGTACACTTCTTCATGGATCCACAACATCAAAATTAAAAGAACCTCCACAAATTAACCCACCAAGAATTTACACAGTCTACAGATTCTACCAAACAAATAGAGTCCATCTCATTTCCAATGATCAAATCATGTCACGCAATTAACACTGAAAAATGAGATTAACACACAATTCACTCTCATCTATCAGTATTCAATGACTTAACACTATGTTCATATATAGTATTAAGGCATTTTAATCCAGCCTATAGGCTGTCCCTCCATGACTTAAACGTGTGATGTAGTCCCTATTTTGATAACACTTGTTAAAGACCTAACCATTGATCCAAAAATACATAAAAAATGACAGATGATGATGTGGAGTCTGAGCACTCATGAATTTCTTCAAGAAAACCATCAAGGCAATCATGATTTTTAAATACAAGCAACCTAAGCGTATTGCATGTCCTCAAATTATAAACCTATAAAAAAATACCCCAAATTACAATATGTTTGAGCAATCATTTTCTTGGTTTGGCAACAATACCTAGCCTGCATTACAAATTAATAAAGCCATATATGCAACAACCAGCTCGCATGGCAGCTTCAACTCCATCAAAGCCCAAGACAACTCATATTGGGGCCATTATCTTCTGCACAAACTCAACTTCACATATCCGATGAGTTTCGACCGAGTCAGAAATCGGTCCAAATAATGTTCGTTTTGACATAATAATAATAATAATAATAACACTAATAATAATAATAATAATTTATTTTTATAACAACTTGAATTTTTCATATAAACTAGTCTCTATGCATGCAATTCAGTATGGAGGTTATTTTCTTTCGTTAATTCTACTCCAATATAGATAAGCAATTTTCGATATTGAAATTACATATTGGCTCCTACGTACGGTAGACGCATGCAATTGTTACATGTAAATTCACATAAATAAACCTCAATTATTTATTTATTGTGGTGTCCATCCAACCAAACCTCGATCAATCGGTCCCTTTTATTTACAGACATTATTAATATACTTTATGTTTCTTTTTTTATATATAGGAAAGCAAATATGATGGAATACTTCATGTTTAAAATGTCGGTAAAGCAATAAAATATTTAAGTTGGACATACCTTTCAATACCATTCATTTTAAGTTATTTGAAGGTATTTACCCCTCTTCAATACCATTAATTTGCTTATTTAATGTCAAGACCTTTCAATAATATACACCATTTTCAATTATCTATGAAATAAAAAATGAAAAAAGTAAACATTGCATTCACTATCCACCAATTATTTTTATTACATGCTCAATATTCTAGTCACATCAAAGTAGTAAATGGGTACACCAAAAGCGCAACGCAAATTACAAAAGTTATTTAACAGTTTACTGTGAAGAAAAGACATAGAAGCTGCTAAAAATTTACAAATGAATACACCATAACACCATAAATTTTAGCGGAAAAAAAAATGAACAATAGGAAAAAAAAAGTTTGAAATTGCAAATTCAAGTACTGATGACTTTGGAGTGGCTAAAACTTGGGTAGGTAACTGCCAAGAGGTGACTCCCCCATATGAAGAAAACCAGATGATTTTCTAGCCCAATATTAGTTGAAAATCCTTATTTTCTGTGCAACAGTCAGCTGCAAGATCATTGATGGTAGAAAATGTTCTTGGAGAGTATGCACAAATAAAGGAGATCAAAGCAATTGGTCGCATCATCCATCATGTAGCTATATATCAGATTCATATACATGTGCTCCAACATTCAAACTAAATCATCCCTGTATGCTTAGACATAATAGATAGTCTTGAGAAAAGTTGTATGTGTTGCAAAGCAGTAATCTAGACTAGAAAAGCACCCACGTTCAGCCAAAAATCAAATTACCTTAATTTTCCATGCTTGAGAAACATACAGCCCCAGCTGAAATTGTTGTCATGAAAATAGACAACCTCAATGTTGTAGCCTTAATTTTCCATGCTTGAGAAACATACAGCCTCTGCGCACGCCCCTGCTTGCGCGCCTGAGCACAGCCACGCGCAAGCCCTTGTGCGTGCGCTCCTGTATGTGCCCCATGCCGCACGCTAGCGAGGTTAGTGGCATGCCTTTGCATGCATGCCATCCAGCGCAAGGCTCCAACCCATGCCTTGCAGGCTAGGCCAGTGGCATGCCCATCAGGCATGCGATCCAGCGCATGGCTCCAGCCTATACCTTGTAGCCCAACGCCCAGGCACCAGCCTGGGCCATGCAACACATACACATGGCTCACCATTAACAGGCCTTGCATGGCACCAGGCCATGCCCATCAGCAGTCCATGCATGGCACCATGCCATGACCATCAGCAAGCCATGTTGTGTCATCTAGCCATGGACCAACCCGAAGACCACCATGCACCATCCTTGCCCACCATGGGCTCATGCATGCCACGGCCAACTTGGTCCATGCCATTATGTTATTTTCTTTTATTTATTTATTTATTCATTCTAATGGACCTATTGGGGGTTTCTAATTTATAACTCTTATAAATAAGATCCTTAGTCTTTTTTTTAAGTCTTTTGACAAATTTCTTTTGGACGGCTTTGTTCTTGAGATCAGCAATTTCGATGCTTAGCACTTGGGTTCTTTGGTGTGTAATTCATGAATCCCCAAGGAAAGGATCACGCTTTGCAATTCGTGAATAAGTGTGAACTGGGTTATCAATCTTATGAGTATTATTCATTCATTATCTTGTCTTCTATTTTCTATCCATTGTTCTTATTAATTTGTGAGCATTGCTATTGAAGTGTTCTTGGATTGTTCTTGAAGATTACTTTTTGTTCATCTTATGCTCATTGTCGTGACCATCATATAGCCTTATTTGATCCCTCCAAACACTTAGTGTCGCCCACTATAGTGTTTGCCCTAATCTACATTCCATCAATAGCCTTGCTGCCACTTCCATCAAACCCTAGCCCAACAACTTCTTTCCATACACGACACTTCCACATTTGCCCTTCTTCCATCCCTTGTGCCCTAGTCGAAACCCTCAATTCTCCATAAGGAAACACTTTCCTTTTAGGAGTCTTGACCTTCCCAATTCAAATCCCTTGATTTAAGGAATTGAACATCATCTTCAATCCCTTAAATCCCTCATCCTTTAAATCACTCAAGTCAACTTTGACTTTCCCAATTAGCTCCACCGAATCCTCTAAGATTCCTATCACTTAGGAATCTTTCCATAATTCCCTCCAAACACCTTTTTCTGCAACCCTAGATGCCTTGTCACCCGAAACCCTAGCCTCCATCCCCCTTGGGCGACAACCCTAATTCCCTTAGCCAATTTCGACAACCTCAATTGCACCATACCGCAAACCCTAGCCTCACTACCAATCATCAACCCTAGTTCCACCTACTCAGCGCCACACTCAAGGAACAAACCCTAGCCGTCCACTTTGAATTGCAAGCCCTAAACACTTAGCCTACCCATTTCCACCATCATTCCACCACCAAACACCTACCAATTATTAAAGGCCAAAAAAGTTGGCAAGATCACTCAGTCACCATCATCACCAAGACGAGCTTGTGGACTTAATGTTTAGGGACAAGATCGGGGTCCCTAACATTAATTGGTGCTTTCATTGAGAGGTGCTTCTTGCTTGGTGTTTTTGAGAAGTTCTCACTTCTCCACGAGGTAAACTACGCGTTAACTCAAACTTTGTGAATTGGTTGGAGGAGTCCCTCGTTGGATCCCATTGATTATATTTATGATTGTGAAATATGAAGTTTGGGGGTTGAGGTAGAGGACGAAGTAGTGTTCTTGAAGGGATCAACCACCCTTGAAAGTGGGGGATCTAAGGTTTGACCTTGTGCAAGAGGGGTCGACCACCCTTGAAGGTGGGGACCCAAGGTTGGACCTTGAGCCGTGATCAAGCTCCACCAAACTTGTTGCTGTCCAAGCCGTGTACAAGCACAGTTGTAAGCTCAGTTTGCAAGACTCAATTGTAAGCAGTTGCAAGTTGTAGAGCCATGAACCGTGAAGTGCAAGAGGTCATGGATCAAAGCGGTTCCAACCGGGAACGCATTGAGGCTGTAGGTCATGGATCAAGGCGGTTCCAACCGGGAACGCATTGAGGCCGTGGAAGAGAATGCCACGAGAATCACGAACATCCTTAGTGAGGTTAACTCCACACTAGCCGAACTAAGGATGGCATTGAATGCTACCACCCGTGAGACCAAGGAGAATAGAAGGGAGATGGCTGCCATGAGGCATGATAACAATGCAAGCCTTGAAAGGCTCGAGAGGAGATTGGCCGTGACCAACAGCCAAGGGGTAGCACCAATTCCGAATGGTCAAAGGCAAGACGTATTTGTTGATGGAGCCGAAACGAGTGTCACGGGGTCTATACATGAGCAACCAAGACCCGAGTATAGAAGAGGTGGGAGGATTGAGAATGAACAAGCAGCCATGGAAAGGTGGATATGTGATGATGTCCACCATTCTAGAAGCCCTAGTGTTTTGAAAGTATCTCAAGATGTGAGGTTTGAAGTTCCGAGATATGAAGATCACCATGAGGCCGAGAATGACTTTGGCCATGGAAGACCGAATGGATATTAGGACCATGCCCATAGAAGCACTTCAATCATGGGAGAGAAAGAGACCATAGAAGCCAAAGACATGAAGAAGACCACTATGATGATGGAGTTGCAAACCGGGCACATGACCGGGGACCATGGAGGCCAAAGGTGGATTTCCCTAAGTTCAACGGGCGGGGGGGGGGGGGGGGGGGGGGGGGGGGGGGGGATCCATATGAGCGGTTGGACAAGGTGGACCATTACTTTCTAGTGTATGAGGTTCCAAGAGAAGGGAGAGTTTCTACGACTTGTTTTTACCTTGAGGGAAGAGCAAGTAAATGGTGGCGTTGGCTTCGTGATCAATATGATAAAGAGAGGAAACGTCTTGGGTGGACCGCCTTTGAAAAAGAATTCTTGATGCAATTTAGGCCTTCACCTATTGTCAACCATCATGGGTAATTGGCCAAGTTGAAACAAGAGGGAAAAGGACACCATTTTATTAATGAATTTCGGCAACTCCAAACCTTGGTGAGGGGTTGGTCTGAGGAGGCATTAATTGGCACCTTTGTGGATGGGTTGAAACCTTGGCTTGCCAATGAGATAAAGTTGAAACAATCCACAAGATTGCAAGAAGTGATGAGGATGGTCAAGATATTGGAGGAGAGCACTCACATTAAGAAGCGTCATTCCAAGGACATGGGGACAAAATTTTCCAAACCATTGCAAACCAAAGTCCCTTGGAAAGGCAAGGAGGTAGAAGGTAGTGCATCAAAATCAAAGCCATATAAAGTGAAAAAGTTATCTAGAGAAGAGGTGCAAGAGAGAATCAAGAAAGGGCTTTGCTTCAAATGTGGTGACGAGTGGAGCAAAGAGCACAAGTGTAGGGCCGGTCAAGCCTATGTGTTACTTGAAGATGAAACAAGTGAAGTTGAAGAAGATGGCCATGTTGAGACAACAAGTGAAGAGTCGGAACAAGAGGAGGCCGAATCTAATGAGCCATTAGAGGAGGCCGAACTATCCTTGAATGCCATCTTGGGTGTACCTAGACCCACATCCATGAGAGTGATGGCATGGGTTAGAAAATTTGAAATGACTCTTTTGGTGGATAGTGGATCCACGCATAATTTTATTAATGCTAATATTGTGACCAAGATTGGGTTGAAGCTGTGTGTCATTGAACCGTTTGAAGTGAAAGTCGCCAATAGGAACAAGCTTGGATGTGAAGCACTTGTCAAAGAAGTGAAGATGAACGAGCAAGGTGTGAGGATAGTGGCCGACCTTCATGTGTTGGCACTAGTGGGTCTTGATGTGGTGATCGGCAATGCTTGGCTCAAGGGCCTTGAGAGAGTCATTCATGACTACCACAATATGACTATGGAGTTTAAACTTGGCTCAAAGGAAAGAATGTGAAAAGCCTTGACATCAAAGGAAGTGAAAGCTTGTGAGACCATCATGTTTGACAAGTTGTGCAAAGGAGGGGCCTATTATTTTGCCATTGTGGTGGCCAATGGAGACTACTTGTGTAATGTGGAAAATAGTGAAAACGAATGTAACAAAGATGAAATGGAGGGGCTGCCCGTGGAGGTAAAAGAGGTCTTAGAAGACCATCGAGAAGTTCTAGAGGTGCCTTTTACATTGCCCCCATCTAGACTCTTTGATCACCGGATTGTGCTTGTTGATGAGAAGAAACCAGTGAATGTTCCACCTTACTGTTATGCCCATTTTCAAAAAGGGGAGATAGACTGGCAAGTGGATGACATGTTGAAGAATGGCTTGATAAGGCTAAGTACTAGTCTATTTTCTTCTCCCGTGCTACTAGTGAGAAAGAAAGAAGGGACATGGAGATTTTATACCGATTATAGAGCTCTAAATGAGGCCACGGTGAAGGATATGTTCCCTATCCCAACCGTAGATGAGATGCTCGATAAGCTCCATGGTACAAGAATTTTTTCAAGTTAGATTCGAGGGCGGGTTACCATCAAATAAGAATGAAGAGTGAAGACATACACAATACAGCTTTTAGAACACATTCCGGGCACTCTGAGCATCCTGTGATGCTGTTTGAATTGTGTAATGCTCCATCTACTTTCCAAGCTGCCATGAACACAATTTTCAAGCCATTTTTGAGAAAGTTTTTCTTGGTTTTTTTTATGACATCTTAGTCTATTCCAAGACTATTGAAGAGCATAAGAGCCACTTGAGAATTGTGATAAAGATTTTGGAGGAGCACCACTTCTTCATTAAGGCTTCCAAATGTGTCTTTATGGAGAAAGAACTTGAGTACCTTGGTCACTTCATCTCAAGTGAGGGGGTGAAAGTGGATCAAAGAAAGATTGATGCCATGGTTGATTGGCCATTACCTAGTGACATTTCGGCATTGAGGGGCTTCTTGAGGTTAACCGGTTACTATAGGCGGTTTGTAAAGAATTATGGGCTCATTGCTAAGCCACTTACATCCTTGTTGAAGAAGAACAATTTTGCAGGGACCCAAGAGGTAAGGGAGGCCTTTGATGAGTTGGAGAGGGCTATGACTACCACTCCTGTGCTCGCAATGCCAAACTTTGAGAAGCCTTTTGAGGTATACACCGATGCTAGTAGTGAGGGAATAAGGGTTGTTTTGGTTCAAGAAAAAAGACCAATAGCCTTTATTTCTAAAGCACTTGGACCAATGAAAAAGGCTTGGAGTACTTATGCTAGAGAGATGCTTGCGGTTGTGCATGCCGTGAAGGTGTGGAGACCTTATTTTTTGGGAAGAAAGTTTACCATTGTCACGGATCAACAAGCATTGAGGCATTTACTTCAACAAAAAATAGTGACACCCGAGCAACAAAAATTCTTAGTGAAGTTGCTTGGATTTGAATCTGACATCATCTACCAACCGGGCAAAGAGAACAAAGTGGCGAATGCTTTGAGTAGAAAAGAAGGAAGTTCAATTTTGTGGTTAGTGCATGAGGAAGATGAATCTTCTATGTTGGCCTTGAGTGGGGCCGAATGGAGGATTTGGGACAAAATCCATGAAGCTACAAAGATTGATGCTAGAGCTATTGAGATAGTGGAACTTCTAAGAGCTGATGGTGATGGAGTTGTTGGCTTCAAGGTGAGAGATGGTTTGATCTACTACAAGGATCATGTATATGTGCCGAATGTACCTAATTTGAGGAAGGAAATCATTGACCATTTTCACAATAGCTATGAAGGTGGCCATTCAGGTTGGCTAAGGACCTACATAAGAGTTAAGCATTTCTTATATTGGGAAGAAATCAAGAAGGCCGTGAAGACCTTGGTTGCCGAGTGTGACACATGCCAAAAGATCAAGTATAATACAAGACCCCCATCCGGGCTCTTGCAACCCTTACCTGTTCCAAACTTGATTTGGAAAGATTTGTCTATGGATTTTGTGGAGGCTTACCCATTAGTGAGGGTTATGAGGTTATTTTTGTGGTGGTGGACCGCCTAAGTAAGTATGCTCACTTCATACCTCTAAGACATCCATACACGACCAAGAATGTGGCCAAAGCTTTTGTTGATAATGTGGTGAAGCTTCATGGTTTTCCAAAAAGTATTGTGTCCGATTGTGATAGGGTGTTTATGAGTACTTTTTGGAAGGAATTATTTGAATTACAAGGAAGCAAATTGAAGGCTAGCTCATCCTATCATCCTCAAACCGATGGGCAAACGGAAGTTGTGAATAGAACCCGTGAACAATATTTGAGATGCTTTTGCCATGAAGAGTAAAGAAGATGGGGAGACTTTTTGACATGGGCCGAGTATTGGTACAACACCTCTTTCCATGCTTCCATACAAAGAAGTTCATTTGAAGTTGTGTATGGAAGATCAGCACCCATTTTGGTCAACTATGAGAAAGGCACGGCTAGAAATGATGAGGTTGAGAAGGAATTGCTTACAAGGGATGAGATTTTGGCAACGGTGAAAAGAGAGCTCAAGAAAGAATGAAGAAGCACTGTGATCAAGATAGACATGTTGAGAATTTCAATGTGGGGGATTATGTCTACTTAAAGCTTCAACCTTTTGGGCAAACAAACTTAAGAGAGAAGCTTAGCATGAAGCTCTCTAAAATGTATTATGGACCTTTTAAGGTGTTGGGAAAAGTGGGAGAGGTAGCCTATAGGTTGGAACTTCCTCCAACCTCCAAGCTACATCCGGTTTTTCATGTAAAGGTATTGAAGAAAAGAGTTGGCGATCCAAAGATTATTGTGGAGGAATTACCAAAATTTGATGAAGAAGGCCGAATGCTTCTACAACTAAGAGAAGTCCTTGATTATAGAGTGGTGCCAAGGGGAAGAAAAAGAAGAAAAGTGTGGCAAGTGTTGATTAAATGGGGAGGCTTACCAAGAGATAAGGCCACGAGGGAAGATTATGATGACGTAAGGGGGAGGTTTCCTCAATTTATCCTTGAGGGCAAGGATGTGCTTGAAGGGAGGGGAAATGTTAAAACCCCTGGAAAAGTGGCCTCGGGACAAGCCTCGACACTGCCCTTGGAAGGCAAGGGCAGCACCATGGCCAGCCTACACGCATGCCTTGGCTTGTGCCGTGACACGCACGGGGCACCTAGCATGCACGCATGCCTTGGCCCACGCGTTGACAAGCACGGGGCGCCCTACATGCAGGCAAGCGAGGTTAGTAGTTGCGCACCGCACAGCGAGCGGCCTAGCATGCGCATGCCTAGGCGCACAACCCTACACTGCCCGTGGCACTACGCTCGCCCCTGTACACGCCCCAGCGTGCGCGCCCACACTCAGCCCTGCCCACGCCCCTGCGCGCGCCCCTGCTCACAGCCATGTGCAAGCCCTTGCCCGTGCGCCCACGCTCAGCCCTGCGCACAGCCATGTGCAAGCCCTTGCGCAGGCGGCCCCCCTGTGCACGCCCCTGCATGTGCCCCACGCCGCACACCAGCGAGGTTAGTGGCATGCCTACAAAGGCATGCCATCCAGCGCACGGCTCCAACCCGTGCCTTGCAGGCTAGGCCAATGGGGCATGCCATCTAGCACATGGCTCCAGCCCATGCCTTGCAACCCAAGGCCCAGGCCACCAGCCTGGGCCATGCAGGACGCACACATGGCTCACCATCAACAGGCCTTGCATGGCACCAGGCCATGCCCATCAGTAGGCCTGTGCATGGAACCATGTCATGACCATCAGCAAGCCATGGACCAACCCGAAGACCACCATGCACCATCCTAGCCCACCATGGGCTCATGCATGCCACGACCAACTTGGTCCATGTCACTATGTTATTTTCTATTATTTATTTATTTCAATGGACCTATTGGGAGTTTTCAATTTATAACTCTTATAAATAGGACCTTTAGTCTTTTCTTTTACATCTTTTGACAAATTTCTTTTGGACGGCTTTGTTCTTGAGATCAACAATTTCGGTGCTTAGCACTTTGGCTCTTTGGGGTGCAATTCGTGAATCCCCAAATAGAGGATCACACTTTGCAATTTGTGAATAAGTGTGATCTAGGTTATCAATCTTATGAGTATTATTCATTCATTATCTTGTCTTCTAGTCATGACTTGTACAAGTGTCACACACTTCTTTTTTAAAAAAAGTAAGATCTATCATTAAAAAATTATTATTTTTTATATAGATCTAATATTTACTTACTTTTAATTTTCAAAATTAAGGAGCGCGCGTGATGATTCATGTTCACTATAACTACAAATATTATTTATCTAAAACTTTTGTTGCTCGACATTTGGAGAAAAAAAGTGAATGTATTTCATTGTCAATAATCTTATGTCAACCAAAAACACTATAATTATTTCAGGTTCATGGTGGTTTTCTAAGTGCATATGATTCAGTCAAGACAAGGATAATTTCTCTTAATTTCTCTCCTTAAATCTACAGTTGGTCATATGTAAGTTGTTCTTTTGTTCAACTTTAACAATTCCAAGCGAAACTAATATATATCTTAATGTCACATGAGAGAAACATGTAGAGGGTTAAATCGTAAGGAACTTGATAGTTGATAGTTAATCACCTTCATGTTGATGTTATAAGTTTATTTCCAATGTTTCATTTTGCTTGTAGTAGCTACTAAACTAAAGTAAGCTATGATTTCTTAGAATAAATAGAAGAATATTATGTTTCAAATCATGTGTGTGTACAGATTTTCCAAACATTGTTTTAGTGGTTTGAACATATATGTAACTCCTAGCTCATATCTTTAGGGTTTGGCTTGATATGTAGCATTACAAGATATTGATATTTAAGTTGAATGATCAGGCTATGTTGAATAACTGACACACTGTTGTCATGCATTTTGGCTATATTAACATGCCCTATTGTGATTTTTGTTTTAGTGACAGAGATGATCTTCCTGAGCCGCTGCTCAATTGACATGCGTATGTGACCGGGCATAGTTTAAGTGGATCATTGGCTACCCTTCTTGCTCTCGAGCTTTCCTCTAGCCAGTTAGCTAAGTACGGCGTTTATCTTTCTACTTATAGAGTCCTTCATTCTTCCAAACTTAAGAAAATTAATTCCATTCACGATTCAGGTCTATATATTCGAAAACTGTGGAAAGCTAACTTGATATTTTTATCATTTGGAATTGAAAGAGATTACTTGATCCTAGAAAAATTGGTACTTACGTATTTGTAGTACTTTAATGTAGTGCGGCATTTGGAGAGGAATGGCAATGAAGTTTAACTATCTTTCTTTTTTTCTTTTTTTTTTTTTTTTAGTGTATCAGGTGATGGGCAATCTCTATGACTATGTATAACTTTGGATCTCCTAGAGTTGTTAACAAAAAGTTTGTAGAAGTTTATAATAGGGTAATAAAAATCACCATCTACAATTTTATTCATAGAAATCTCCATTTATTTGATATAAGTTTGCATAAATACCTTTACTTTTACCCTATGGCTCTGTATTTTGTGATGAAGTTAGGCCACAAGCATGCATGTAGAAACTTAACAAGAGCAAGAAAGGAAACCAAGCAAGCTAACCAAGCAAACTTAACAAGATAATGTGTTATCTTCATGGATGTTTTCGATAAATATTGTTTAGGTTTAACTTTATTCAAATGGATGGAGGAATAAATGTTGTCTAAATTTTGACTGCTTAATTCATTTGATTATGTGGAAATATTACTTCTGAGAACAACTCAACTGGCCTTGTCAATTGGCTATTGTGGATGTGACATTTACCCCCTGCATGATTTTCAAATAGCCTTATCCCTTCTACAGAGCCTTCACTTACAAAGTATTATTTAAATGTGTCTTGGGAGGTCTTAAACTAGTGGGATCATGTTATGATAACTTGAATAAGGTGTATGAAATCAAAGTGGTTGGATATGAGGAAGTTTTAATTAGTATATAGGTTAATGTCCCATGTTCCTTATTTGCATCAACCTTTGATTGATAATATAATAATGTCCTAGTAGCTAATGACTAAATGTTTTGTATTGGCTAATATAGTTAACTACATGAATTTTTTCAAGTAATTATGAGCAAGCAGTATTAGTGGATTAAGAGGCTTTGTAGAATAACATGAATGGAGATGAATTGAAGCAAACAAGAGCAGCATGTGTTTGTTGCAATAACGTGTCTATATGTCCAAAAATATGTATGCATGTAGTTAGGCACAAGGATTTGTTATGAACATTACTGACCATGTTGGCTAATTCCTTCTAGTAACATCCAATTTGCAAACATTGATGTATTTTCATGGCCTTAATTGACTGGTTAACGCAGTGGGCGAAGTTGTAAATTACTGTATTATTTATGTTATATATATTGGTTATCTTACTTTTTGGTTGGAATAAAATTTCAGGTGTTGGTTTTATCACTTGATGGTCTATTAAGTAGAAAGCCTTCAATAAGTTTGAGTATTTGATTGTATTTGTATCACTTGGTGGTTGGTAAGAAATAGTTTGGCCGTTGAAATTGATCATACTAAAAAGTCTATTGCCATGAATAATATTCTTGAAGAAAACAATTATTAGTTTACATTTTCCATGAAGAAGTTTCATAGGCCAAACGTTTTTTTTTCCACCACCTAATTTCATGGAAAACCGTATTATTTCCCAGATCATATTAGATGAGACCTTATTTGCCACGAAGAAAAAATGTTTTAACCGCCACAGATGTCGTCACGACAAAAAGAAGGTTTTTCCCATAAACTTGTGGTTTGATAGAGAAAGACTCTTTCTTCACTAGTTATATGCCACAAGTATCCCATGGACCACATTGGTGGCAAAAAAGTTTTTCCCAGTAAGGATAAACTTTTTCCCACAACAGTCACTCCCAAGAAAAAGCAGTATTTGTTGTAGTGGGTAACCATTTTGATGGTTAAAAAATAATAAAAAAGACATACAAAAAAAAATAAAGAGAAAGAAAGAGTGAACAAAGAATATGTAAATGAAATAAGAAAAGAATTCGGATGTTATTTTGTTTTAATAGTTAGTTTCAAACTAGATAAAGAATGTACAAATTATTTCAGGCCAACAAACGCACGGGAGTTTTGAAGGTTAAGAGAGGAGACAGTTTCAATGTCGTTATATTGTGCAGCAACATGAGCCAACGTCAGCAGATCTCTACAGAAATATTGCAACAAATGTTTTTTTCCAGCTACCAAAAAGTTGTCAAAAACACTAATTGTTTTCCCACGATTATCTATCATTGTTGTGGGACTTTATGCAGTCATTTTTTGGACTTTTTGGGGCAAGTAAAATTACTAGAAAAAGTCAAGTATTTGCGAAAACTCAAAAAATGGGGACAAAAAGTTATTTGGGAGAGGGGGCTAGGAAACAACAGCGGTTATGCCGTGATAAGAAGAAATTGCCGGAAATTGTTCTTTTCAACAATTTTGGCTACCAGTCATTGGAAATGGTGGTTTTATTGTAGTAAAATTTTAAAAATCCAGCATGATATAATCCGATGAAAAGAAAATAAGACTTGAATGATAAATATGTATATATATATATATACACACATATATAGTCAATTAATTTGGAACTAAAGGAAACATATCAAATCATTTTGTATCTTATAATTAACCATTTCTTTCCCGACAAACTATTTTAAAAGTATATTATTTTCTATTTTCTGGTTAAACATATTACGAGATTTTTTTCCTTTCTAGAGAGAACATGTACTAGTTTCAAATTAAATAGAGAACGTAGAAATTATTTCATGTGAGAAAAGCTTGCTTGAAATCTATATTTCTGGCAACAAACCTCGTCGGGAATAATATTGATTTCCAGTCGCAAGTGTTTCTTTTCGACTACCAAAAAATTTCCAGAAAAACTAATTGTATTTCTCAAGTTTATTTTTGGGACTTTTTGTAGCCACTTTTTGGATTTTTTGTCTCTAGGAAAATTGCCAGAACAAGCCAAGTGTTTGCATCAACTTGAAAAAAAAAAATTGCCGCAAGATTTTTTTCTTTGCGAGGGGGGGGGGGGGGGGGACAATGGATACGCCGTGACAAGAAAACATTACTGGAAATGGTTCTTGTCGTCGATTTTGCCAATAATTTTTGGCGACTTCAGTAGTGGGAAAATGTATTTTTTCTTTTATTCTAATTTCAAAAATCTTGCATGATTGTATATGTATGTATGTAAATATATATATGTATATATGTATGTATGCCTTTCAGAACTAAAGGAAACAAATCAAATCATATTATATCTTATAATTAATCGTTCTTCCCAAATAGACTAATTTAAAGGTATATTAATTTGGAACTAGAGAGACAACTTATTACTTTCAAACTATATAGAGAACGTATAAATTATTTCAGGCCAGAAAAACTCACTGGAAATCTTTACTTCTGATAAGTAATCTCACCAGAAATATTGTTTTCTGTTGGTGATGTTATGCGGCAAATGTTTTTTTTCCGGCTACCAAAAATTCTCAAGAAAAACTAGTTGTTTTCTTCACAATTATTTTTCATTGTTGTGGGCCTTTCGGCAGCCATTTTTAAAACATTTTGTTGTGAGAAAAATCGCCCAAAAAAATTAAGTATTTGTGATAACTTCAAAAAATTTGTTGCAAAAAGTTATTTTTGGGGGGTGGGGGTGTAACAATAGCAGCTATGCCATGATGAGAAAAAAATCTAAGGAAATGGTTCTTTTCAACAATTTTGCCTACAATTTTTGGCGACTTCAATAGCGGGAAAAAGTAATTTTTCTTGTATTGAAATTTCAAAAATCTCATATGATGTAATCTGATAAAAATAAAATAAGATTTGAAAGATAATAATATATACATATATGGTCAATTAATTTGGATTTAAAGCAAAAAGATCAAATCATATTATATCTTATAATTAACCATTAATTTCCAGATAGACTAATTTAAAGGGATATTAATTAGGAACTAGAAAGAGAACGAACTATTTTCAAACTAGATAGAGAACGTACAAATTATTTTAGGCGAGAGAAACTTTTTATTTCTAGTGACTAAACTCGCTAGAAATATTGATTTAAGTGGGACAGCATTGCTACAAATGTTTTCTCGAGCTACCAAGAAAATGCCGAAAAAACTAGTTGTTTTTGCCTCGTTTGTTTTTCATTGTTGTGGGACTTTTTGGTGCCATTTTTCTGACATTTTGTGGCGAGCAAAATCGTGAAAAAAATCAAGTATTTGCAATAACTTCAAAAAATCGACGCAAATAGTTATTGGTGGGGGAGGGTGGCCAACAACAACAGCTAAAACCATGACGAGAAAAAATTGTTGAAAGGGGTTCTTTTCTGCGATTCTGCCCACAATTCCTTAGAAGGTCAAAAATTTTATTGGCAACCAAAATTTTCATCCCTAAATATTTTATTTGAACATTATATTGATCAATTGAATGGTAAATGACGTTTGTCAGTATTTTGTAACGAAAGATAAATTTTATCTTTAAAAGACATTTTTAGGGACAATTTTGTTTCGTCACAAAAACAAATCTACCCTTTTTTTTTTTTTTTTTTTTTTTTGTTGCTGAGATACTTGCATCTATTCCATTATCTTCAATTATTAGTGGTTATTGAGTTGATGTGAAACACTATCATTGATGAGTCATGACCACGATAAAAATATACTCTATATAGACTATACTTCTATGAAGTTTAAAATTATTTAATAATAATTTTAAATGTTTGAATTTGTAGCAGTACTGTATATTTATTTATTTTTCTATAAATTATTTTTTCTCATTTACAAATAGATAAAATCAATAGGCAAGATTGATTAACATTGCTGAAGATTGTCTTTGATTTGGATTTGTTGAATTGTGATCATAATCATGATTACCTTCATTAATTTGACTTGGTGTACTTAAAGTAAGGGATTGATTGTTATCTTGAAGGAAGACTGCCAAGGGATATATGTTTATCATACTTGTACACATATTATCATTATCATTTCTAAATTGTTGATTTTTTTCTTAGAAAAAGCTAAATGTATTTAAGAATAACTTACAAAAAATTTATTTCTCCACATGTGAATTATTGATACACTGAAAATCAAGAAATTTTAAATTCAAAATTTGAATCCCAAAAGAAATTAACAAAATGAGTCTTGTAGGTAAAATTGTAAGTACATATATCACTACTTTTTGTTCTTATCCAAATAGTTTTGTAGGTAGTGATAGGAGTAATGTAATATATAATATTTAAGAATAAAGATGATAATAATTAAGTTAAATAAAACGGCAAAACTAATCTCTTTCTGTCACACTAGCACACACGAAGTGCACATTATTTATTTCTAATACACCTACTATTTTGAATAGACTACTATTATTCTTATCATCTTCATAGCATACATATCTTTAAAGCAAGAGAGTATTTTTGGTGCAAAGCAACATATTTATTCCTATTGAGACACGTCTTCTATTCTTGGGCTAAATGAATTTAGTCATTAAAGTCTAAATAATGTTAAAAGTTGAGTAAATAAATACTAGAAAATAAGAAATTTTAAAATTCAGACTTTTTGCAAGAACTTCTAAAACCAATTATTTGCAACAACTTAAAACAATTGCAGTAAATTTTTTTTTTTTTTTTTTTTTGGGAGGGGGGAACGGTACAAGTTTAAAAGTATTATGAACTAAAGAGATACCCTTTTTTCGGATATCAAAAAATAACCAGAAAAACTAGTTTTTTTCCCATGATTATTTGCCATTGTTGTGAGACTTTTTGGAAACTTTTTTGAATTTTTTGTGGTGAGCAAAATCTCAAAAAGTCATTTGGGGGTGGGGATGACAATAGTGACTACGACGTGATGACAAAAATCATCGTAAATGGTTTATTTTTGGGAGTTTTCCTACAATTTCCCTTAACATCAAAAAATATTTTGAGGAAGAAATTTGTTATCAGTAAATATCTCGTTCGAACGTTTTATTGATCAATGGAACGGTATATGACTTTCGTCAATATTTTGGAAAGAAAATTAAATTTCATCCTTAAAAGTCATTTCTTGGACAATTTTATTTCATCCTTATCAACCATTATCTCATAAACCAATTAATGCATTTGGAGCTCCCTCAGTACATTATTTTCTTTTGTGACTGGTCTGTTCTTCACTACTACTGATACTCTCTATAGATAAACATCCAAAAGACAACAATAAGGACTCAACCTCACCCTTCATAGAAAGAGAGGACTCAACCTCTAAAGAAAAAATGTCTGAAAGACGAACTCCTTTTTTTTATTTTTACTAAACAATAAGGAAAACAATAAGGAAAGCACTAAGATAGATGCAAAAAAAGGACGGATTACAATTTAGATAAACTCTGGTAGACTTTAAAATCTGTGACGACACATGAAGGCAACACGTTTTGTCTCTTTTCAGCCACAAAAGTCATATCTGAAAGATCTTATAGTGGCGATTCCAGTGATCTGACGCATGTGGTGAGAAAAGTTGCTGGAAGGGGTGGCACATGAGGACCACGCGCGGAGATTTTCAGAAAACCGTCACTATCCTTCAAACGATTTGTTGTCTGAGAGTCTTCTTATGCTGCACATGTCTTTTGAGAGTTGTCAAAAAACTGTAGATTTGTCTTTTTTGACCTTACAGAAAACAAAATAAACTAAAGAGAGAGAACTGCCTTAATAGACAATGTGGTCAGATGGAAAAATGAGAGAATGAGACTCGGCTTCCTCCTCCTCTTATGGCGAAAATCAGATCTGTAGGCTTTTTATGGATGAGAAAGTTTGCCTTTTTGAGAGAGAGAGAGAGAGGGTAAATCATATTATATCTTATAATTAACCTTTTCTTCCAGAATACAACAATTTAAAAGTATATTAATTTAGAACTAGAGAGGGAGCATACTTGTTTCGAACTCCTGTAGGCTTCAAGCCCAAGAAACTGTGCCCACAAGACCCAGAAGTTGTGTTCCAAGCTGCTGATGGCCCATTTCTTAAACGACCTCCTTCTCTTCGTTTCACTTAGACATCAGACCACCTTAACTTGATTTTTATTAGTGCTCTTAACCTTGAGGACAAGGTTCTTTAATGCGGGAGAAGGTTAGGAGCTTAGGTTTGGCTGGAGGAAATGGAAATCGAGTTAAGGTGTTCTGATTTGTGGGTGAAACGAAGAGAAGGAGATTGTTTTAGAAGGGAGCCGTTTCAGAAAGGGGTTGTCAGTACTTGGAATGCAGCTTCTTGGACTATGTGGGGGTAGTTTCATTGGCTTGAAGTTATCAAGGAGAAAGGGGCCTCTTTTGTTTAATGAAAACGCTTTTAGGAGCAGTCAAAAGGAAAATGCGTTTTGAACCGAAAAAAAAGGACCGATAATCTTGACCAATTGTATATATTTTATTTTATTTTTACTTAATGATTAAGTAAGTGATTATTAGTGAATTGATATTTTTTTATTTTTTAAAAATGTTCAAAGATGTATAAAAAATGGTTGAAAATAAATAAATAAAAAATTAGACTTCACTATTCAGCCTACTCTCTCAATACCACCCAAAAGTATCAAAACAAATTATATTATGCATGAGCTTACTGTCAGAGATCCTCCTCTAAACAAAAGGGTATGTAGTGTTTCATCCATTCATTGTAGTAATATGAAAATTCTTTAAGCATCAAGGTTCTTTTTCAAAATATCATTGTAATTATCCGTTAGAACTCTAACAATAATATGAATATCCTTTAAGCATCAAGGGGAGCTTTTTGAATTGTGGTTATGTGCGCGATTCTAATAACCGTAACTAAAGCTATGGCCAAAATATCGTCACGTGCGCAATATGGCACTCCTTTCCTCACCCAATCAAGGAAAGCTCCATCCCTCACCCAACCGAGTTATGCCATCCTTAATTTCCTCGTCGAAGCGAGATATTTTCACCTTTTTCCACTGGATTTGCACTGATATGCCTTCTCTAGGCAGCCAAAACTCAGAACTACTATTAACGTCAAATATGCCAACTAAACATCATCAAACCAAGATCCCCTTGCATCAAGATAGGAGTTTTACGATGTATCTCAATTAAAACAACAAGTATGATAAAAGTAAACATAATCATAAATCTATGCAACACATTTTAGAAACTATTATAATTATATTTGAAAAAAATGAACGAAACAGAAAATTTAGAATGATTGAACCCATAACAAATTAAATATTTAGAATTAAGTTATATATTGAAGTCATAACAGGACATGCATTGCTCCACCTGTTATAAGACCTATTAGACATGTACATCATAATAATAATAATAATAATAATAATAACAATAACAATAATAATAATAATAATAATAATGTACTTATAAAAGATAATAATTTCAAATAAAATAATTTTTAATTTTTCAGAAAACTAAATGGATATAATTGTAATTGGAATGATAAAATATAAAAATAGAGTATTAATTTGAAATTTTAAAAAGTATAATGTTTTTTAAATGAATATAATATTAATTTAAAAAATGTATCCAATATGATTCATTATTATAAGAAATAATATGAAACGATATCCTAAAGTAATAAAATATTGTTCTTTTCAAATATAATATTATTGTTCTTTTCAAATTTTTAATTGCAATCCCGATCTTAGAAAATAAAAGCATGTTCTTGTTAAAATAATTTTTTAAAGGATAAAAGTGCTATTAATTCTTTTAATAATAATTTTAAAAATGTATTATATTGAGTAATACTATATATAGTCATGGAATGTGTAAACGATGCGCAATCTTTTCGAAAAAGAAATGGATCCACTATTAAAAAATGGTGGGTGTAGCGTGAGAGAAGTCACCGCTAAGGCCAAATGACCTTTTTTTTCATACATTTTTTATACTCTTAAACATTTTAAAAAAAATCATAACATCATTAAAAAATATTTCCTTAATAATTAAGTAAAAAATAAATAAATAAAAATTCGGGACCCTTTATTGGGACATGTAGCATTTTCTTTAAAAATTAGTTTTTTATGTGAATCCCATATTTACTTAATTTTTTAAAGAGATTGCACAACGCTTTTGCACTCCACGACTACAAATATTATTTCTCAATATGAAATGCGTTATAACAAAAAAAAAAATAGTGAATATGATAAATTAAAGATAAATTATAAACTGATCAATAAATTGGAACCTAAAAATAATAATTGTATTTTGTAAAATGAAAATATTATCAATCCAATGGCTATGATTTATTTTTATGAATTGCTACAAAAAATAATATGAAGATAATTGTTATTTTTTCAAATAATATTATATGCGCAAAATACTATTATTTTTAAATTTAAAAAGAAATATAAAAAATCCTAAGTTGTTAATAATTTGTTCTACAAAAGTTCAGTAAACAAAAACCTTCAATTGAGATTATTTCTAATATATGAATATTGCAGTCTTCTTAGTATTATATTCTAATCAATATTAGAATAACAGAAAATTTAATTATATATTTTTTAACAATGAATTGGAGGACAAGATCGTAATTGTGGGAACGGGAATGAGGGCCAAAACGTGATTTTATAAATGAGATCCAACTCAAACACAGATAAGAGGCTATTGTCCAACTGAAACACACAGATTAGCACCCCTCATTATAAGTCATATGAGTTTAGATTTTTTGACGTCTCCTAAAACTTCTACTTCAGCTAAGAATCCTGCTATGAGGGTTGAGATTGGCAAGGAATGTAAACCAATTATCATGGCTGCTATTACCACTCAATCATTCGCCAATAACGCTAGAGAGCAACCCCAATTAGCCCTCAACAGCACTACACCAGAAAGCAACAATGATTCATTGACAATGAATAATATTGCAGCTACTACTGATAAAGGGTTTTCTATAGATATAGATGATGGCCCCAAAAATTTCAACAGCAACAGCAACAGCAACAGTACAAATTCTCCCCAATAGACGAAGAGCACATCGTTTTTTACATAAAGAAGAAAATACGTAACCAGCCCCTACCAATGAACAAGATCGTGGAGGTTAACCTATATGCATATGACCCAGATTTTCTTATAGATAATACTGATCTTGTTCAAACATCCTGTTTCTTTGTTGGTATTCTTCCATGGTTTGAGCTGTTTGGAACTGGATCTTTTCCAGTGAAATTAGTTTAAACATAACGTCACATGATATAAAGTTTCTTACTTACTAATAATTTTTAATCTGAATGAGAGAATCATGGCATATCAGATATTGTGCAGATACCTTCTTCTTGATGTGCTGTTTTTCTTTTTCCTTGCATTGGTATAATTAGGAATAAATGCGATTAAAGAAAATAGGGTGAACTTGCTGAATATGTCCTTTGATGCATAGTGTTGGATAGTGCTTCATTTCGTTTGACTGAATGTGTAATCCCAATTGCATGCATATTCAAAGTCTTATAATGAAATCCATAATATTAAGTACGTATACATTTAGAAAAAAGATCAGTGAGATTTTGATTCAATAATCATCCACATCAATGGTACAGTGTTTGTTGCAAATCAATGTATTTGTACGATATGCATGCAGTCATCAGTGTCTGTTTCCCGTTGAAACATTCAAAAGCAGAGGATCAAAGCAATAAACATAAGAAGAATTAGGCTAGCTAGCTCTTCCTTTTTTTAGGTTTATTATTATTCTTTTTTTTTTATAACTTTAGTATCAAATTAACATTTTCCTTCCAGTACATTTTCACCCCAAGAGAACGAAAGTATCCAACTGGAAGTCGGCCAAATCGGGCTGTGCTTATAATGGATATTGGAAGGCCACCGGAGCTGACACGGAAACCAAATCCAAAGGAACCGTAGTTGGGTATAAAAGGGCATTGGTTTTTTTATAGGGGAAGACCTCAAAAGGGTAAGAAGACTAACTGGATTATGCATGAATATAGAGTCAAGGATCCACCTCCGAGTAAAAGGGGCTCAAAAGGCATGAGTGTATGTATGATCTGTCTTTCATCCTTTCATTTTATCACTAAACCATTAATATGATCAAAAAACTATGATCATAAGCAGTTTTGTGATCCTTTTCCAACCCCATTGTACTGTGTTTTAAGATTCTTCTATTATTCTTAAACCGACCCTCATCACTAAATCTTGTATTTTGCAGTTGGATGATTGGGTTCTTTGTAGGATTCACAAGCAACAGCCTATTAAATTCTCCCTTACAAAACTAGTAAATCATGATGAGGGGGATGAGCATATAGATCAAATAAATTTTTCAGGTTTCAAAGGTGCCGCCATTGCTGAGGTTGAGGTACTGCAAGTTATGGGTGCCTGGAATAATTTTCAGATGCCAACCTTCCAAAATGGGTTCCAGCCAGAATCTGTTTGTCATCAATACAATAATATTAATGCTGCTCCCAGTACAGCTATTTTCCATGACAATCTCCAGTCCAACTATGAATCACTTCCTCCTGTTCAGGTGGTTCAACCAATTGGCAGTTGGATGTTTAATAATTCCAAAGATCAGAATGCCTATATGTCTGATAATCAGGATGTTCCAAATGATGAATCGAATGCATACCCAGAGGATATTTTGAACGCTGCTAGAAATCCAAATCTATTGGTGAATCTTCCTAATGATCCTGCTGGGACGCCGTGAGTAATTAATTATCTTTTGTTGAGAATCCAGTTAGCTAGCTAGGAACTTAATTACTGGATGTTTAGGTTGATCTAGCTAGGAACTATTCTGATTCCAAATGATGAATCGAATGCATACCCAGAGGATATTTTGAACGCTGCTAGAAATCCAAATCTATTGGTGAATCTTCCTAATGATCCTGCTGGGACGCCGTGAGTAATTAATTATCTTTTGTTGAGAATCCAGTTAGCTAGCTAGGAACTTAATTACTGGATGTTTAGGTTGATCTAGCTAGGAACTATTCTGATCTAGCTAGCTAGTTTTGGCGTTTATTTTAAGGTTTGGTAATTATTGAACATGCATTTTAATAATATGTATGGATTTTGAAGATTCATCTAATTGCTTCCATGCACATGGATCAATTCGTCCATGAATTAATTGCGCCCAGTATTTTGTATTTGTTATAGTAAAATTTTGAGTAATATTATATATAGTCTTAGACTTGTATAAACGTCGTACACTCTTTTTTTTTAAAAAAAATGAGATCTACTATTAAATTTTTTTTGTTATTTATATAGATTTCATATTTACTTACTTTTAATTTTCAAAATCAATGAGCGCATGTGTCGCTTCATGTGCACTATAACTACAAATATTATTTCTTTAAAATTTTTGTTGCTTGTCATTTGGAGAAAAAAAAAGTGAATGTATTTCATTGTCAATAATCTTACATCAACCAAAAACATTATATGCACGTAATACTAGAGAAATAGTGTTTGCATGCCCTTTACATGATGAACATTATAAACACAAATAAATATGAAAAATTGAATTATATATTGATCCTACAATTAAACAGATCTATATATGTAGTAGTAATAATAATAATAATAATAATAATAATTCAATGGACTCAAATCATGCCCTTGCATGCAGTCATTAGATATGAAGGGGATCAAAAGCGCATTAGTAAGAAAAATCCACTTACCCAAGCGTACTTAATGCTTGTAAAACATGGGAAGGCATACAAGGTTTAAAATATGTATGAATCAACCAGCAATAAAAACACCATATAATAGTACTCAAACTTTAATCAACATTGTAAAAGAACATCAACAGATATTGGTCATGAATTATTGATCACATAAAATTAACAAAAGTTTATCAAGTGAAGTATAATTTCTATAATAATGAAACAAGTTGGCAATGAGCTCATAAAACTCCTAGAAAGATCGATGCATATATACCATATATATTTATATATATATTTATATATATATATATGTGGATCTAACCTAGGATCAGATTCATCTATATATGCTCATCGTTGTATGTTTATACATTGATCTAAAATTAATTGTAGCTCCTTGAGGCACAAAAAATAGACAATGAGCAAACAAACTGCCGTGAGAAATCAATTATGTTAAAGATAAAGGTTGTATCCAACTTATTTAAATCAACTTGGACTGTGATCTAAAAAGAAAAATAATTTTAGACACCTCCATGCCAGTACTAGATCAAGTACTGATCATCTATACCAATGTGTATTTGTGAGCGTGACATCTGATCATTCACATTCTTTAAGAGCTCATTTGAATATTAAAAGTATCTTAGAATATCTATAAATAGTAATAAATAATTTGAGTTAAGATCATGTTTTATTGGATTTTATGAAAGGAGAGAGAAACAAATTGCAAGAGGCCTTTACGTGATCTAGAGTGCCACAAACTCTTGAAATTCTTGTTCATGATTCTTGATGCATGCTTCAAAGTCTTACGTGAGTTTACGTGGGATATTGACAGAGAGTCTAGTTATTCATCATTTTCATATACCACATACCACATTTTTTTCAATCTTTTTTAGTTTTATTCTTTTTAAAATAATTAAATTATTTTATTCATCATTCATATATCACACATTTAGTAAAAAGAAAAGAAAAAAGAGGAGTGTATGATGAATAGAAGTTTTCTTAACAGAATGACAGAGCGTACTCATCTATTCATTAGTCCTTTTTGGTTTCTAAATAAATATATGTTCGTTTGATTTTTCTAAGTGAGGACTTCATACAGAATTAATAATCGATGGAGATCAAAATTGTCCTACTGTACATACGTATGTGAAATAGATAAGGAATTATGAGACTTCTACTAATTGTAGAGTAGATCAGATAACTACAAATTCTTATGTGAGATATATTTGATATGCATAGGCTCCTTTTAATTATCTACAAATTAATTACTTTATATATATATATATATATATATATATATATTTTGGGAATAAAACATCATGTGGTACGTAACGCGCGTGCACGTTGTCCAAGAACCAAATCAACTAGGACAAGTACTGTAACTCCCCAGTCCTGGATGAGGTCCGAGGGTTACTACCTTTCACTTAAATATCATATATTACAGTATTTATATTTATAGACTCTAAATTCTCAATACCATAGAAAAACTATTGTTTCAAATCAACTATCTCAATATAATCAACATCTCAAAATACCAAGCCATCAGAACACAACAAGATTACTTAATAAAATTCTTCACTACTCATATAAACCTTCTATATTTAAATCATCTCACTCATGCTCCATAATCTTAATCTTCAACTAAATTATTCAAATCATCTTAAAAATATTGTGGAAATAAGGGATGAGTTATTAATAATTCAATAAACATAAAACATATACTAATATGTAATCATTAGCCTTTTAACAGAGTTCCGGATGTAGAACAAAACATTTAGTTTCAGGAATATAGATCTAAAAACATGTTATCAGAATATCAAAGCGACGATTTCAAATGTTCATATTTAAAAATATTATTTGGTATAACATGATTGAACATCATCATCTTATCATATCGTATCGTATCATATCATATTAGAACAGAGATCATATTTAACCCCCTTGGTAGGATTGTATATTATGTGAAAAGTCAAGCAGAACATAAATCACCATGATACCAAAGCGATTGCACTTAGAATAGAGACTATTATTATATCCCATGGCGGGGCTAGAGGTCAATATTATATTCTATGATAGGGCTAGAAGTCACTATTATATCCTACAACAAAGCACTATTATCACCATTGACAGGACCATATATCAGAGCAAAACAGAATCAAAATTATCAGATCATAACTAGAAACAAAATCAGATACAGAATCAGAAAGTCATGCCAAAAGTTTTTAGATACCACATCATATCAAAACACAGTACTGAACAATTTCATATCATTTTTACATATTCAAAACCGATGTAGAGCATCTTCACATAACATGCACAAATTTTCAGATTTTTTATTCGCTCTTTTTGTATTGTCAGAAACAAAATAACATAAATTTGTTCATGTCTACACCAGTAATGACAAAAATACTTTTATCTTTTATACATATTTCATGAGTAATGCAGAACAAATAACTGAGGTTATTTCAAAATTC
Source organism: Juglans microcarpa x Juglans regia (assembly GCF_004785595.1). NCBI lineage: Eukaryota > Viridiplantae > Streptophyta > Magnoliopsida > Fagales > Juglandaceae > Juglans > Juglans microcarpa x Juglans regia. The sequence goes on from NC_054606.1 coordinate 23,274,587, forward strand.
TTTTTATAACAATAACGTGCATATTTTTCATAAAATCAATCATACTTCAATTTTCTTTTATGCAAAGTCTAACATAAAAATTCTGCTTACCTAAACTTTTAATTTTTCTGAATTTTCCATAACAGTATCGAACAAATATCAATCGTCACCTATAAAATTAGACACGTAACTTACGTAAATATCCAAGTAAACACATATTTTAATATTTAAGCTTAAAAATACCAAAATAAAATATTTTTCCTAAAACTTTTAAGATTCTCGCAACCTTAAATATCACCACTCCCCAAGTGAATCGATATCCACTTAATCTCTTCGACTAATAATTTGAACCTTAAAATATTTTACTACTGAAATCTAACTATAAAAAATTTAATACTAGTTAATATAATTATATCAAAAGTCTATTACAGTAAGCAATAAAATTTCATTTAATAAAAATAATCTAGATTAGATTTAAAGTATTTAAAATAAAATTACACTGTTACAGCTTACTTCTGTATAAAATTTAACGATTAACAACGTAATTTAAATCCCTTAAGTATTTGCTATAAAAATAAAGTTTCTGAACTATTTTAAAATAAAAACTGAGCACACTTTAAAAATATATATATAAACTCTAGTACGTAAACAAAACAGCCCAAACCCAATTGTAAAATAAGGCCATAAACGTAATATCACTCCCCTTTACCAAAGACAATATTTTCATTTTGTGAACCAGACTTCACTGAGAAGAGAGGAGCAGTGCACTGATCCTTACCGTGAGGCTACGGGTGGTGGCGGTTTGGGTGGATCTCGACGGCGGCGCGACTGGTTTCAACGGTGGTGGGACTTCTGTGAGAGAGAGAGAGTGATGAGAGAGAGAGAACGGAGAGAGGGAGAAAGCACTGTGAGAGGGGAGGAAAATACCATGGTGGGTGTTTTGTCTTAGGCAATGCAACCGTGAGGTGGGAGGGGTGGTTCGTGGTCGGTGTCCGATGATGGAGAATATTTTTCCAGCGAGAAGCGGTTGCCAAGCGGCTGAGATATTCAAAGGTGGTTAGAAACGTGATATCGAGAGAGAGAGAGAGAGAGAATGTGTGCAGCGGCAGCGGCCTACAGTGTTCTTACTGTGCTTGAACTGTGGAAACCGTAGGGTGGAGGCTTGGGCGGTGTTTTCTGTGGAGTTGGATGGCTTAGGAGGCTTGCGGGATTGCCGTGCATGGGAAGAACCGGTGCTCTGTTTTTGGTTATGAAAACAGAGGATGTTCTGGGGACGTGCGTGGGTGGCCGAACATGGGTCGAGCGTCGATGGGTGGTTGTTTACAGTGGCTGTGTTGAAAAACAAAGGGCTGTTGTGCGTGGTATTGTTTTGGTTTACTTTGGGTGATGCAACCAACGGGAGAGAATCTGAGAGAGAGAACCGATAGCATGAGAGACATGGATAGAGAGAGTTTGTTGAGAGAGAACTTGAAGGGAGAAACAAGTTGAAGAGGCGTGGGTAGGTGGAACTCGGGGAGGGAGAAAAAATGGGGGAGAGGGACTCGGAAGAGGTAACTGTCGAGGAGAGGGGGGGAAAAAAATTGAAAGGATAGGGGGATCCCTTATCTAAACGACGTCGTTCACCAAAGGCGCTGCCGGCTGGGTATTACATGTACAGGTTATTCAACGTACAGCAGCTTAAACATCAACGTGTCCTAGTACAATTGAATTATGTTCCAGCTGGCCACAGATTAATTATTGTTGGAGTTAATCCTCATGATTCAGCATGCAAGCCTGAGTCTTCAGCTGATAAAGATCTTCCACAACAGAAGTCTGATATACATCAATATTTAAATTCAAATTCAAATATTGTATATGGATAACATCAGTTCAAATAGATTTAAATTGTACTTGATAACGTCTTGTAATCTATATATACAAACTATATTACTCTGTTTTGGCATTGAGAACCAAACCTTCTGGGGTCATGAATTGAAGTTCAAACCTTGAAGTCTAGTATTATAGATCAACACTGCAGTCTTTTTCCCCAGTCTGGAGTATAAATATTATGCCGTCGTCTAATAAAAGTAAGTCGAATGTAATGAACGTTTCGGTTACCCCACAAGCAATGCCGATTGATAACTCCCCAAATCAACCCCAAACCTTACTCACACCAGTATTCTTTGATGGTTTCCATAACCCCAGCATCAAGGAGTTGGAAGAACATCTCAGACACTATCCTACTGGATATAGGTTCTGCCCAACAGATGTAGAGCTCGTCGGGTATTACTTGAAGAAAAAGATATCAAACCAGCCACTACTGCCGGTGAGCCCAATCGTGTCGGCTAACGTATATCTCCACAAACCCGAGTTTCTTTCAGGTTCTCATAAATCTCTAGTACTTTTCGTCAATTTTTATCTGAGATAGCTACCTGGAGATTATATATATATCGTGTATTTACGTCGACCGATATGATCATCGTATTCATGGGCATATATGTTTTGCTGGGAACTACTGCATCCATGATTTTTTTTTTCCTTTCTTTCAAGTCGCCCGCGCGCAAACAGGCAAGGCGTGTGTGTGTGTGTGTGTGTGTGTGTGTGTGTGTGTGTATATATATATATTACCATGTTTTGATTGCTTTTAATTTCAACATTATAGGACAGCTATTTGGATGCAAGTCTATTTATTCCTATGATATACTTACTGTATCTATGATCTGGTCATGTTGGATGCATGTTTGTATACTATTTTGTAACCATGCGATTGAAGAAGACTCTTCGTCATTGGATGCATGTTTGTATACTATTTTGTAAGTCATTTTTTTATTATTATATTTTTTTTTTTTATAATTTTGTTGACATATTATAGTGCAACTCAAACTCTATCTTTCCTTTCGTATTCAAAGAGATATTCAAGGATTATGGACAAACGGATTATTGGTACTTTTTCACTCCAAGAGATCGAAAGTATCGAAATGGAAGTCGTCCAAGTCGATCAGCCAATGGTGGATATTGGAAGGCCACAGGAGCTGACAAGCCAATCATCGACTCCTACGGAAAACTAATCGGGTTTAAGAAATCATTGGTTTTCTACATAGGAAAACCTCCAAATGGTGTCAAAACAAACTGGATTATGCATGAATTTACAGTGAATAATCCTCCTCGAAACAAAAGGGACGCAAATGACATGAGGGTATCTTGTTTTTCATCCTTTCATTCTATTTTTCTGAATTTTATTTCAGTGTTGATGTTCTTATTCAAACAAATATTCTTGTACGTAGTAATATTGTTTCTTCTAGTAATATTGTCTTGTGTATGATTTTTCATTCTTAAATTACTAATTGACATCATTAAATTATGTATACTGTCCAGTTGGATGACTGGGTTTTGTGTAGGATTAAGACGAAAATCAAGAAATTCTCCAGTACACGTACTGCTGGAGGGGATGTGGATCATAATGAAACATCTATCCTTGATGATTCGGAGAATAATGATCAGACTCCTTCAGGTTTGGAGAATGCCATCAATATAGATCCTGAACCAATGGCAATTGCCCATGATCAATTCAGTAATAATCTACATGATCATCAATATCAAGAAGGAGCATTGGTTGATCCTGCTGATCAGATGGTTCAACCTGCAATTGACTTTAGGCCTCCAGCTCCTTTGGTGGATTACACAGAGAATGTCTTTGAGCCAGTTTGGAACCCTACGTATCCTGGTTCTGAAAACTTCAAATATTTGCAAGATTTGGATTTCGATTACACTGATACATTGTTTGCGGATAATTCGCAGCTTCCTGATGATCAGAATAACCAACCATTCAAAAGACCCAAATTGTACATTTGACTAATCTTAGGCGCGCGCTAGGTTGTATACTAGCCAACGACCAGTACCGATCGATAAGGATTAATCAGCCACCTTTGGATGATTTAGTTTTGGATTGATGTAATTTTAATTATTGAATTTTGAACTTTTAACGGTTGTTTCGTATCCAGTAATCATGGGTATTATCTTTGTGGAATAGTCTTATTTTCATTTTCATTAATGCATGTGGTTTATCTTTATCGTGATCTTTGTATTTGTAGATATATATGATATATGGTTTACACTTATCATGTTCGTTTGGCTTTTATTTTCGTTACATATATATTATTAGATGAGCGAGTGGTTATTTTTAATTTGTGTATCTTACTCATGGGTTTTTATATGGTCGGTGCTCTATATATTTCTTTTTTATTTTTTTTTATTGTACGTGTAATTCCATTAGATAGCATTTATGAGCTAATTATTTTCTTTCAACCTAAAGTGTTTCTTTATCGTGATCTTGGTATTTGTAGATAATTGATGTTTAAAAATGCACTCTATATAGACTATAATTCTATGATGTTTATAATTATTCATTAATAGTTTTAAATATTTGAATCAATAGTATATATTTATTTATTTTTCTATAAGTTCTTTTTCCAAGTTTACAAATAGAGAAAATCAACAATTGATTAACATTTGCTAAGATTGCCTTTGATTTGGATTTGTCGAATTATGAACATACTCATGATTATTAAGTACTTAAATTAAGGGATTGATTGTTATCATGAAGGAAGAGTACTGCCAAATCAAGGGATTGATTGTTGTCATACTTATACACATTAATAACGTGTAGCGAATTGATAATTTTGCTCTTATGTAGATAGAAAAAATGTAATATATATCTACAGATAAAAGATAATAATAATAATTTAAGTTAAATAAAAAGCTAAAACAAATGCACATTTTACGAAATGCACATTATTAATTTATTGTGGCCAAAGGTTAATCGTTAGAATATATTTTATAATTACTGATTGAATTAATCGTTGTACGTTGACGTTATCTTGATGATAATTTTTGCATATTCTTCACTCTTTTACAGTTTTATCTTCTTTTTTCTATATCTAATTTTATCGCAGTTAATAACTGAATAAGGCACCATTTAAAAAATTATATATGGGCACATACTCAAAGTCGTCACTAATCATTATATAATTTTTGAAGTATGAATCACTTATATTCTTACGATAAATTCTGGAAGTATCCCAAAAAAAAAAAAAAAAAAGGAAAAACAATACAAACCGAAGGATAAGATGTTTAAATGGATTTCAAAAATATTTATAAAGAAGAATTACACTATTTGATAAGTCTAAACTCCAAAAAATCGGTAGAAGTGGCGCTAGCACCACTCTATTTAAATCGAGGACGTCTGCTGCAATTAATTGTATTTCAGAGAAGAGTCGTGTGCTATGGAGTCAAACAATTTCAACAACAACAGTAAGATTAAGGAACAAGCTGGACTTTTTAACAAACCTCCCGGGTACAGATTCCTCTCAACAGACAAAGAGCTCATCATCTTTTACTTGGAGAAGAAAGTATAGAACCTGCTCCTGCCAATTAACAACATCGTGGAGGTTAACCTATATGCATATAACCTAGATTTTCTTAGAGGTAGGTAGTACTGATTTTAGTGTACTGATCGTGGAGGTTTGAAATGCACTTAGCAAAACTAGAAGAGAATAAATATATGAAATTAAATAAATATTCATGGTACTCAACTTGCTAACTCTGACTCATGCTCAGCTTCAATTTTGTTCAATTCATTGCGTTTGATAGTGCTTCATTTTGCTTGACTGAATCATGTGCAATTAATCAAGTAGAACTAATTATCTTGCTTGTAAGTGCATATTGCATGTGGTGCATACAGTCATGACATTCGATACTTTGAGCTTAAATTAAGACTATTTCATATTAAAGATGAAAAGTGGAACTAGAAAGTAACACTTTAATTTCTTCCATTAAAAGCAAAATACAAGGATTATCAAGAAGATCAATTATACATTTTCACCCTAAGAGATCGAAAGTATCGAAATGGAAGACGGCCAAATCGAGCTGCTGGTGATGGATATTGGAAAGCCACCGGAGTTAACAGGAAAATCAAATCCAAGGGAACCGTAGTTGGTTATAGGAAGGCATTGGTTTTTTATATGGGAAAGGCTCCAAAGGGTAAAAAGACCGACTAGATTATGCACGAATTTAGAGTCGAGGATTCACCCCTGTAGAGAAAGGGGCTCAAATGGCATGAGGGCATGTAGTTTTTCAACCTTTTACTACTTAATATATATGTTCGTTTTAAGGCTCTTAATTCTATTCTCAAAAACTGACCATCATCAGCACTAAATCTTGTACTATGCAGTTGGATGACTGGGTCTTATACAGGATTTATAAAAAACCAATTAAATCAATCAAAATTCAAATTGAAGATAACGTTCCTGCGATGGTTGGTTCAACTTCTCTGCTAGATGATTATGATAGGGGGGATGATGAGCATATAGATAAGATGAATTGTGGAAATCTCGAATCTACCACCATTGTTGATGTTGAAGTACCAATGATAGGTGCCTGGGATAATATGCAGATCACCACGGCCGGTACCTTCCAAAATGGGTTCCGACAGCTAGAATCTGTTGCTCAATGCAGTAACGCTCAAGCTCTCGATACTGGGGCTACTTTCAATGGCTACTTCAATTATGCAAGTCCTCTTGATCTTCCTGCCACGATGGTTCCACCAATTGGATGGTCCAACTGGGCGTATAATTCCACAGATCAGACAGTCTTTGGGTCTAACTATCTAAATGAACCGAGTGAATTCCAAGAGGATCTGTGGATGAGTTTGCCATCTCAATTGGATCCTAGTAGTTATAGCTTTTACCAAGATTCATATGTGCATCTTCCTGAAAGTGTCCCAAATAATAATCCTGATAGTGTCCCAAATAATAATCCTGATGATAATGATGGCAGTGAAGAGTCTGAGGACTGATCTTTAACTTGGAAGGGAACTTAAGTATTATTACTGGACTTGACGTTTATATAGGATGATGATCTAGCTAGTTTTGGCAACTTAATTTATGTATTTGCTTGACATTTTCTATCGGATTCATGTAGATGGTTTTTATTAATTCCTAATAAAACTTCGATCGATATTGTCATTAACCCTAGAATTTCCTTTTCTTATGAACAACCCGTGCATGTCAACATTCATGATTCATAACTACAAATTTGGAAACCAAATGCTTACCTTGTCTGCTGAGGCAGTTAACAAAAAATCACCTCTAGCAACAAACTTTAGACTAGTAACCTATCAAATGCAATGTCTAATCAGCCAACAGATTTTCATGAAAGGACAACTTCAACTATAACAAAAAATAGACAAAGATAAGCAAATAATGATCTAATTGAAGAAGGGAAAAAATGAAATTTCTCTTGAACTTTTCTTTAGCCATCAATTGTTAGTGGCTGGGCAAACCTAATTTGCATTCTGGGAATGCATTCCAAGCTTCCTCTTTCATGGTGATAGCATCTGCTGGTGCAAAAGTAGTAAGCCAAGAAGGAACTTTGCTGCAACAAGAATTACAATAGTATGAGAATTTAAAAATTATAACAAGATATTCCAAGAAAAACAAAAAAAGAAGTACATGAAAGAAAAAAAAAATCCACCAAAAACTTTATGGATGTAGCAGATCTTTCAAAGTCATGATAGTAATTATAAAAATTAGAATTAAAGTTATCCTTTGATAGTATTAATACTTGTACCAGTCAAATTCGCAAAAGCATATAAGGATACAATTCAATTGATTATCTCAGCAATGGAGAAGAAGAGAAAGTGATTTTTTTTTTTTCCTCGACAACAAAACAGCATGGTATCATTGGTAACAACCTTTAATAACATCTCAAGAGATTCAAGACACTTTCGCGCTAATATGAACTTAAAAAGTGATGTTGGTTCATTTCTCATTCAATGATTTGTCAACAAATTAAACCCAATACAATAAACCCCAATTTTAATTGACCAAAACACAACCCTAAATCTAAGCCATCTATTCACAGAAACTTCAACCTCCTTAACTCACAGATTAGACCCAAAGATGAAACAATAAGAAAGAAGTAGAAGAAAATACAAAAACTGAAGAAAACCTCCATTCGTACCTTAACCAGCGGGTAACTGAGGAAGAAAGTCCACCAAATGCAACAACAATAAAAACTAAGTAAATAAACTTTGAATCGGTGTTTTGAGCCGAAATGAATGAGGGTTGTTGCCTCATTTTCGATAAGAAAAACTCATTTTCTTGTTAGTTGCAAAGTTTCTACCTTCTACTTTCTAGGTTTTCTGGAAATTTTCGATAAAAATGGAATAAAGAAGTGGTCGAAATTTTACTATTCATTCTTAGATTGCCTTTTACTTGTAGAATAAAAACTCATTTGTTCATGCTAAATATAGATGTTCCTCTACAAGGACCTCAACATAATTAATCGACATTTTCACAAGTCTCAATAAATTATCAACATCCCAATAAACCAAATCAACATAATAAGGTTCAATCTATTGAATAAAATCCTCAAATAATCACAATACCCTTAAGTACTAAATTCACTATCCTCAATTAATCCTGCACATTTTTCCTATTCCTGATTCCAGCTAAACCATTAGAATCATCTAAAAATATTGAATGTAATTGGGTGAGTTATCAACAACTCAATAAGCAGTGAACATATACTAATATATAAACATGAGCCAATACAGAATGAAAAACAAAACCAAAGCAAATTATCAAATTGAACTTAAGAAAAACATTTATTTGCAAAACTAAAACAAATAAAATCATTTGGCATAAGCATAACTATACAACATTATAACAGAACGTATTCCATGTTTAACCTCGGTAGTAGGGTTGTCTAAATCCCGACGGCTAACCGAGCAGAAACCAAATGTGAATCTTCCCCTTATTATCCTAAGAGCTCCGAGTGTACACATAAAAAAGACCACGCAGAAAATCACTTTGTTTTCCAAGTGGGTACACAAAAAATAGAGATGTTCGTACCGACATTATAACAGAGGCCATAGTTTTACACCTGTGGTAAAGTTGGGACAGAAGCATAAATAAAAATTTATGCCAAAAGTTTTCAGTTGTAACATCATATCATAACAGAGTATTGAATAGAACCAAATAGCCTACGTTTATCCCGACATTTCCAACAAAGCAAACTTATCCTTAATTTATCAAACAACAAACAGTCTACGTTTATCTCGACATTTCCAACAATCGAGCCCATTCTTGCACCCAACATGTCAAGCAAAACAGGTCTCATATCCATACATTCCTAAACTTCACTTAACCAATCACCACCCACACATGTCAAGCAACAACCCAAAATTACCAGTTAGAACAAATTATTATCGACATGCCAATAACTAGATCGTCCACAAGCTGACACATTAACACATATCACATTATTAAGTACACTTCTTCGTGGATCCACAACATCAAAATTAAAAGAACCTCCACATATCAACCCACCAAGAATTTACACATTCTGCATATTCTACCAAACAAATAGAGGCCAGCTCATTTCCAATGATCAAATCATGTCACGCAATTAACACTGAAAAACGAGTTTAACACTTAGGACATATACCTAATTCCATGTGGCCGATAAGACAAACTTAATGGCGAGAAGGTATTGTCCTGATTTCACCCATACACGGGTTCTCCACCTTAGCCCGCCGTACACCGCCACCCATGGCTTCCAGCCACCACCTCGAGCCTCCCCTGACCACCATCAACCTACCCCAAGTTCCAACCCCCTAAAGCCTCAATCTGCCCCTCACTCACCCTCACTCTCCCATGGGTTTCTCCACCCATTTGGCTTAGATCCGCCACCCTCTAGCCACCGTGCCGCCTCCCCCTCGCCACTATCAGCTCCACTGCACCTCCCTCAACCCTCCATGCTCAGCCATGCCTCCCATTTGTCCTAGATGTGCGATGCGGGGGTGCGGGTGGGGGAGAGGATAGCGACGCGAAGTGTGGGTAGGGGAGAGGATGCGCGACACGGGGTAGGGGGTGCAGACGGAACGTGAGGGTGGGGATGGGGGAGAGCTCTGTTGGGCATTTCAAATGGGTGAAATCTGAGAGAGGGAACGTGCTTTTTGTTGTAGGGACAAATTAGTCATTTTGCTAGGCCACGTAGGGTGTGATCCGGCTGTTGCCAAATAGTGACTGCTCCTTAGATTTTTTCTAACCAATATACATTTTCCCGACATGTCAAACTGATGTGTCCAAGAATGCAATAACAACACGTAAATCTCCAAACAGTCACACATCAAACCCAGACAGCCACACATCAATCCAAACAGCCACAAAACTCAACCCACACAACCACACATCAACCCAATATCTCATACGTTGAAAGAAAAATTATCCTTAATTTATCAAACAACAAACAGCCTACGTTTATCCCAACATGTCAAACCGACATTTCCAACAATCGAACAGCCCATTCTTGCTCCCAACATGTCAAGTAAAACAACCCACATATCCATACATTCCTCAACTTTGCTTAACCAATCACTACCCAAAAATGTCAAGGAACAACCCAAAATTACAAGTTAGAAAAATTATTATTGACATGTCAATAAGTAGACCGCCCACAAGCTGACACATTAACACATAGCACATTACTACGTACACTTCTTCATGGATCCACAACATTCAAATTAAAAGAATCTCCACATATCAACCCAACAAGAATTTACACAATCTACAGATTCTACCAAACAAATAAAGTCCAACTCATTTATTAATACTTATCATGTTCGTTTACACTTATCATGTTCGTTTGGCTTTTATTCTCGTTACATATATATTATTAGATGAGCGAGTGGTTATTTTTAATTTGTGTATCTTACTCGTTGGTTTTTATATGGTCGGTTCTCTATAGATTATAGATTTCTTTTTTATTTTATTTTATTTTATTGTACATGTAATTCCATTAGATAGCATTTGTGAGCTAATTATTTTCTTTCAACCTAAAGTGTTTCTTAATTTGTTGTAGGGGAGTGTAACCGGATCTGGATCCGGATATTCAGCCATAATTGGATCTGGAACCGAATTTTAAAAATCGGGTAGTTATTCACCCGGATTAATCCGGAAATAATCTAGGCAGATAACTGGATTCAATCTGAATATCCGGATTTTTTTTTCTTTTTTGGCTATAAATCCGGATATCCGGATTGTAACTGGATTTAATCCGGATTTATTAATACTTTTTTTCAAAAAAAAAAAATTGTTTAAATTTTAAAACATATTTTTATAGGACTTTTTAAAAAAAAAATTATGATATCATGTTTAAATTATCCAGATTATTTAAAAAAATAATTTAAACACTTTTAAAAATTTTTTTAAAAAAATAAAATAAACAAATAATAATGCAAAATAAATAAATAAACTTTTTATTCATCATCGTGGAAAGTCCAAGTTGTGGAAGGTTCATGAAGAGGATCCAACTGCCGGAGGATGTGAATGTGGAACAAACCAAGACTATGGTTGCTGACGGCATGCCATGCTCAAGATCATCATACCCAGAGGGAATGTGGATCAGCCCCAGATCAGATTGAGAAATAACTCTGCAATAATAGCCAGCGTCACAGGACGACGCCGTGGCTGCTTTTTCTGGTAGAATATATATATATATATATATATATATATTTCTTTTGACTTCAGGAATATATATATTTATATATATATATATATATATATAGATATAGATATGTGTAATGTGTGTGTATATATATACATGTATGCATGTGTCGAAGTTCGGAGGATCTCTTTTAGATCTGTGGTTGGTCTATGTTATCGTCGCTACTTTAAATATAAGCTTATTAATACAGACGATGCTTAAATATTACTGCAAAAGCATTTCTGCTGAATTTGGATTTTTTTTTAAAAAAAAACCCATTACGGATATCCGGGTCATAAAACCGGATCCATGACCGGATTCAGATTTTTCACAACTGTCCAAATACACCCGGATTCCGGATTTCAGACTGGACCAGAAAAAAAAATCCAACCCAATTCTACACTCTTAATTTGTTGCCAAATGTAAAAGGTTTTTACCAGAGTATAGTTTGTAATAACTGGAATAAAATCCCATGGAATTATACAGATGGCCAAATTCACATTATTCTCCATCCTCAAATATGAAGGAAAAAAGCTGCAAATTGATGTGCGAAGGAAACGTTTTTGGGGATGGCACCTGCAGCTTAATCCCGGATTTCATGGTTATAGACCAATAATAAGGAATGACACTCTGCAATAGAGCAAATACATCAGACATTCCACCCACTCAAATATAAAGAAAAAAGCTTGTAAAATCATCTTTCACACATCCAAATGATAAACAAAAACTATCATTCTGACAAAGAAATGCCCTGATGACGGTTATTAACATCCGAACCCGATATATGGGTGCATCATTTAATGGAATACAGTAGAATTTATGAGCATGGTTTTGCAAGGCCTAAAACAAGAAAAGAAATTCATTCGAATGTTTTGCCAAAGATGCAAGCTTTTCACTATTCAGAACGGGGCTTGACAATGAAGTTTTGGCGACTGATGGGATTCATCACAACAGGAGGCCCGGCAGTGCGAGGCCAGGCCTGGAACTTCTTATCGGTTTCTTCCCACCATTCCTTGTTTGAAACGGTCTTGGGGGTGGTACCTAGTAACCAAATTAATAACTCTGTCAAGCTGCAAAATGATTGATATCTGAAAATTAAATGATCCCGAATTTTTTTTTTTTTTTTCAAGTGTGATTAATAAAGAAAGTTTCACCACCAGAACGTACCACCAAATATCTTCCTGTCAGCAAGAAAATAGTCACACGTGTACGCAATTGCAAAAGATCCCAAAATACCTCCTATGATGTACTTCGCTGACATTTTTGAACTGTGTAAGAGTTACGAACAAAAAAAAAGTCACAAAATGTAAAAAGAAGACAGTGAAAACTCAAATACCAGCACCAGCCTATTCAGTCCCAAAGCATAGAAAGCTTGTGCTGAATTCAAGATGTAAATTATACAATGGCTCAACACAACAAAACTTCACAAAATGTACACAGAAATCATTTGCAAACAGATAAAAGAAGAAAGCTAATGCAAATTTCTGGTTTTTTCCCCTATCCAATCTCTTTGCATATCATTACCCATTTCCAAAAGAGATAAACTGGAGTGTTGTATTTGGAGTGCTTAAAAAATATGATTTGGAAAAAAAAACAAATGAAAATTACAACTATTGACTAAACGAGCTTCAAAGCAACCCTACTGAACAGGCATACAGAAAATATATGAATAGGCAAAACTCCGATAAAAAATATTAAAGAAGTACAATTTCTGAGTTAAAAAAGCAAGAGTTAAGAGAGAGAGAGAGAGAGAGAGAGAGAGAGAGAGAAGGGGGGGGGGGGGGGGGGGGGAGGCAGCAACAAGACACGTTAAGCACTTAAGGTAGTGGCAAAACTTATTGCGTCTTCACCCAAAAAAGTGTTCCACAAATGATGAAAGAGCAAAAGGGCGAATAGAATATGATTCAGAGAACTGCATAATTGAATGTGGATAATTAAGACAACAAATAGTTTATTCAATACCTCATCTAAGTAAGTCTCCATCACCATCCAGAGTCAACACCAAGGACCAGGGGCGGGACACCTGCCCCGCCCGCCCCATGGGTGGGGCGAACGAGTTTATACAATTTTTTTACCAAGTGGTACCCCACCTGATTGGGTTTTCACTTGCCAGCACATGTAATCATAGTATAAAACCATCTTATACCTACCTAAAAATCACTACCGCCTCCTCCTCTACTCCTTCCTTCTTTCTTCTGCTCTTCTTCCTTCTATCTTCTCCCCCGCTCTCAGATCCACAGTGCTGCAGTGTGTCTCAAATCTAAGATCAGATTCGATCTTCGATTGGCTTATCTGAGCAAACATCAGAGCTAATCTTTGGTGCTCAGATCTGATCTTTGATAATCTAACCAGATCCAATCTATTCAAATCCGATCCGCTTGGACATCAGATCTTAAATAGATTTACTGTTCAGATCAGATCTGATTTTATTGTTTGAGTTTGAAATGGGCTGACATTTGATTGGTTGGATATGGTTACAGGATGCTGGATCTGGCTTTGGACAGAGTTTTGGGCGGTTAGTTGGACAATCCACCCGCCCGTTCAACAGGTACGGGCAGACAAGGGGTGTAGGCTGGGGGTAAAGTGGCCACCTCACCCAGGTATGGTGGGTAGCGCCCCTTGTCAGCAGAAATTCTGATAATATACGAGATTCTCTAGTTTAGTTTATCAAAGAAAGAAAAAAGATCTCTGAAACTTCAATGGGTGACTATAAAGTTAGCATACACCTTCTAAAACAGGGCGGTTTCAAGAGTTTGAATCGAGTCGATGGAGAAACAACTCATCCAACTTGATAGCCATTTTGCCCAATTCCATACAAATAGTACGTTATGAATTATGAAATTTAAAGTCAAGCAAAGTGTCAGTTTAATTGAGGCTAACACATGGATCAGCTGCCCCAAATTTATTTATATATATAAAATAAAAAGGGGCAAACACGGATACAGATTGTAAGTTCTGATCACCTACACCAGTAGAATGGATCAACATCCAGGAAATTAGGCGAAAATAAGAACAATGGCATTTGCACATAATAGCTTAATGACTACACAAAAAGTATCAAGGGATATGCTAAATTTCAGATTCTAGAAAGCAGTACATTTACATTGAAAAATAATTTGAAGCATGAGACTGTGAAACCTTAACAAGGCATCTCGTGCTTAAAGTGCCATGGGAAGAAGGACATCTCTATGTTTCTCATTCCCAAACCACTCGGAATGCTTTCCACCTCCAACTGAGACACATGCTTTCAATTTATTCACATAAAACATTACACCCGCCCCCCCACAAAAAAAAAAAAAACTTTACCACTGCCCTTCAATCAGAACCTGAACATTTATAAATGAAGGGAAAAAAGAGTAGGCATTTATATACCAATATGTCAAGACTCCGCTTTTCTTTTTCCTAACACCAAAGCAGGACAAATTGAATCCGGCCACTCTGTATAATTTTACAGGTCTGACCGAACATTTAATTCACTCTGTTTCTAGCTTTTCTCAGCAACCAAGAAAACAATTCCCAAATAAAGCGCAACAGTAAAACACGAACAAACCCACTTCAAAGCATGCAGCAAACACTTGAGTCCTTTAAATCAGCCAAAACATCTAATATCAGGCTATAAGATTTATGAATTCTAGGACTTCTTCAGCACAACTCAAACACCGGAAAAGGAAAATTACATCGACCAGCTTATCTTTCGAGAGAGACAAGAAAGAATACGCATGTGTGTGTGTGTGTGTGTATAGAGAGAGAGAGAGAGAGAGAGCGGCAATCCCAAGATGAAATGAACTCACCGTGAGGGTTTCCGATCTGAAACTACGACGGAAATGGTTGAAAGACTTGTTCGAACCTTCTGGCATCGGTCTGGGTAGGTCACCTTTATAAGACCCCGTTAAATGTTTAATAGCCCCATCAGATTCGACCGCGTGGAACTTCAGGGTTCGTGGCCTAAAGCTTGAAATCGGAATCGGGTTCGAATCGGATAACGCATCGATTCAACAAATTCAATCGGACGAATTATTATTTTAATATTGATAAGAAATATTAAAAATTATATATAATATAATGTGAATATTTTATATTATATACAAAAAGTATAAAATATAAATTCATTGACTAGTTTTAACAAAAATATTATATGAATTTAATTAGTTTCAATAAATATATAATTTATGTATTTAATCTTAATCGTCGACATTTTTTTGCCTCATATATAAAAAAGATAAAGACTATTAAATTATAAGTACATGATAAATATAGTATTTTATGCATAACCATAAATTTAATATAAAATAAACATTCATCTCCTAATTATTTGTTCAACTAAAGAAAATAAAGAATTACATGTTTTATCTTTTAATTTTTCTGCTATTTTTATCAAATATAATGATGAAAAGTTAATATATATTTAGTTTTAACATCTTTTTTATAAGAAACTAAAAAACAACTTACTTGTTAGACAGCTTAAAAATAAATATAGTTTTCAATCATTTAAATCAATCTAAAATAAGTTAGAATTGACTTAAATTGATCGATTGAAACGGTTCAGTTTTGAATTTTACTAAAATCGATTCAATTTGAATCGGCTTCAATCCTTATAAGATCTCATGCAATCCTTAAAGGAGGGTAATTCACATGCATTAATCTTTTATATCCAAACATTTTTTTTGACAATTTGATTAGGCTAAATATAAGTTTTGTAATATTAAATACAAAGTTTGTAGTTTAAAAATATATTAAAAAGTCTTAATTCAATTCAAAGAATCTTAAACAAAAGTTTTGCTAGTTATTTGAAAAAGAAAGAAAAACAAAACTTTACTATTAATGCGCAAGCAAAAGAAAATGGTCAGAATCGTTCTGAGTGACGTGTGTTTATCATTTTTTTTAAAATGATTGTTGAATAAAAAAAAACATGACAAATAATTTTTCAATCATCTAATTACGCATCATAGAATGATAAGAAAATGACAAATAAAAGAATTAATTATGAGCAATATTCCTCTAAAATGCAATTCGACTTCTTTAGATTTATTTGTGATCATGGTCATTTTGATTTCCTCTAGATTTTTTATTCAGTTAATTTAATAATCAAACTATTCATTGAGAGAAAACTATTTCATAAGCAGAAAGCTTCACTGGCCTAACATATACAATTATTTCTTGCAAAGCTAACTCAAAACAATCTATCGTTGGAATGCTGAGAAAATCCATCCAACTACATGTCAAATGTGTACGCTTGAGTATGAAATGGGCCACTTCCACTCTCCACTCCTGTTGTATAGGACCTCTTTCTCTTATGTATTGTATTTGATCCGGGAGGGCAAAAAATCATGAGTTTTAACTCTGAAGGATGGCATGAAAAGCTCCATTGGCTCAAATCCCCTGATGTTTTTGCATGTTTTTGAAGTCAACACTACCTTTTACTTGATAGTCCTTTTATCTACTTGTAGAGTTGTAAAAGGGTTCGGTTTCTTCACAACTATGTATTAAACTTGCAGAAAGATGCACAAAAGGCTACATTGATTCTTCCCAAAGCCAAGTCTTGTGCTGTTGTGATACAAAGTCCCATAACTTCAGTAATGCTAGTTTAAGAAATTTACTTGGCAGATATTTGTATAAACTTTTGCAGATCATGAAGATTCAGATGCATCTTAACATGTTATGGCTTGAAGTAAGTACTCGTGTTGCAATTGATGCCTTCTCCTTCCAGTGAATTCTGCTATGCCCATTTCTTTTTATTGAAGCTGATATCTTCATCTCAAACTTGCAATAACACAATCAACAAAGAAAGTCCCTGCACTTGAGATAACTATTTGGATATAGAGTGCTACACTTGATATAGTTAGACAAGAAGAATTGCCCCCAAGTTAATGAAGATACTGAAACTTGTCACTCAAAAAGTTCTACTCTCTATTGAATGGGAGGGGGCAATGCAAAGGGAAAATGGCTTTGCTATTTTGCCTCATCAACAATGATGAGTTGCCAATATCTTGAAAAGGTAGCCGTTTTGGAGCCACAAATCCACAACTGGATGTGGGTGCTTTTCTTCTATCCCTTGAAACCTCCCTACTGGAATTGTTACTAGTATAATGATTCTCCTTCAAGCGGCAAACCAGTACTCGCTTCTGTGTCTCATTTTGTGCATTTTGGGCTATTTCGGGTGCCCTAATTACTGAGTTTTGCTCCTTCCTCATCCATTCAAGCTCCTGGCGAAGCTCAGACATTTGCACTCGTAGCTCACTTTCTCTACTTTCAGATGATAGAGCCTTCTGTCTCCATTCTTGCACCTATTGAGAAGAAACATGATATCCTAATAGCATGAAAAGTAAGCTGATGAGATAATTAGAAAGCATGAGAAATGCAAGTTTTCAGGCCTTCTAACGTCGTGAAAGAGTACAGCATAGGGTGATGTTTGCCAGAGAACTACATTAACTGAACCTCAAACTAGCTGGAAAGAGTCTTTGTATAAAAGCTCAATCTAGCTGCAATAAAATCAAGAGACTCTGCAGGATAGATATTGAGACAATAAACTGGACGGTTGGCTATGGTTTTCTGTACGAAATCTTACAGTAGAGCATAGGGATTGGATTTGATGATCAGAATTGAGAGCACGATCTTCCCAAAAATCTCGAGAAGCCTCCAACTCTTCCATCTCTTTCCTCACTTGCCCCAGCATTTCCTGCATCTGGGACCATTGCTCTGTCTCAACTCGTATTTGCTCCACAATTCTTAGCACTATATCCTTGCAACGTCCTGAGCATAGGTTATCTTCTGGGGACTTTGTCTTTTGTAGAGAAGAAGGATGTGCCTGATCAGGTCTTATTCGGCTAAACTCAATCCTCTTCAAAGAGGAGGCAGAACTTGCAACTGATTTTTTTGCTGTAGAAGGCATTGATCTATACTCCTCTTCCATTCTGTCCAACAAATTGCCCACTGAAAATGCTTCCATTTTCCTTCTTAGGATGTCCACCTGCAGAGTCTTTCAGATCAATAATACCCTCTTACTGATATGGATGGAAAATGTTGAAAAAAGTTCATAAAAAGAAACTATTAATGTCAATGATGTTGGGTGTTGAGAAACATTCGTCCACTCAATTGGGTCTAAAGATTGTTAGTAAGTATTATTTCAATTATATCAACCAAAAGGAGGATATGTGAATTGAAAATGAAAAAGCTTTTACTTAGTTGCTTACAATTGACCTTAAATACTCCATAGATAGTCCTCGAGACCACAAAAAAACTCCACTCCACTCAACTTTTCCCTTTCAGAAACCATAACAGCATAAACTTGATGATTCGAAATTATGAGTTTCTTCCTTTTTGTTCTTATAGGGCAGTCAAAGAGTAACAATATTCGAATAAACAGTCTTGTGCTATAAAAAAAAGTTGGTAAAATAATCTTCATTCTTACATTGCATTTTCCACTTGAAACAAAGCTCTCTTCCACCCTACAACTTGTTCCCATTGACAAGCTTGCTGCGGCCATCCCCTGAATCTCCTTCACACATATATCATCCGATGTTGCTCCGAACCTCTCTAGCCGTCTCTGAAGAAGAGACGCCTGTTTATCAAAATTACTACAGTTCCTAACTATAAAATCCTTTACTCCTGAGCTCCTTTGCAACTTCTCTAGTTTCTCTACCAACTCTTGGATCTCTTCCACCAATACCATGCTCACATTCTTTCCTTCACAAATCTTCTTTCTTCCCTACAAAGTAGAAACCAAGCACCAACCCCAAGTTACCAGATGAAACTCAAATCAAAACTATTACCTCTTGCTGGTTGCTGAAACAACTAACGAAAAAATAAAGCAAAACAAGATTATATTTTTATAAAGCAAGTGCAAATGGTCACAAAATGTCCCAAGTTCCATACAAGACAGGCAATAACTGATAGTAACTGTTATGAAGAGGAACCTACCTATTATAGTTAGGAACAAAACAGATTAAGCTGAGGGATGATACTATTTCCGAACCAAATTTTGTTTCTTCTGCTCTCTCATGATCGATATTACACTAAACAAGCCGAAAGACAACTTTAATTACATCTTGAATGTGTCACTAAAGTTTCAAACTGCCATCTATCCTTGGGCCACTTCCACCAATATTAATGCGACACGCGAGTATGGATGGACCAGTAACGCTGTCCATCCATATCATCCGAGGGAACTTCTGTAAGCTTTCAGCTCAAATGGGACCATTACTCAGCCAATTACCAAAAGTTCTAACCAAATGGGATTTCGGTCTCCTCCATCTTACGGGGATTAAACAGAGAAGTACTCTGCTTAAGAAGAAAGATAGAACGAAGGAAGCTGATAATAATCCTATCTTCACTGGAGACTTCCGTTTAACATTATCATTCAAAAACTTATTATTATTCTTATCGTTTCATTTCTTTTCTGCAATTTCTCAGCAGCCGAACAGACCACCCAAAACTCCTATAAACGAATACAAGAAAACCGAACAGAGAGAGAGAGAGAGAGAGAGAGAGAGAGACTAACAGAAACCAGAGTCTGGACAGCCGATCTCAAAATCCTCTTCATCTTCAGCCGACTCCTCTCCAACTTCTTGACCGCAATCTCCTTCTCCATCCTCAGCAAGTTACACTCAGCCCTCAACATCTCTGCCTGGAACCTCCATTTCTCCTCTACCACACTACCACCACCACTCTCGCTATTATCATCCTCAGCTTTCACCCTCCTCCTCTCACTTTCCCCACCACCACCACAGTAGTCCAACAACACTATTGGAACCCCAGTTCTCGAAAACGCACGCTCCTGATCGAACAACGCCTCCAGCCTGCCCTTACGGTCATGCCGGGCCTCGATGGATGCCGGTTTTGTAGCACCAGTCTTGGGAGGTCTCCGCCGAGGCCGGCGAGGCAAGTGGAGAATTTTTGGAGTTTGCGGTTGTACTGGTGGGTACTGCCATTTCGTTCTTCTTATTGCTGTAGTCATTGACCTTTTTTCTCTACGTACGCCACCAACTTCGTTAGTTTTTGGGTTCGAAAATATGAGCCTTAACTGCGTTTTGCAGTATCAGTGAACGGTGGTTTTGGGTTTAGTTTGAGACTGAAAGCGAGACTTTGGACTTTGGTAACACGACGAGAGAGCTTTTTCGTCAAGTTTTTTCGTTTTGGTTTTGATAAGGGGTGGTTTTTTCGTGAGGTTTCGGGAACACGAGGAGAGAAAGAGAGAGGGAAAGAGAGCTGGAGGAGTAAGGGGTTACAGCCCACAGGCGTGCGACCTCGTTGAGATGAAAGAATAGTGATTTCAAATGAAAGCGGTAATCTTTTTGCTCAGTAAATATGAGTACTTTATAACTTCCAACCTTAGACCTAATTAATTAATGTATGGGAATTCGAAAAATGATCTGCAATAGAAGGTTTTTTTTTTTTTTTTTTTTCTTTTTTATGGCCAACTTGCTGATCAAGTAGCAAGTTCAGATTTTTCAGATTCATGAAATAAGTTTTATGGCCAACTTACTGATCAAGTAGCAAGTTCAGATAAACTCCACTTACACCCTTCTCTTATTGACTTATTTTCTCGATTTAGCTTGTTAGAAGCCCAAAAGGGAGCAAACACCGCAAATTAGTGTTGTACTGCAATGCTAAATGTGCAGCAAACAAGTTTTTAAACACGGAAAAGATCCTTTTGATTTGGGGTTTCTTTATGGGGCTTGGATGATTCTTGGATTTCCATGCAAAATGTTGCAGAAAAGAAGAAAGAGCAGTAGGCTGAAGTTGTAGAAGGAGATAATAGATGAGGAAGCAGCCGTTTCAAATTAAGGATTTGCATCTGAGTTCTTGTGACTGATTATATTAAACATGTAATCTGCAAATGGCTTCAAATGTTTGCAGTTGCCATCATGTAAATGAGGTATGCAAGCCAGGTTTATTTCAAACTAGTAGCCTTCGATTCCTCGATTTGAATGATGCAAAATGCTGATATTTCATTTAAAATTTGTCACGTGCTTTTTTTTAAGACTCACAAATATTTAAATAAAAAATCATCTGGCATCAAATTTCAAGTACAATGAGTGGGTTTGATTCAAAACTAATTGTACTTGCAAATTAGGCAACTTCCCAGCTTTTGATCTGAGCAAGCACCAAAACCCCATGACCCCATTTCCCACTATTGATCAAATTCAAATTAAAACCTTCAATGCGATGTAGAATGCAGAAACTCCAAAATGCAATGTACTGAAATTTGCCATCAATGCGATTTATAACAAATAAAAGCTTTAGACAACACTTAAATTATATGTATATTTGTTGGCCAACAAACAACACTAATGCAGTCTTGCCAATATTTGGATTCAGAGTGGTTCCAATTATCTGCCTGAGTTATAAATAATTAAGAGAAAGAACTGTGAGAATCTCTATTATAACATGAAAAATTCTTCTTATCAGTCATTATTTACCACCTAACGTCCTGTGAAAAACACCCTCACATTCTTTGTAAAATACCTACATGCCTTACGAAAAAGCTATAAGTATAGGATGTGAGAATGAATAGTAACTTATGCGTAGCATTCCTCATCATAACATAAGAGGTGGAGTTTTTTCTTTTTTTAGCCCAAAAATAGTATTTAAGTGAAAAAAAAAAAAAAAACGTGTGATTGGGAAACCTTTTTCTCTAAATTGTCAACATATGTTTAAAGAGAGTCACAAATAACAAGGAAGAGTGTCGCTGTCTAATTTTTACTTCACAGCAATAAATAAAGCGATCCGTGCCGTTGAAGTTGTTCTTTATTTTCATTGCTGACAAAGCCTCACACTCTCTCTCTCTCTCTCTCTCTCTCTCTCTCTCAAAGATACTACAAAACATACAAATAATTAATAATTTGATTCTCTCTGTCTTCACGTACCCTTTGTGAATCATTAATTCATTACAAATTCAAAGGCACCAATTGCCCAGAGAGTGAAACATGCGCCATGTTTATATCACACAGACAGATTGCAGAGCCACTTCCACAGAACATATCTTTTTCTTTATTTCCAAACAACTATATATTGATTGTTGTATTTCATTGGAGAAACAAATTTGGTAATAGCAGTCTCTCATGTTGGAAAAACAAATGGTTGTTTCATTTCATAATGCCAAAAGAAAAAAAAAAAAAAAAAAAAACTCCAATTTTGGAGGTTTTTTTTTAAGCATCTTGGAGTGTAAATAACTATTTCCTTTGCAATGAGTTCTGGCAATGTCATGAGTTTACCGTTGTAGGTTGTACTATATATATGGATGGTACTGGAATCTGTGGAAGAAACCAACATTAATATTAATTAATCAAGCTCAGAAAACAACACCAATAATCAAGCAAACCACCTCTAGTTCCAATACTTCTTTTTTTCCCATCGATCTAGTTTTAAACAAATATCGTCCTTGATTTATCTTGTTTGTCTTCACGTTTGATTAAATTATTAGCTGGGGAATATTTTTCAAAAAGAAGAAACCAAGTCAAGTCAATGCTTTAATCATTAAGAAATAGAATTCAGCTAAGCAACAAAAATGTTATGTCCTCTCTATGTTCTTCTCCATATCTAACTTGTGTGGACTCTACCTACTTCGATCCCTTAAAATTTAAAAGCTCTGTATCATCATTATCAAAAGGCCAATGATTCATGATGGGAAAAGGGGAAAAAACGAAATTTCAAGAATTCCCAGAATAGAATCAATCTCATTTTGCTTATTTATTACGTATTTCATGGATGAACGCGAAGAACACCGTATCGAAGCCTGAATCATCTAGTGGGCCAGGGATAATTCTTTCCCCCATTCCGATCTGTTATGCGAATTTTAGGTGTTAACAATGATGATGGGCATGAATCTCGTTTCTTTAACATTGAGTCCATGAAAACTCAAACTCATGACCTCTCATCCATCGAAATTAATATGTTGAAGAGGTTGGTTGAGTGTATCTAGATTCGAATCAAAAACATTCCTCATGATAGAGGGAGATAGATGTCATCAGATTACAAGGCCATTGACATTCACTAAATTAATACATGTATGCAATGATGGAAAGTGAAGCAACCGCATACACCAACATATATATAGATCAAAGTATATGTTTCAATATTACTAAGAATGCATGATTTGGATGTCTTTTTGAAGTGTGGTTTCCATTATTCAGATTATATATGTTAATTGCGATGAGTAGACATTATATATATTTGGGAAACTTTCATGGCTTTCTCATTAGTGTACAGAATGCATGCTTTTGCATACATGGAAGTAATAGCTAGCTCATTTGTGGGAATTGGAGCTGTTGTGGCACCATCAATATATATATATATATATATATATATAAAGATCATTATATATAGAAAGGTAGTTGAGAAATACCTAACCTGGGCATTTCTCAACTACCTTTGCATTTATTTTGTATCTGTTCTACTCATTTCTTTCATGGTGATTGGGAAGATCGAGCGCATATTTAAATATATATATATATATATATATTAATATAATGACCTTAAAACAGCTGTAGAATGAGGAATGGTACGAAATATTTAATGTGGAAAGGAGTAGGGAGCAAAACAAACCATATATGGAGAGGTCACAGCAGCTTTCATTGCGCGCCAAGAAGCAGTGTTACAGCACATAAACAAAATCATCATAGATCAAGGAGATACACATTTACTAACACGTAGAGGCAATTGCACAGCCACTCCTTGCATCATTGGACTGGACTATGCAATTAATAATAGCAAGATCAGATACAATTAAATTTGTTCTCGCCAGCTTTTGAAACCTGAAAGTTGAAAGAAAAAAACTGTGCACATGATCTCATTGTGCAATAGCTAGGCTAGGCAGCTTCAAACAATCTATTATCTATTATCTACTTGACCTCCACATTCACTTAAAAGGGAGACAGAGAAGCGGTTATTACGCCATTGGAGAAAGGATATATACTTGAAGCCACAGATCAAACTTCTTAGCTTCTGATGAGATTCTGATCAGGTTACAGTGCCTTTGAATTTGCTTCTTTTTCTTTTCTTTTCTTTTTAATTTTCCTTAAATAAGATTTTCTCCGTACCAATTAAATTGTCGTGTGTCTTTTGAGCTTGTAAAAAATATTGAAATTAAGATAGATATCGGTCTTAATTCAATAGTCAATTAAAGCTGAGATGCATAAATATTATCATTAATTGGATGTATCACTCAAGAGGTTTGGGGAACCAAGAGTTTTCAGTAAGATAAAATATACACGTGGCAAAGACCCATTTGCCAACACATTTCTTTGGATAAGGAAATGGATGAAGTCCGCCAAGCATGCATTGCCTCAACTTTCTTCACACTTTTAACAAGCAAAATCATCTATACTCTATACTATTAAGTCAGTCACACGTTTCTCACCAACAAGAAGAGAGTAATCAGACTGCAGAGATGGCATCCGTGACCATGACTGCCTCATTCCTAGCAGCCTCAACTGCGACCAAGCATCCTTCCGCTTCTGTTCGCCGGAGCCTCATTGTTGCCAAGGCTGTAAGAGCCACAGAAGCAGAGAAAACCAACTTGGAATTCAAGCAGCACAGCGAGGAAGAGAGCAGCAGTGGGAGAAGGGACCTGGTCTTTGCAGCAGCAGCAGCCGCTGCAGCATTCTCTGTTGCAAAGATTGCCATTGCTGAAGTCGAGCCAAAGAGAGGGACCCCAGAAGCCAAGAAGAAGTATGGACCCGTCTGTGTCACGATGCCTACTGCACGTATCTGTCGCAATTGAGGGAGGGGATTTGATTTTCTTGAGTTTATTGTTTGTGGTTGGTCCGAGGGAAATGTAAAAGATGTAACTCTATGCATATCTGTATGATCCTTTTCAATGGAAGAAACTCATGTTCATTTTAACTTTCATCTGCTAAATCTGCTCATATTTGATCAGAGTTGTTGTAATTATAGTAGTGATATGAATTTAACTTTTTCTTTTAAAAAGAAAAGGGAAACGTAGCCACAAATTCGGACAATCTAAACACACGTATATGGCCACAAACGTAGCCACAAATTCTGGAAGTGTTGTAGTTCCCTCTTATATCTTTGCTGATTGAGATTGCTAAGTTCTTCAGAATGTTTAGGTATCTTGAAATATACATGATGCCATCTCATTTATGGTACACCAAAAAGGGGAAAGAAAATCGATTCATGATTCAACAATCACTCCTTCAAACATTTCACACTTCTTAACAGGACACAATCGATTTTGAGAAACGCTTACCTTATTTTTTTGCACAGCATTTGGGTTTCGCATTGTAAACAAGCTATTTGATGTGCCTTCAGCTACTTTCCTAGTAAGATTGAGACGAGATAGCAAAATTATTTTGGAGGATTTGTGACAGATACCTCTCAGGAACTACTATTATCATAGATTCGTAGTCAGGAATTCCTTTTAACTTTATGCATTCTCAACAAGTAGAACAGTAATTTCCACATTCTTGGAACTGAGATTTAACTTCTTATGAAGCAAGAATAAATATATAAACTTCTTAACCAAATGGCGGATAGGATACAAAATTCAGGCAAATTATATAAATATATAAATATGGATGCTGTATAACCAAAACACAACAAACTCGATACAAAATGATACCAAAACCAGTATCCATTCACTCCAGCTGTTACCCGAAGAGTAACAGGTAAGAGTATTGATCCTCATTCACCTTAGCCTTTTATGACATGGGAAAACAACCGAATGACTTCCATAGCAATCTCATTCACCCTTTCCATTTTGCTGGCACGCAACAAAATTGCTGATCACTTCCATGGCCAACTGATGAGCATTCTTGTTCTGCAGTTTTGCGAGTTCATCCATCGCTTCATATGTCTCCTTATCAGCAAAAAGCTTCAGGTTGTACCGCGATGTTGCCAGCTCTGGACCTTCCCATTTGTCAACCAGCTCCTTAAGTTTCTCGAATCCCTGACAAATAAGCAGTCCACATCAAATCGCTTCACTATTAGTCTACTGCAAAAGTCAACTATCATTTTAATGTATAAAATTTGAGACCTGGCTATATTTCTACGCATAGCCCATAGGGACAATAAAACACAGGATCAGTAGCTTTGTTACTCACCATGCGGGTTGTGAAGTCGCCGAATGATTCTTTGGATTGTCTTCTGCGTTTCCAATGATAAAACAAAGGTTCCAAAACTTTTTCAAGGTCTTGAACCTTAACCTTATCCATGAAGCTTCTTGCTAATGAAGTTTGATTGGGTCTTCCACCAAGCCATATCTGGATTTTGAAACATTAAAATTGGAACTCATAACCTAACATAAAAGTTGATTATTCAATAAAAGGAGAGTTGGGCAAGTGGCAGTAATACCTGATAGCTGTTCGGACCATCACCAACAAGCCCAAGCTCAGCCATGTATGGTCTAGCACAACCGTTGGGGCAGCCAGTTACCCTTATAACAACAGATTCGTTGTACTTAAGACCGACCTGAAATCACAGAGGCTTCACCCATTAGTACACATCATGACTCCTGATCCCTATACAGACATAGAATTGGTTTTCCACGTGTTTAGTGCTTCTCTCAATTAGTATATAAACCTGAAATCTTAATTATACCTTCTCAAATACATCACGAGCCCGCTTAAGGATGTCAGGTATTCCCCGTTCAGCTTCAGTTATTGCCAGTGGGCAAAGTGGGAAGGCTGGGCATGCCATTGCAGTTATGTTGAGAGGGTCTACATACCTAGGTTGCTGTAAACAACCAACAATCAATATATGCCCACAAAGGAAACAAGATCCAAAGAAATCATACCAAAGCTTAATGAAGTACAAAGAAGGAAAGGATTGATAACATCCCTTGATCTTGAAAATGGTGGAACCTTACACGATTTCCCACTGATGATAATGCAGTTCAAAAAGTTCAGCTTCAAGAACAAGACTCTGAATATTGAAAAATTTTGGACATGCAGTGTTAATCAGACAATGTAAAATGTTTTACAAAGGACTTGGATCAAATGTGTACGTACATAGGTAAACTTGAAATTCAATTGATGAAGGGCAGTATAAAATTTCAATAAATGCCCTCCACTTATCTCTTTGGTATTTACCAGAAAAATAATTCGAGAACAGAAAGAAAAAATTATTCTAAAAACTGATATGTCATCAGCACTCTCTTATAGGTGCATCAATTTTAAAATACTCGGTTATATTGTTTGCCTTAAAATCAATTGCATATAAATCATGTGGACAAGGTGGCATGTCAACATTGCAGGGTAATCCCACTTTGTTGAAAAGGTTGACTGGTTCAAACTGAAAAATTTTGATGGAGTGAAAGTGCAGCCACAAAACCGTATTGGTATCTGCTGATGAAAATGAATATCTCACCAGCAGACCAGCCTGAGCAAGAGCTGTAGTGATGGACCGCTTCCAAGCATTGCGAATATCACACAAGATTATATTCTGGTTCAGTGTGAGTCGCACGCTCAAATTATACTTCTCTATTATCTCCCTCAATGTCTTCTTCATTTTCCCCCCAATACGACCATTATCAACATGAAGCCCACAAAATAAACTGCCATCACCCTGTTAAAAATTTTGTACAGTCAGCAAAAAGGGCATGAATTTGAGGATTTAAGACAATGACTTAGTCATAACGTTATGATTTGAGATAGTATATACTATAAACTAAGTAGGAGGAGCCGAGAAGCAATATATAAAAATATAATTTTTTTTATAACTACACATCATAATATAATTCTCATTACATATTTTTTGTTTTTTTTTATAAGTAATTCTCATTAAATATTTGACACCTCAACACAAACTAAAGACAACTAAAACCAAGTCCAGAACAAACCTGCTCATGCCATCCCAAGTAACTTTTAAATTCCCACTCCGGCAAACCTTGGAACGGCTCAAATTTCTTTCCATAATATTGCTCGACGACACTTCTAAACTTTTCAATCCCCCAGGAGCTGATCAAATATTTCATTCTACTATACTTCCGATCATCTCTTCTCCCATTTTCCCGCTGTGTAACAACAATGGCTTTCACTGCATATAATATATCCTCTTTCGGCACGTAACCCAATGGTTCTCCCAAACGAGCAAAAGTTGTCTCCAACCTATGTGTTCTTCCCATTCCACCACCAACCTGCAATAAAAGATGTTAACTATCAACTATAAGCCATACAAGTAAACATGGAAACTTTTGAGATTTATCCATCTTACATATATGTTGAATCCCTGAGGTTCCCCTTCATTATCAGATACAATGACAACACCAATATCATTTGTAAGAATATCAACCGAGTTGTCTGTAGGCACAGTGACTGCAATTTTGAATTTCCTTGGCAAGAACTGAGTTCCATAGATGGGCTCTGGTGAATCAGAGAAATTTGTTCCATGAGAATTATCATTGCGGGCCTTCACTATTTCAGGAGGTTCTGCTGACATGACTCGCTCCCCATCCACCCATACATCGTAGTAGAAGCCTGACTGTGGAGTTAGAAGGGCAGCAATATTTTCTGCAGTTTGCTGTGCGAATAGGTAATCTTTTCTTGTGAATGGAGCAGCAGGAGCAAGAACATTCCTGTTGAGATCGCCACATGCACCAAGAGTTGAGCCCATGTTTTTAATGATGGTACTCATAACGGTCTTGAGATCCTTCTTCAGAACTCCATGGAGCTGAAATGTTTGTCTGGTTGTCAAACGAAGTGTTCCTATTCCAAATTGGTCCGCGAGATCATCCATTGTCAAGTAGAGTTCGTTTGATACTTTTCCACATGGGTTCTTTGTACGAAGCATAAATGAGTAATTCCTTTGACCACGGTCATCTCTATTGTACTGTTGATAGCTCCCATGGAACTTGATCATTTGTGTGGCGGCCTCATTTATATTTGGAGCATCCGTCAACATCTCCTCATTAAGAGGGTATCTTATGTAATTACTTTGTTCTTTAAATATTTCAACCTTACTGCGCTTAGTCCCGGAAGCAGTGTCAGGCTTTGCTGGCTGCAAAAGAAGAGATTACTCAAATTTTCGAAACCAAGTAGTTTGCATGGCAAAATGAAGAGATGTCAATCTAACAATCAACATCCTCCAAAGGTAAGGTGCATTTGAGCCTTATATTTGCTAATAATCAAACAGATATGTTTCATATTTGACCTCAATAATTACTTATCAAAAAAAGAAAGTAATCATTAATGAAATTGTCATAAAAGCTAAGTTGAGTGAGCTATTATTTTTGTAGGTTTTCTAGCAACAAGATGGGAGTAGGAACAGAACATGATCGCTTCGAACGCGTAAACCGTTAACCCCTTCAGACACCAAGAAAAATAATAATTAAAAACATTAGTAAAAAACTCCAAGAGCTATTTGGGTCTCAAAGAGCAATTTTCATAGTCCGACTAGGAACGAGATCTTCCTTACATTCCAAACAAGTATTAACACTTAACAGACAAACAGACAGAAATGAGAAGAAACTATGAACCGAAATCACTTAAAGTGGGCCTCATTTCTTACTTACCAAAAAAAAAAAAGTCGGCCTACTCACTCATCCTCCCAGAGATGTCGCAACAGAGTAAATTTTATCTATCTTTTCCTACATTTTCTAACAACCCAAACTGAGCTAACTCAGAGAATCAAACTTCAAATTCAAACCAAAAAAAGAAGAAAAAAAAGAGCTTTCAAAAGAAAATTGTAGAAACATCGTACCGTGGCCACGGCTCTAATAAGCGAAGGACGGTAAGATGAAACAGAAACGGAGTGCTGGCGTGGGAACAAAGAAAGAGAGTTGGAGGACCTGAGGCCGCGAAAGGCCGGAAACTGAATCTTCGGGTGGTCCGTGAGGGCCGAGTTCGCAGCTCCAAAAGACGAAGTCATGGCTTCCTCGAATTCGAAGAGTAATGGTTAAGACTAGGGCTGGAGTGCAAGGGAACGAACGAAGAACAGGAAGAGGAATCACAGAAAGAAATGATTGAGAGAGAGAGAGACGCTCGATATCTGTGCGTGAGTGAGTGCGTTTCTGATTGAATGGCTGCTACGGGGGAAATGCGGAAGGAAAATCATAGCTTCCTAGATAGAAGTTACTATTAAAAATATTCATTTTACATATATAAGATCACACGACTTTTTAAGTGAGTATTAAAAATAATTAATTAAAAATAATTATGTAATGAGTGTAAAATATATATTGTTATAATAATTTTTTTATAATATTATTTAAAGAATTGATTATTAATAAATTTGTATATTTTTTAATTTTTTTTTAATGATTAAAAATGTTAAAAAAATATTTAAAATAAAATAATAAAAAAATAAAAATATTATAAATAATAGATAGATAGTAGATAGATAGTAAACTATCACTATCCAATACAAAAACAAAAAAACAAAAAAGTAATTCCCAACGTGCTTGTCACGAGGTAACGACATCACCCGATTCACCCCGCGCACGGGGTACTCAATTGGCTGCTTTGTTTGATGAGTGGTGTTGTACGAGGAATTTAGGCTGCAATCGAGTTGAGCTGGTTTTTTTATTTGACTCAAAATATTCAAGTTCGAATTCAATTTCGAGCTTGAAATTTCTATTTATTTTTTATTTGAATTTGATTCGATAAGTTAAATTCTCAATTTGAATTTAACTAAAAAAAATTTTTTTTAATATTTTTTTTATTTTTTGAATAAAATTTAATAATTAATAAATTGAATAAATAAAAAATAAAAAATCTAATATTTAATTTATACAACTAACAAGTAGAACCTCTATTGAATTATAAGATTTTAAAAATTTATAAATAATTAATATCTAACTAGTTGATATTTATCCATAATAACAATATATTATATGCCTACATAAATTATTAATACATATACGTAATATGATAGCATATGTCTATTTCATATATGGTTCTCACATACTAGTATATAAAATTATTAAATCTGATTGACTAATTATTGTGCAAATTATAAAATATAACATTGAAGTATATTAAATGTATAGATATAAGTAATTAGGTTACATATTATATATTTAATTATAAAAGTGTTATACTTATATTATTAGTTAATACATATATATGTGTGTGTATATATATATGTATATATACAAATATGTATATATGTATAGATGTATGTATCTATTTAGATCTATGTATATATTTATCAATATATGAATGAGTTTTAATCAAGTCGAGCTAACGAGTTAATTGAGCATAAACGAGCGAGTCTTAACAAGCCTTAGCCGAGTCGAGTCGAGTATATGTCATTTACTAATCGGGTATCTGCTTTTACAAGCAAGTTTTTTTTTTCATGAGTTGAGTTCAATTCGAATTTAACCGAGCGAGCTATCAAATATACTGGTTCATTTACAGCCCTACTGAGGATGGGTCTCGATAATGTTATTCTGTCTTTTTTTTTATTTCCTTTTTTATACTCTTTAGTATCTTACACATTTTAATAAAACAAATTCACATTATCCTTTAAAAATACTTATTTAATCACTAAATTAAAAAAAAAATTATCGAAACCGATTTGTTAGGCCAAGTAGCATTATTCTTGTTTTATTTCATTTTCTTGACGGTAAATTGCCTGCTCAACTATTTCTTCAATTTAAAACGAACGAAAACTCGTAAAAATATTTGTTGATGGGAGAAAGCTAAAGTCATCGAGATAATGTCCGGATGAATTCTCCCAACACTTTTTTTTTTTTTTTTTTTACTTAGTGAGTGATTAAGAAAATATTTTTTTAATAATATTGTGAAAATTTTTTAAAATATTTAAAGATATAAAAAATGTATGAAAAAAATAAATAAATAAAGCTAAATAGCCTTATCGGGACCCTCTGGCTACACCCTCGGTGTGTGGGTGTAGCATAACTCTTGTTGATGAGCTATGTGAATGTCATATTTTTTAAAAGTTTTCCAAATTTTTATGAAAATGTTTAAATATAATTTTAGGAAAATTAGAGAAATAGTAGAACACATTAAAATTATAAAAAAGAGGGAAATTTCTTGGGAAAGTATTTTTTAGTTTTATGAAAAATGTTTGGTTACGAAATTGAGGTAATAGATTTTGCTGTAAAAATGTTTAAATTAAGAGCAAGAAACTTTTGAGAAACTTTTAATTACTAAAATGACTTAATTAAGTATTTTACATATTAAAATAATCAATAATATTTTTAAATGATGGGACAAAAGAAATCTTCATGTTTTACTTACAACTATTATTTTCCGAAATATATTGCTTTAATCCTTAAGTTTTAGATGAAAGATATTTCAAACAGTATTCAATTATATTGTAATCAATAAGAGCAATTCAATTTTCATTATAAACTTTTAGTTTTCCATTAAATAGACGTGACATTTCAAATAATTTAATATAATAATTATTTAAATAAAAAAATTATTCAAAATAGATAGATCAATTAATATTATTAAAGATAACAATTTATAAGATGACCCTACGAATCTATGCGTATCTACGAACCACAATCACGCACCAAGATCGAGCGGTCAGGGAAGTGTGACAGGCATCCGGTGAGTTTTCCGTGATACGTTGCAAATAACAATAAAAAAAGTAAAAACTTTAAAAAAAAAAAAATGAGCAACCAGGAATTAAAGTTGGAGACTGTTACGAGGTCCACACTTCAATTTCTCAACTAAAAAGAAAAAAAGAAAAAGAAAAAACAATGATACAATATCAAGTTCAAAACTTTATAATCATAAGCCCGGTTGACCTAAAGCAAGCTGATTAAGGTTAGTTTGGATGTTGAGTTGAGTTGAGTTGAGTTAAGATGAGATGAATTTTTTATAAATAATAATAAATTGAGATGGTGGAATGAGTTTTGTATTACCCACCTAAAATTAATTTAAATGTGTTAAATATTAAGATGAGTTTAAAAGTATTTATAGAAAGTTAAAAAAGATGTGGGTCCCACGTGTATATAGGTGTTCAGTTGGAAAAAATTGTGAGTCCTACATGTAAAGAAATTTTGAGTTGAGATGAGTTTAGTGATTTGAGAGTTGAGTGTTTAGATGTTACATTCAGCTTAAAATTAGACTCAGTTTAGGCCAAGTACCAAACGGGCAGCTAAACTTCAGAACCATAGCTATTTTGCCTAACTTTTTTGGTTTTGATGATTCATGTAACTAAATGGTATAAACCATAAAATTTTGACATAGTTCTATAACCAGAACCTGTTGACAGGGGTTTTCATACAAATTGCTGGCATCCCATGACCTAGAACCTGATAATTCATGCTAATGAGTATGAGCTATCTTGCAGGCTGATGCTGAAGTAAATACTATGGCCTAAAAGCTCAAAGTGATGAAAAGGAAATAAAACATTAAAAGATGTGGAACGAGTGACATCAAGCAAAGCATAGGCTCCATAACAACATTGTGTGCTTCTAGTTCTAGTTCAAGGACAATGAAGCTAGTCCATAGGTTGTGAGCAATCAGGACAGACACTCCATCGAGTATTGTCAATGACGCTTTGAGTTTGAAACAAGCAGAAGAGCTCACCACAATATAAAGCAGGAAAGATTATATATTTAAAGGCTGAAGTTTTTTCCATATATAGTTCATAGAGCATGCTTTGCATAACAAGTTCACATGGTTTCTGCTTTTCTGATTGTAGAGAAATCAGAAGGGAGGAAGGCAAAACGGAGGGGGGGTTAGAAAAGGGGGGAAAAGTAAAGCCGAAGAAGAAAAGAAATTTGACACAATTCAGTGCATTTTTCCCATTTTACGCCAATGATTTCTATGAAGATCAAAGCCACCTGCCACCTTGGATATGACGAGTTCTTCCAGTCAAAGGCTAGCTTCATCTTCAAACTCAAAAGGCTTACCTGTAGAAACCAGAACAAGGTACAGGTATCATAATGATGTTTCACCAATACTCAAAAACATTCTGGGAAAAAAGAAGGATTATGCTGAATTGACAGTTTGATAAAGACAGGACAATGATGCATATGATAGTTGTTCTATGCCGGAGTAGCAGGACATCTTGTGTTTAAGAGACAGAAAGTGCGAAACTTCCATTGGATTCCTCTAATCGGTCTTTAGTAAATCAAAACACGAAACTCACTTCGTCAGCTAGTGATCTGTAACTCTAAGCAATGATCAATTGACAAGATTCTGAGGGGTAAGTGGCCAAATCACGAGTTGGGTGCCAGAGAGCAGATCAAAATTTAGACTCTGAATTTTTCTCAGGAAACTTGATTCACCTTGCCATTTTGAACAAAACAAAAAAGCAAAGAGGAATTGATATATCACAAAAAGGAAGGGGATATATGGAGCTGCCAGAAATCAAGCTTTGCAAACCTCAAGAACGTTTATCTTTGCCAAATTAAACCTCAAAAGCTCACCAGCAGAAAGGGGCTAATTCATCTTTAATATTACTCACCCAGAGAAGGAAAAAAACCCAGAGAAGGAAAAAAACATATACACAGACTAAAGCATACATATAA
This sequence comes from Juglans microcarpa x Juglans regia, assembly GCF_004785595.1. NCBI lineage: Eukaryota > Viridiplantae > Streptophyta > Magnoliopsida > Fagales > Juglandaceae > Juglans > Juglans microcarpa x Juglans regia. The sequence goes on from NC_054606.1 coordinate 23,309,502, forward strand.
GTTTGTTGAAAAGAACTAATAGATTAAGGTACAAAAGTGGTAAGATATAAATTAAGTAATGAGTCAGTTATAACTTAAATACACTTAACAGGAAAAGAGAATTAGACAGTCAAAGTTAGATGAAACGTATGCTTTTGGCGTATAGAACAGATGTATTTCCACTTATCACTCGATACGTGGTATTATACTGGTTTATTGTAATCGATTATTTCATGTGATCAGCCAATACATCAAGACACAATAATATTGGCAGGGTTAATCTTGGCACCGATACACCTAAATGAAAATGGCAATACTTAAAAATTTAGGTGATAATGAGGTCCTAAAGCCCATCACATGCATACACATGAACCAGACTGTAACATGTAACTTAAGCAAGAGATGAAAGCAAATATCATAAGTTCCCATTCCACTAAAGAGTATTCAGGTTATGTAAAACATACTCACTCTGTTTGAACTAGGGATCGCTCCCTGCGGACATATTGAGCTATGCTTTCAGGATTATTGTCATCCCCGGCCTTCTTTGCTTTCCCAGTATCAACATCACCAGGTCCTTCAACATTGATTTTTCTAATACTTACTTTTTCCTTGACTTTATCCACAAGAACAGAAGCTTCTGTATTAACGGTTGGATCCTCCATATCATCTTTCCCACCTTGAGCATTTGAGCTCAAACTCAACCTATTTATGGCATCTTTTGGAACCATTACATCTCCTATCTCAGACTGCTTTTCTGCCTCATCCATCTCTTTCTCCTCAACCATGGAGTCTGGTGTGTTATGTTGACCTTCAGCTGATATTCCACCTTCATGTACTGCTTCTGCAAGAGAATCAATCTTTCCAACCTCCTGATAATTAACCTCCACAGATTTGACAACATTGACGTCGACATGCATAATCTGGTCCTTAATTTCATCATCGTGAGAAACGCCTCCCTTATTTTTATCCTGGTCTTCTTCCTCTTTGCTTTCTTTCCTGTTCTGTGACCTGAAGCTTCTTCTTTTCACAGCTTTAGGGCCCACTCTTTGCTTTGAGTTCACACGCTTTTTCACTGATTTATCACTGTCTACCTCAATGAAGTCAACTTTCACAGCTTCTCCACTCCCTTCCACATTACCTGATCCCAATTCTTTTGCCTGAGAATTAGATACCAGCCTGATAACTTGTGTGGCTTCTTCATCCATTTTAGGTTTATCTTGCTCTTTTTCATAACCAGCATTATGTGGTTCTTCAACAACCTCATTAATGACCACCTCCTTGGCTTTTTCGGGAAGCACATGCACACCCATTTCTGCAATGAGGTCTCCTTCATTACTAGCATCATGATCTTTATTTTCTTTGACAACTATCTCTGCTGGAGTTTTCTTCTCTGTCTCCAATTCCTTTGCCTCTTTCTCAGCATCTACCATCTCCTCTTTCAAAGTTGCTGCACTGACTTTGGCACCATCCAAACCAACTTTCTTTTCAGAACTGGCTTTGGTTCTCACATTGAAACAGTCGGTGGCCACAACTTCAAGCTCAAATCGCTCTTTCCTCAAATCCAAAATTTCACAGTCACCATCTTCGTACAGAATATCATGCAGCCCCTTGTCAGAATCAAAAGCTTTGATGCGTCCGGTGAACCATTTTCGTGACCCTGACCAGTAAACCTTAACTCTTTTGCCAACAATCCTGTCATTATCATCATCCTCCAAATCTACCAAACGGAAAGCAGGCACGTCCTTCCTTGGGCGGAGCCTAGACGAACTTCTCTCTAGGGACAACCAAAATGCCTGTGCCATTTCCCCATCTGCTCCCCTCTTTCGTTTCATTGGAGTGGGAGTGTCCTCTTTACTCGCTTCCTTCATCATGTTTGTCTTTGCATCCTGCTCTTCATCAACAATTTTGGCACCACCTCTTGCCTTAGTCTTTCTAGCTGCAGATTTTTCTCCCATAGACTTACCACCAGAAACTGCCTCCATTACTTCATCCTCCAGAGCCCAAGTTTTAGATCATCATCTGCACCACTGCCTTTCAGTTTGCTGCTCTGTTTGGCCACTTTCTTTCCCATATACTTATCAGCAGCAACCTTCCCCCCTACTTCACTCTTCAAAACCCCCATTGTTAGATTAGCATCTATGGTAAAATCATTTGATTTTCTTACCTCTTTGGCCCCAGATTTCTCTGTTTTAGGCTTGTTAACCGCAGATTTCCTCAGCATTTCATTCTTCAGAGCCCCTAATTTCAGATCATCGTCTACAGTGTCATCTTTAGATTTACTACTATTTTTTACAGCAGACTCCTCTCCCTTAGAACTACTAACAACCTTTCTCATTACTTCGTCCCTCAGAGACCCAGTTCTCATCTCATTATCTACAGAAGCATCTTTTGATTTGTTTGCACCACTGGAAGCTTTTCGAGTTGTGGACCTGGATTCCTTCTTATCCTCTTTCTTGGCCAAACCCTTTTTAGTCATATTGAAAAATCAGAATGCACAACCTGCAAACCTTGTGATGCAAAGTATTGTTATGGAAACCCTACAATGAAGCACCAGGCTAAATATAAATCCTGCAACAAGCATGGAGCAAGCAAAACATTGTTACAACAAAAATAAAGATCAGAAGATTTGTACCAAGATTGAGAAAAAGAAGCTAAAACATATAATCAAAAGAATAAAACAAAAAAATAGAATTAAAAGGAAGTGCACAACCCTATACCTTTAAAAAAAACACACATTCATGAGAGATGAAGACTTTAAACTCAGACCTAGAAGAAAACGCCAAAAAACTAGCAACTGCATTTGTCATATGCAGCCAATTCTACGGAAAGTTCACGAATCCATGTACTGTTGAAAAGTCTTGCCGTTTCTTTTAGGATCCTTTATCTTGACCATTAATAGTCAGGACTGGTACTTTGGTTTCTTTCAAATAAAATTCATGCATTAATCACCAAACAAGAAAATAAGTCTTAAGAAGCTTAAGTGTTTGTTGTATCGTATTGTTCAAGATTCCTGAAATTTCAGAATTTATTAATAACTGAGCAATTTTAGTGCCTAATTCATCAGATATAGAACTTCATCAAGCAATGCAATGCAATCCCATTGAAGTCCAATAGATACATGAATCATCAAACCAACATTTGGATGAGAATAGCAATTGTCAATATATATACTACCCACTAATCTCATTTGCTTCTTTAAACCCATCTCAGAAACTTTTCTGCTTGTTTGTTTGTTTTAGGGAGTAAATATTGAGTTTCAGAGTAGTTTGGTGAATGAAAGCATTCAAGAAGAAGCCCAGAGACAAACAAGCACCGACTCAGCCCCAAGTAAAACACTGCTAATTAAAATTAATTGCATGATAAATGCTGCTATTTTTAACCCAGAACATTTATATCAGCCAATCTCTGATTAGAAAACCCAGAAAAGAACGATATAGATACATATGTATTTGAATGTGTCTAGATGCAAATGCATGTATTTAATAAAAGCAACAAAAATGGAAAATAAGCAAGCAGCCATATCTTGGCTTCTACTAAAAGGAAAACCACAGCCGAAATACGTGCAAGACAATAACAAGTAGAAAATACAATGAATTGAGAAACCCCACAAGGGTGATTTCAAAGCACTCAAGAGAACCTCAAAACCAAAAACGAGCATAACTTGAATCTTTACTTTGGAAAACCTAAATTTCATCACAATGGAATAGTAGCAAACAATAAGATGCCTCATCAAATTTTCGTAGATCAAAACAATCAACAGAGACCCATAAACCTAAAACAACCAAAACCTGAATGCCGATGTCAAGCAAACCAATTGCATCACAATTGAAGCCTAGAAAAATACATGCAACCCAAAAATCACAAGAAAGCCTTGGGTATGAAGGAACAAAAATGGTCCAATGGAATTCAATAATCATACAGCAGAAAACGCAGGTGGGTCGGGGGGAAATTTTGAGGATTTAGTTAGAGAACCTCTTACTGCTTCAGACACTGCTTCAAGCACTAAGCTCAATCAAGAAACCCCTTGTTGCTAACGAGAAACTTGTGGCAAACTCTATTTTTTGCTAAAGACTTCACCAATATAGTAGAGAATTGTGTGCAGGGAAATCCCACTTGCTTAGCAGAGCTTCCCAGTGAACCATGTTTCAACTTCCCTGAGAGGGTTCTTAAATAGGGCCCTCCCCGCAGAGAAAATGGAAAGCAAATAAAGAATTAGCCCATTCCAACTCAGAAAACACAAACATTAAAAGCTCGGGAAACTAAATTAGAGAAATTCAATTGCATACAACCAAAAACCACATTAACGCTAAAAACTATTACAACAAAGCTTAGATATCAAGAATCCTGGAGAGGTCATAAATTGAATCATGCAATAAATTCACCCAAACACAGTAAAAAAAAAAATACAGATAAAACCCAAAACCCAAACTGAACCAAGTAGGAAAAAATTAACCAAACCTGAAGTGCTGGAACAGAACTAACCCTAGTTTCTCCAACCCAAAAGTCCTTTGATTTCCTTGACAAGTGGACCAAATAGGCCATTGAAAGTATTAACTGATGAAAAGGAACCTAAATTTGGAGCTACTTGGAAAACAGGAGGAGTAAAAAAAAAAAAAAAAAAAAAAAAAAAAAAAAAAAAAAAAAAAAAGGAGCCTAAAAAGCAATAGCATGTTGGATGTAGTACCTTGAGGCAGTACCCAAGTCTGGCCACTGGTGTGCGCGCCTTTGACACAGTGGCACTGACGTGCTTTCTGGGCATTGACGTGAGCATGTAGAATAGTACTGTAGCAAATCACAGCACTGGGTACTATGCCATGTCAGCTTCGGAATAGGCGGGAAACATTCTTCTATATTTGACACGTGGCCGGATTAGGTTGGATGTAGGAGCACCTGTACTTTCTTGGAGTTCCAAGTAAAAGTAACGCCAGAATATATGCTAATTTTGCAGAGTAGAAGGGAAGTGGAATGCAGGCGTGAGTTACTCCAGAGCTTGGCTAACACGTAAAACTAATTCAATTTAAATGTAGATTTTTCATTTTTTTTTTATCTTTAGTTTTATCATTTTTAATTTTATTATATTTAGATTTTGTTTGTAACTTAAATTGTTTAATTTTAAACTGAATCTAACATCTAAATATTCAATACTTATATAAAAAAAATATTTAGATACCTAACTCTCAAACCACTAAACTTATATTAACTTAAAACTTCTGTACATTGACACTCATAACTTTTTTCAACTCAATACATCTTTACACGTGGGATCCATAATTTTTTTAACTTCTTATAAATACATCTAAATTATTTTTAACATCCAAACACATCAAAACTTATCTTAGATAAGCTCTATAAAACTCACTTTACCATCTTAATTTATTGATATTCATAAAAAATTTAACTCAACTCAATATCCAAGCGATATCTTAGAAAACTGGGATAAAGGACACATCCTCGATGCTATTGTCATGATTTGTCATGACATGTTAACAGCATAGAGGATTTGTTCTTCACAACTGCTTATAATTAGCATCGCTCAATAAAGAAGAGTATTCTCAACAGACTATTTAAGATAAAAAAAAAACTTTTAAATATATAAATTAAACTTTCAAATGATGCATTTACCAAGGAGTTAACTCAAAAACCATCCAAATTCAATAGTGTATATTAGTTATAATTCATAGGTGCAATGTTACGTACAGTCCCTACTTAAAAATTATATGTGCAAACATTTTATTAAATAAGAAAAAATATTATTTTAGGATGGATATTTTTATAATTTTAAAAAAATTTAAAAATAAAATTTTCTAAACTTGCATTACAGTCCCTAAATAAATATTGTACGTAGCATTGCTCTAATTCATATCATATGATCTAACATAGATTTGGTTAATTAAAATAGCACTGCCAAATAGAGAAAAATATATGAAGTATCCAATTTTAGATGATGGATAAGTGTATAATTTATTTTATTGTGTTTCACTTTTTATTATTATTATTATTATTGATGAGAAATATACACAAAAAGCCTAAAAGGAAGGTCAATTTAGGTTGCAGTCATGTCCCTTTCTCTTCAAATTATATCATAAGAATAATAATGCTTTAATTAAATCTCCAAAAATAATTATCTTGTGCATTTTCTAAATTTAGATAGGAATACCATTTGACAATGCCAAGAAACAAACGTCCTTCAAGCTATTTGATACTCTTAGACCTGTCACGCATGCTTAATACAACGCAATTAGAATAATGGATTTGGTAGCAATTACATATGTTATCTCAATATCTAGAGCATTTGATGCTGAAATTACTTTAAATACTATAGAATCAATACGAAGTGTTCATCTACTTTTAGTTGTAGAAAATATTTAAAAAAGAATTATATTTACAGACTCCTTATTGACACATCAAACACTTTGTTAATGTACAAGTACTCTAACTATTTTTTAAGCCGGTGTGTAGAACACACCTAATAAAATACTTATAAGACATAATTTGAGTTAAAAGCTAAATTTTTAAATTTAAATCTTATAAATCAAATGTTATTATTTAAATGACGTACATGGTGTGCTCTACATATCAATTTGATAATAGAATATCGGTAATTTGACTTTTAGACATTAATATTACGTTATCTTAAGCATGTGTGACAGGTGTAAGGGACTATCGAATAGCTTGAAAGTTTGTTTCTTTGCATTGCCAAATGGTATTCCTATCTCAACTAAAGAGAATGCGCAACGATAACTATTTTGGACTTTGGAGAGTTAATTAAAGCATTATTTTTCTTATGATTTAATTTGAAGAAGAAAGAGAGAAGACTCTGTACATAGATTTACATTCATTTTTTGTATATATTTATCAACAATAATAAAGAGAAACACAATAAAATAAATTAGATACGGAACCATGATATCAAAAAAATAATTTTATTGGAAAGTCTTTACATCACACGTTATAATTAATTTGAAAGATAAATTTTAAAATTTTAATCTTACAAATTAAATATTAGAAATGACATATAAACTAAAATTGGATACTTTATTATATATTTTTCTCTATTGGGCAAGTGCTATTTTAATTAACCAAATCTAAATTAGAATTGATATGAATTATAACTAGCATACCCTATTGAATTTGGATGGCTTTTGAGTTGGCTCCTTATTAAGGCTTCGTTTGGTTACCAAACTCACCTTAACTCATCTCAACTCATCATTACAATTTATTCAAATTTCAATATAAAATATAATAAACAATTCAATTTTATCAAATTTTAAAATAATAATAATATTAAAAAATAATATTCTAATAATATTTTATCATCACAACTCAACTCAACTCAACTCACTTTAATATCTACACACATCCTAAATGCATCACTTTTTAAATATTCTGTTCTTTATTATTGATTTTATCGTCTTTTAAACGACATATTTCGGATGATTATATTTAAATATTTAAAATCTACTTAAAAAAAAAAAGAAAAAAAAAGTTTTAGTTTTGCATGTTATTTTAGTTAAAGCCCTGCAGTAACTCACTCCTCCTGCATTCCACTTCCCTTCTGCTCCGCAAAATTAGCATATTCTAGTACTGCTACTTCTACAGTTCTACTTGGAACTCCAGGTAAGCACATGTGCCCCTAGATCCAACTTAATGCAGCCACGTGTCAAGGTTTCATGGAACTTTAGAAGCTGTTATTTTTTATACATTTGGAGAGTGGAGTTTCGAACCAAAACCTCTATTTTAGAGGTTGAGATTTTATGCTAATCAGGTCATATATCTTTAATATCGTAGTAAAATTATTACTGATTAATTGTAAATTTATCATTTTTTCTTGCTACCTAGCAAGCACACTCGATAGAATATGATTTACATAGTTTTCGTGCTTGTAAGCTTTTCGTAATTTATTTATTTTTTTAAGTTGAGAACACCTAGAACTACATGAAAAAACTTGCATTTTCATGTTAAACATTATTTTTCTAAGGAAATTGCATGAAACTTACATATTTTAAAGTTGTGTATTCAAATTTTTAAGTTTTTACAAAGAATAAATATAGATAGAAGTCACTGTTGAGAACAACTATTTTGCATACATGATGTGGCATCATCTACACTACACATCTTTCAAGTCTAAAATAAAAAATAGAGAACTAAAAACAATCATGTAATGAGTACAAAGTGTGCACTGCTACAATAACTTCTCTATAACATTACTCATTTGTGAACTTATTAAAATTCAAATATCAATATTGCAAAAAGTTGAAAAACATAGTCTCAATTTGTAAAAAAAAGTGCAGACTTAGGAATAGATTTTATAATTAGATTTTTAAATAAAATTGAAGAGCATGATGTGAAGTATTCTTTTAGTCTAAAAATATTAGTGAAGTATTATACCTCACCAAATACACTATAGTTGAACTCTATTTTAAAAAATATGAATTCTATGCATCAGTCATTATAATTTTTTTTTTCATAAAATATGAGAATATTTTTCATAGGGTGTGAGGTGTAGGATAATAAATAGTGATTGGCGAGAAAAAAAATTTTGAGTGAGTTTTATTCAAAAAAAAAATATTTTAATCACAAAAAAATTAAATAAAAATTAACACACAAAATAATATAATTTAATATAATACATCATATTATAAATTATTATAAAATAAGTGTAACAAATTATATACATATAGATAAATTTATAAATTTATTTTTATATAATTTTTTTATAGAGATCTTTTTCAAAACACTTCAGAAATTTACCCAAAATTAACAACATTAAAGAGTGATACCTTATTTTAGAAGTTACAAATGCAAGCACCGAAGGCTCTGATTATGACATATACGCAAAAGCCAAGCCCAGCCTTTTGGCATTGAAGACTTCCAAAAGCTCCAGCATCCATCTGCTAATTTTTGAGCGTTTCAGGAGCAAAAGCTCCTTTTTGTTCTCTGCCAAGAAGTCACGTCATTAGTCACCCCCAACCCACATCGGTAGTCATCAATTAAGCAAAAGAAAACGAAAAATCACTTTTATAAAATATGAAAAATTCTATTTATTATTTTTATATTATACATAATTTTTTTTTTATTTTTTTTCTACGTGGTATATAAATAATAAATAAAAATATTCTTTTAATTTTTTTAAAAATCAAATCTAACATATAATATAAAAATGATGACTAAGAATGGCTAGTAAAATATTATTGGACTTACTCAAAGTTTAAACCCACGTTAACACACATGCACCAGACCTCATAGTTTCTTTCTCCCGATATTTTTTTATCGTATTTTTCTAAAATATTATTGGACAGACATTGCCATTTCAATAATGAATTAAAATTGAATAAGTTAATATAAAGTTAAAAATTAAATAAAATATTTTTAAAATATTTTTTTAATATTATTATTATTTTAAGATTTGAAAAAATAGAATTATATATTCTATTTTATATAAAAATTTTAAAAAAATTATAATGATCAAATATGATTATATAAAACAATTTTTATATTCAAACTGAGCCTAAATGATACAAAATTCACAATTATGGATTTATTTGGATAGAGAGATGATGTTAGATGAGTTGAGATAATTTATAAATAATAATAAAATTATTAATTAAAATTAAATAAAATAAGATTAAATTATCTCAATATCCAAACCGCTCTATATCTATAGATAGAGAGATGAGAGAATGTACTATGCTCAATTACTAATAATAAGGAAATTGTGAGATATCATGTTCCAAACAAACAAACTCATGGCAATTTACCATCTTCGTGTCACATCATTGAGATTCTATGACAAAATCAAAATATTGATATTTTAATTTAAATAAATATCACAGTAATCATTTATTGACACATCAAATTTGTAACTAAATCTTGTTGAATTAATTGCCCTGTATGAGTTGGGCACTCCTCTCTTCTTGATCTTGGTGTATCCTCTTCTCTGAATATCTTTAATTGAGGGTTTTGATTTGGATTATTATTATTATTATTATTATGTAGTCTATTCGCAACCTAAAATCCTACAATGCCAACAATTTATGTATAAATTTGTAACTTGATCAATTGTTCACTCAGATTAATGTCTTACATAAGTGAAAAATAAATAAATTAAAATCAGACTCTACAACGTTTGTAATTAGCAAACAAGTATCAATATGTAAAATGTTAATAGAAAGAAAATAAATATGGTCTAATCAATGGATGAAACAATTATCTAAAAACACAGCTAATATGGCAATACTAGTAATTAATTGAAACTCTCAATGAAAAAGCAAGGTGAGGATTAGGGGTGCTACCTCAACCTTGAGCGGGGGATGACACTGCCCCATCTTCTGCCTCTCGCGCATGGCCAGGGGAGGGAGTTTGGGCCCCAGGGCTCCGGCCTCACCCCCTGTGGGTGGGACCCCCCGTCTGGTTGCTAGGGACAAATTGACCCCTGATCCATCCGTTATCCCAAATAAAATACAGATATCCCACAACCCATTGCCCTCCCGTGATCGAAAAAACCAAAACCACCTATGAACCACCAACCAACAGTGAATCACCATTCCAAGTTACCAAATATTAATAGTGAACCACAAAAGAGAGAGAGAGAGAGAGAGAGATATATATATATCAATTGGGGGCGATGGAGAGAGAGAGAGAGAGAGGAAAAAGAGGGAGAGAGGGTTCGAGAGAGGGGGAGGGGGGCAAAGAAAGGGAGGTGCAAGGGAAAAGAGAATGGTTGGACGACTAAGAGTGGAGATTTCGCATTTTATATGAAACTCAAACCCTATAATAAAACGACATTATTTTAAAGTTTTACTCAAAACAACGTCGTTTAGGCTATGTCCAGAATAAGCGAGCCTAAGCTTAGCCTGTGCCCTGTCCCCATTCTTACTTGAGTTTCCATGTATGGGTGAGGTCTTGCACCCTGGCATTTGACAACTGAGGTTGTCCCATCGCCCACCCTAGTGAGGATAATAACAAATATACAATGAGAAATCTAATTTATAGGATCAACAATAAAAGATTAAGTATGACAAGATGAAATTCTTCCTAACTTACATCGTTTTGTATATTCTTTCTGCAAGAGTTGTTCCCCATTTTTCCTTTTAACTTTTTTCTTGCTTGTGTTCTTAGTTGTTTCTCCTTGTTGTTCTTGCATTGCCTTCCACGACATCCTGTTACTCTTATTTTCGACTTATTCTTCTGCAAATTAACTTGTTTTCGATTCATTTGGTTCATCTACTTGTTCACCACCTCCTTTGAAAGGTTCTTTCTTGCCGGATTTGGCGAAAAGTTCAAGGTTTTGGAAATCATATGGAGTTTACTGTTAGAAAAACGAGAGGTGCATCGACAAAGTGTACTTATCATATGCTAATTAACTTTTTTAAAAAAATTTATGTCTGTTTATTTTGTAGTTTATTTTAAAAAAATACATAAAAACTGCTTTAAAAAGAAAAAATACACTGTCAATATCGAACTCGGTACCTTTTCTCGGTAGCTTGCTATTACATGCTTTTAATAATTGTTTAGTTTATACTTAACCATTAAGGATTACGATATAAAAGATAATTCTGATATGCTTTCCTATTAAAACGCATATTTAATATTTAGAAAGGGCAAAATAGGCATACTCCATTGTTTTTCACTGGTAAATATTTTATGGAAGGAAAGATTTTCCCAATTACTACATAGACTTGGGTAAAAAAGTCATTATCAAATATGCATTTTAATAATGACTATACGGATACCCTATCAAGCAAAAGTCACATAGGCAATATTTCTCAATTGCTAAAATGTAAAATTGATGAAATAAGATTATCATGTTTGTAAACTTTGAGAAGTAAAAAGATTTTCCAAAGCTGAAAATAAAAGAGAATATTAGGCACAAGTTTAAGTGTACAAGTCTAATGCAAACCTTATGTAAACCTTTACATGGTCGTCTTCATTTTTTAGAAAAACTAAGTAAATAGTTTTTAACTGAATAGATAAACGATAAATGATATTTACAGTCGTAGAGTGCACTGTACAATCTCTTTAAAAAAAGTGAATAAATACGAAATTAAAAAAAAAATTAATTAATTAATAGTTGACCCAACTTTTTCAAAATGATTGATTTGCACACTCCACAATTGTATATATTATTACTCGATCATTAAATACCACATCGTGAAATGATATAAATTCTATTTGTCATCATTTTTTTTTTTATTATTCTTTCAACATGCATTGATATGGAATTAAATTATTGGTCCATAAGTAGAAAATAATAAATAGTCTCTAATCATTAAATACCACATCATGAAAGGATGATAATAAAAAAAATGGTAGGTAGCATTGGTGAGGTTTAGATACTGAATTGAGATGAAAGTTAAAAATTTTAAAAAATATTATTCAAATATTATTTTTTAATATTATTATTGCTTTAAAATTTGTAAAAATTTAATTATTTATTATATTTTGTGTAAAAATTTTAAAAAAATTATAATGATTATATGAGATGCATCTTTGTATCCAAACCTTCAATTTATCTAACGAGATAACACCTTCTATTTATCGTAATTAAAGTCGAATGATATTGTATAACGTTGATATATGGTATAAGATCCCAAAAAGGCAAAAATATCAAATTAAATGTTCAACTTTAAACACAAAATTAAATATTTAATAAATCATACATACCCATTTTGTATAATTAGAAAGAATATAAATATTTAGCAGTATTTGATTTGTTTTTTTTTTTTTTCAATTTATTTTCTTGGCAACATGACAGCACTTCCTCAACAAAATAAAGGAAAAAAAATGTGACAGACGAGAAAATTATTGTGAGGGCTGTGATATTAAAGAGAAACGAAACAAAATAAACAAACAGATATTCACACAATGCAGAAATAAAAAGGAAAAAAAAAAATGAATAATTGCAAGTGACAGCTTCTGCAATTAAACAATATATCTATAAAGAAAGGGGCCTGAGTCGACATATTTACAACCACGTACATGTTTCACCATAACATTAACAACACTTGCATGAAACTCTCCCCGACGATAACATTAAATTCTTCTTTCTCCTGCAACTACCTCAAAACAAACAAATCCTAAAGATGGCTATTTCAGAAGACATTGAGGCTTAGAAAAGAAAAAGGTTACACCAAAAAAAAAAAAAAAAAAAACATTTAAGGGCTCTCCTAAAGCCGATCAACCTATTTGAAGGTCTGGAGGAAATAAAATGAAAAAAAATAAAAATACCAAGGATTGCATAAACCCCAACAAAAATAAAGAATATGTTCATTTCCCAAACATCAGTTTTTATTTCTAGTAATTTCTAATAATCGTTGGTTCATCTACCCTCATTGGCTACCTGTAGGTTGTAAGGATCCATCCCTCATCAACCTCAAGCTGAGACTGTTGAATCTTTCTCGTGAATATTGCCTGGATGCTTTTCTCCAATCTGTACCGGCTTTCATCATTGCAGAAAACTCCTCATAACTTATGCGCCCATCCTGCAAGATTAAATCAAAGCATAGTTGAGACACCCAATACAACAAATTATCTAAGAATTCTATAAGGCAGAGGCTGTATATGAAGTGTTAATCACTGGTATATTATTAGAATTAATGACGAGAAGCACAAAACCAGTGGCACAACTGTACATGAGGAACCATTTGTATTGTACTTTGTCAGCCATCTATAACGAGACAAAAGATGTGGGATATGGAATAATTGATGAAATGAATATATTAAGCACAATAGCTCCAGGGGATAGCAACCCTAGACTACTATGTGATAGGAAAAAAAAGGGAGGCATCACGAGGGGGGAATTTATGAGATGACTAAAAGAAAAGGTCATGCTACAGAAAGAGAACATGATATAGGGTGCTAAAAACAAGCAAGTTATTATTATTATTTTTTATAAGTAACAAGTAAGTTATTAAATCAGCGGTTCCAGTTTTTTAAAAACCAGTGAAAAATGCACCAACGACCCTGGTTATTTGAACCCATAAATTCTCCCATATTTGGCCCAAATGATGTTACACTTGCAACTACTTCCACAAAGCTGGGATTGAAGCAGTCTCTCGTCATCATCCTTGATTTGTTCACTAGCTGATTAATTCAATTCTATTCGTCAAATGGTTCTCAAGCGGTGTGGCTGGGTGTTTTTATGAGGTTTAGGTCATTGATTTGGTTGCATGAGGCCTGCTTTGTTAATGGATGTCAAATCTGGTGCCCGATGCGGTGGTCAGAACAGTCACCAGCTGGGAGTTGAAGAGAATATGTGTGGGTGTTTTGGGAGGTCTTGTGGGTGATGTGTATGCAACTTGGGTGCTGATTGGTATAAATGAGTTCTCTGGGGGTTGTTTGCTACTTGGAGAAGTGGTGAATTGGCACTTTTGGTTGGCAGGAGTACCAAATCTTGGGGTGCATGTCTACGTGAAATGGAGAATGAGGTCTTGACCATGGATGGTTGAGGTTTGGTTTTCAAGTATTCATGGGTTGCAATGGGAAAAGTGGTGGTGATAATTTCTTGCCAAGTCTAGAATGATCGTGGAGAAGATGGTGGTGTCACATGTTGGAAGAAGAGGACCATGAACTCGAATGGGTAAAAATATTGGGTTTGGGTGTGGGCACAATTGGAAACAAGGGAAAATTTCAGTTAATAGCTTAACAAAGGAGGACAGAAGTATTTGGTTAGAATAAATATTTTTTTATGTAAAAAAATATTCTTTATTAATAAGTGCAAAGGTGCAACCCAAGTACACAAGTAGTATACAAGAGAGACACCTATCCACTAGAAGAGAAGGATACTAAAAAATCGTGTAAATCAAGTATATAGGAGAGACAACCAAAGATAATAGCTATTTGTTTTATTTGTAGAACAAATAGCTGTGTACGATTAGAAAAATTGGAAACCTATGTGGCAGTAGTACCGAACCAAACCACATACGTGCATTTCACCCTAGAGACAACATAAATTCCATATGAATTCCATGGAAAGGTAGCATCAATAGGAAGCAGAGCTTGGAATGTCCCAATATGATATTATCACCCACAAAAGTAACCACCAATTGACCATAGCAATATATTGGAAGTTTAAGAGCTCTACAATAGCCAAAAGACTAGAGAAGACTTTGTATAAGATATTGAAAGAAGACAGCGTTTACTAATTAGTCCAAGGGTATGGCCCTTATATAGAGTGAATGTCAGAGGAAGAAAAAGGGTTTGTTGCAGCAAAGCTTTTCTAAGTATTAGTAATTCTATGCTACGTAGTTTTGATAAATTCACATGCAATTCAACACTAACCTTGTCTGTGTCCACATCATGCATAATGGCAGTGATAACTTCCTCACTGTTAGCTTCCAGTTCATCACTCAAAGCATCCCGCAGCTCTTCAATTTCTATGTAACCACTCTGGTTTCTATCAAAGAATGCAAAAGCTTTGTGCAGATGCTCGTCATTGCCCATCTTTTTAAGGTGAACTGAAACTGCGACAAACTCTCCATAATTGAGAGTTCCATCCCCGTCAACATCAGCCTGTTGAAACCAAATTTCAAATATTTTACAAAAATAATTTGATCATATTTTGGAAACAAAACATTCCAACCTTTGTTGTTTTTCTTCTTTCTTTTATTTTCTTCTTTTTTGGGGGGCGGGGGTGGAAGAGGGGAGCATAAACAAATCTATCATAGGTCAGCATATTCAGTTTCTCAATATTATCTGTAGCTAGATTATAACAGTGAATATACTTCAAAAGGGGGAAGTGGGAGGGGGTGCTGGGATCATGAAGGATAGTTAGTTTTGCAAGGCTTACAGCTTCCATTAGTATTTGAAGATCTACATCAGCAATCTGTTGGCCAAGCTTTTGCAACCCTAATCGAAACTCCTCAAGGTTTATCTTGCCTCTGTTGCCAGTATCCATCATATCAAAGGCTTCCTTTAAGCCAGCTGCTTCCTCAACTGACAAATGCTCAGCCACCACCTAGGATAAAAAACTCAAAAAGTTCAGACATCAAATGTGAGGAAATCATGATTTTACAATGATAGCAATCTGGAAAGAACACTATTAGATCTTTGAAAGTTCTCTTGATCAAGAAAGATTTATAATAGGTGAAAAAAAAAAAAAAACTAAAAACAAGAAAAGTGTGAAGTCAAACTGAGCATGTGAAAGAGCTGAGCATAAGATTATCTTCACTCTCACACAGCCATATATTTTTACACACTGGCATTTTGTTCTTTCAGTATCCTGTTCTTTCAAGCAAATCAAGATCATTACCCTTAGAGCTCTCTTTTTGAGCTTGTTCATCACCGAAAATTGCTTGAGCCTGGCTTTCACAGTCTCGCCCAGGGGAACATTTGAAGCCTTCTTGGCATTTTGCAGCCAAGGATGATCTGCATTTTAAAGTATTGGGATAGTTATTTAATAGAGCAACAAATTTTAGAATATATGAAACACATAAAGCTTATGAAGCAAAACATTACCAAGCACTTCCTGAGCTGTAAGCCGCCGCTTAGGATCAGGATCAAGCATTTTCTTCACAAGGTCCTTTGCAGTATCTGAGACTTTGGGCCAGGGGTCCCTCTTAAAATCAATAACAGAACGAATAATTGCCTGGGCTACCCCTTGCTCAGTTTCTGCATGAAGGAACACAGTCGTGAGAATGGACCCCAAAACATAAAATAAAAGGAAGTACATTCTTGAGAACATGTGTAAAATGATCTCAACCAAAAAAAGAAATTTTGAAACAGTTCAATACTGTAATTGTAATTAACATACATCCTTAATTTTACACACAGGCTCTCAAATAAAACATGTATATATTTTTTTCAACTCTAACACTCATATAAAGTCAAAATAACTAATAAGAAAAAAAGAAAGACATTAGAATCACTGACAATAGAAAACTAACCTGCCCAGAACGGTGGAACACCACAAAGTAAAATATACAAAATAACCCCGGCACTCCAGACATCAACCTCTGGGCCATAATTGCGCTTTAGAACCTCAGGAGCCATGTAATAGGGACTGCCCACAATCTCATTGAATTGCTCACCTGAACAAAATGAAATTCTTCAGGTGGAGTAAATTGTAACTGGAAAGAAAAAAGATGACAGTAATGATGACAGTAATACTTAAATATGAAAGTCCATAAGGGAGGGAAAAGGGCATAAAACAGGCAGGACATATGTGGTGCAATACCAGGTCTGAAGAATACCGACAACCCAAAATCAATTGCCTTCAAGGGGGATGTCTCCTTCTTGTTAGAAAAAAGAAAGTTCTCTGGTTTAAGATCACGATGCATCACTCCTTGCTTATGACACATCTGCAATGATGCGTGTAAACATACGAAATTACTTCACATGAACATGTTGAACTAAAGCAGGATTATATATTTAACAACAGTAAGTTAATTCAAATTGTACGTGTGAGAGTTTACCAGAGGTAACAAATAATTTGGTCTGACATAGACAAAATTCAGAGACACACAGAAACATGAGAGAGAGAGAGAGAGAGAGAGAGAGAGAGAGAGAGAGTAAACGACATAGAAAGAAAACCTAAGCTTCAAAAAGTACAGAAAGTTCCTTGCATGAAAAACCAATCAGATTGCATCTGTGACAGACCTCACAATAAGTTAGTAATTACTAATTACATGCACCCATTCACACAGAAGTCAGCCAACTTACAATTTAGAAAATGATGAAAGAGTCCAAGCAATGTTCACGAGGAAGAATAAAAATATTCATGAGACAAAACAATGACAATGCTGTTAGTGTCAGCTTTAAAGTGAAGCAGCTATCAGCACTCGTTAGCAACATAGTATCAACAGCTCGCTCAACAATTAATTCATTGACCAATCAACAAAGATGGTCATGCCCTGCCTAGAGAGAACATCGATGAGAATGGGGGATTTAAAACTATGGATAAAAGGGAAAGGAGGAATTTTTTTTATTGGTAGACAAAATTTTATTGATTATAAGAATAGGCAAGAGCTCAAGTACACAGGATGGGAGAGAAAAATTAAATACTCAAATTTTTTTGAGCTCGTTACTTGGAGTTCTAAAAGCCTAAATAACCAAGATTAAGAATCGCATCGAGTTCAACAAAAAAAGTAATATCAGAACCATAAACGTTGTAAAAAAATCATATAGAATTTCCTTATACGAATTTACCAGCATATAATCATAACTACATGAAGAAAATTTCATCTGACTCAGCCAGCATCATTCAAGAAAAACCCAAAGTCTCACATACTGGTTCAGGGGGAAACCAAACAATATCTAAAATTCTACATAGATATCAAGGAACATGACAAGCATAAAATCCATAACAATGTCAAACCAAACCAATAACTCAAAAAGTGATCGAAATGCAACCTGAACAACTTCAACAATGGTTTTCATAACACCCGCTGCAGCTCGTTCCGAGTAATGCCCCCTCGCCACAATCCGATCAAACAGCTCACCTCCCTCGCACAATTCCATGACAATGTGAACTGCCTGGTCATCCTCAAAAGTATCCTTCAAGGTTACGATATTCGGGTGCTTAGGCAAATGCTTCATAATCTCCACCTCCCTCCTCACGTCCTCAATATCCACCGCAGTCCTAAGCTTCTTCTTCGATATCGATTTGCAGGCGAACTTCTCGCCTGAAGACACATCGGTACACAAGTATGTGACTCCGAATTCACCTCGGCCGAGCTCACGACCGAGGTCATATTGTTCCGTGATGTCACGGCCCGTCGGATTTTTCAAGACCCAAAACTTGTTCCCGCCTCCAGTTCCATTGGACACGGCGTAATCAGCAGAGAAGGGATTGGGTTTTTTCTTCCGCTTCCCGTGTTGCTTCTGAGAAGGAGAACTGGGATTTGCACAGCAATTTCCCATGGATCAGAGCCTTCAGGAAGACCCAACAAAGCATAGAGGCAAAGAAATCAGAATCCGAGAGCAAAATACTATAGAATAAGAGAATAACCTAAACCATCTGGTAAATTCACAATTTCGGATCCATTTTCTACAAAAAGTATAATCTTGAAAGAATCCGCAAATTCTTCTCAAAGTTACAAGAAAACCCATGAATCTTTGGCCTTCAAGACATCCATACAACGAAAAAAGGATGAGTTGTTGCGAAATAAAACTAAAAAACAATCTTCAAACCTACGGCACAGGCTAATTCTAGTCACAGATAATTTTGCTTTAAAAAAAAACACATACCTGCAAAAAGAGCAAGAGGGTATTTTTGTATACAACAGTACACAAGGCACGGGAGAGAATATCCCAAAATATTACAGAAGCAAAACCCAGCAAGGAATCATGGGGAATTTAGGTGACAAAAGATTTTCAAGGAAGACAATATGAATTGTCAGATGTGAAGTCCAATTCCGGACTCCTTATAAATGGGGTTTTGGGGAGTGGGGGGAAGAAGAAATGAAGGGCTGGGGAAAGTGCACAATGCGAAAGGATCAGTTTCAAAGTGTGAATGAATATTGAGAGAGTCAAAGAAAGCTCCTCTATTTTTTTTTTTTGGTAGAGGCTCAAACTCTCTCTCTCTCTCGTAGTTTCCTTTTTCACTCTTTGATTCAGCAGTGGAACGAGACAGACACATGGACCCTTTGTGGCTTTGTCCAAATCCCTTTTCTTTTTCAATTTTCAATTTTCTTATTTTTTTTTTTTTTAATTTTGGCTTTTCATATTTGTTTTTACAGACAGCTAGAAGGAAAGGCGGTATAAATTTTGTTACATCTAACTCATTTTTAGGTGATTTCTGGTTAATTGTTAAAAAAATATATTATAAAAACCAATTCTAGGATGCTTTGTTACGGTAAAAATGGTTATGTTTTACCTGCTCATCATTTCAGTTCTTATTATTTTCTTATCTCATGGTATAATATTAAATTATTAAAAATTATTTATTATATTTTACTTGTAAATTTATCGTCTAATATTATATTATAAAATGATAAAATGATAATAAAAAAATAGATAATAAATAGATTTTTTCTTTTTATCTCAACACATAAAGTACGTTTGGTTACTAAATTTATCTCAATTTATTATTATAATTTTTTCAAATCTCAAAATAATAATAATATTAAAAAATAACATTATAATAATATTTTATTACCTCAACTCAACTCAACTCAACTCAACTCAATTCAACATTCAAACAGACTTATTTACTTTTTTAATCCATCGCCAATCTAAAAGCTAATTGAATTCTAAAGTTGAGAAAAGATCGGTATCTGAATTTTGAAATTAAATATTTTATTACTCCCATGATTTTCAATTTTGATCCAATAAGCCTCTCTCTCTCTCCATTTTAAAAAGCCCAAAATGATTTTTTAAAAATACCAAAAACATTGGATTTGGCATATCGTCTCTTCGTTTTACCTTTTGAGTAAAGCAAATTCTACATTTACGTATTTTTATTTTTTATTTTTTAAAAATCAATTTTTTCTCAGCAAAATATTAGGAAAAAAAATGGTTTTTTACAATTATTTATTTATTTATTGTTAAAGCGGAGACAAGTGAAACAGAATAAACAGGGAGATTAAAGAGGGAGAAGATGGTAAGGAGGAATAATAAAAAATAGCAAAATCAGCTTTTTGGACGAATCTTCGTTGAGCTATAGAACCAAAATCAGCTTTTTTCTTTCTTGCTGTTAAGAGGGAGGCAAATGGCATATCCCAAGCATCAGCCTCGCAAAGATCCAAATTCAAAAGCATAATTAATTATTAAGACAGGTAAGAAATTGAAACCATTTTGACAAATGACAAGGATGAATCCTTCAACTAAGAAAGCCCTTTTCAATCCGTGAAAGAAGCCTATACCAAGCCTGCCTACCCATGATTGACTCATCCCAAGTTTGACATCTTGGTTACCTACAAAAGACGTGATATGCATGGGAGTTCACTCCTATATATCAAATTTTCATTGTTTTTTTTTTTTCTCACGAAGATTGCATTTAAGATTAGGTATAAGAATTTGAGAGAAAGGGAATGATAGATGCCAATAAAAATCTAATTATAAGAGATGTAGTGTCGCAAGGAAAAAAAAATAAACATATAATGAATTCAAATAAGTGAAATACTTTAATCCCAAATGGATTATACAAAAATAATCTTACAAATTGACGTGATTTTATGTGATTCGTCAGATTGTAAAGTTATTTTTATTATAAAGTAGATTTATCTGATTACACGAAACTACGTTAATTTGTAAAATTATTTTTATGTAATTTCTTTATAGCTATGGCAGTCGGCCTTTTCAAATAAATTGATCGAGTAAGAGCCATGTTCGGCCAAGGTGGGATCCGGTAAAGAAGCCTCTTGATGGTCCAATTAGTGGAATCTTTGAGTGCAATTTGAGGTTGCATTTAAAAATGGATCAATGCAGTAAATTATCATTGATGAAGATCTCCATATTTTTTCCCTCCAGATCCTTGGTTTGGATATCGGTAGCTTGTAATTAGCACAGTTGTATGATGCGCGTGATATTTTGATAGCCGAAAAGTAATAGATCAAGCATACTCCGATCTAGAAAGAAAAAGAATGAAAAAACAAGGAGAAGATAAAAAAGGTATAAACAAATTAGGATTAAGCAAGGATAGAACTAGAGAGGAGCCATACATAACTTCTCCCTCCCCTCCACATATATATATATATATATATATATATATATATATATATATATATAAAACTAGAAAGGAGAATTTGTATGGCTTTTAGAGAGAGAAGTTTTAGACAGAGGGGTTGTTAGGGACCATATGGAACTTTATCTTAATACATGAATACTAGGCTGCGCTTGGATGTTAAACTGAATTCTTTATGAATAGTAGTGAGTTGAGATGTTGAAGTGAGTTGTGTGGAGTCTACCTAAAATGAATTTAAATGTGTTTAGATATTAAGATAAGTTTAGATATATTTATGAGAAGTTGAAAATAGTTGTGAATCCTGCATATATAGAAGTGTTGAATTGAAAAAAGTTGTGAGTCTCACATGTAAATATGTTTTGAGTTGAGATGAGTTTAATAATTTGAAAATTGAGTGTTTGAATTTTAGACTCAATTTAAAATTAGATTGAACTGAGTTAATCTCAGTTAAGTCTATATACCGAACGGGCCTATGTGTTTAAAGAAAGTTACCAAATCGGGACTCACAAATATGGGCAGCTCAACGTAAAAACAGAATGCATGACCCTTACCAAATTGGATTGGATCTTGAAATGAAATTGTTGATGGCAAATTTTAAGTCGGCATAATGGTGGTTGAATGGCCCGAGGATAGTGGCAATGGAGGAATCGTGTAATCATCAATTAATTTAGAAAAATAAGCCAATATAGATGAGATGGAGAAGAAGAAGATCCTAGCTAGGAATGATTATTGGTAGAAATGTGGAACCCCTTCTTATTTCTACGTCTTTTTTTATATACTGAGTTTCCCTTTTGCTTGTGATGATTGTCTTTTCTATTATTGGCTTGTGTGTCATATCTCTTTGAATCGTGGCATTGATAAAGCAAGATCGAGCCTCGATTGTAGGCTGTCAGGTCATGACTTTGTTTGCTGCTTTAGTCTTTAGCATATATTGTCTAACATATGAGGCTCAGTTTAATCTCATCCTCTATAGTTACCTCCCGATTCTTATAGTCGACTAGGCTTTACGAATCTCAATAACATTGCCCCATCGAGGAATTCATCCTCACATAGGAGATCACTTAGTAATGTCATCTTTTCTAGAAGCTTACCCTTGAATGGATTTAGCGTTGTGGCCATGGGCGCCTTGTCAAGGAGCTTGTCCTTGACTGTTGACTTGCCAAGAACCCCCGCATTTGAAGAGAGACTTAGGTGCGATTTGAATAGTGAGTTTAAATAAAAGTTAAAAGTTGAATAAAATATTATTAGAATATTATTTTTTAATATTATTATTGTTTTGAAATTTGAAAAAATTGAATTGTTTAATATATTTTATGTGAAAATTTTAAAAAAATTGTAATGATAAGATGATAAGATGAAATACATTTTATATCCAAACCTAGTCTTAGCAATTAATCATCAAGTCATATTGCATGAAGAGCTCATGATGCATCCTCAAACAGAGGCAACAAATTTCACATCTACTAAGGAGTACTTTATCCTCAAATGGAGACTAATTAGTAACGTCGGTGCCATATAAAAAAGCTTGTATATAGGAAGACTTGGCAATATTTATACCCTGGCAAGGAGCTTGTTCACAAGGAGTTGGAGATTTTCACACTTTGTTGAGGAGCTTGTCCTCAAGCAAAACTTAGAAATCTTCACATCTAGCTGAGTAGCAAAGCCATCAAAATTAAGGAGATTTGGTAATTCACGTACGCGCGTCTTGCGTTGGAGCTTGGGTAGCTAGCTAGGACGTTGGCACCTTGGAGTTCAAAATAGACGCGCAAACGTACATGCATGGGCATGCAAATTGGTAACACTCACCAAACTGCTTATCTTTTTAATACAGTACTCTTGACACACTCTAAAAAATGGCTGCACGTACGACGTTATAACCAAAGCACATGAGCTTATAATTTATAACGAGTAATAAAAGAGCACGTGTCACATTCATCCCTTCCCCTTAATCTGCATGATGATGCTACATGTCGATCATTACGTACCCCTCCAAATGCTTGTGGTCATGCCTTTCATTCATGTGTTTGCTCAGTAGTACTTTCGGCAACTCAAATTAAAATATATTACGCAACTAATTACTACATGTTGTTGTTCGGCTAAGAGGCCGACGCTGTTGGGGGCCGGACTGGGGATCACTCGAGGAGTTTTGATCATATATATATGACCATGTCCCGGCCACCACCCCATTTCATTCCCATCTCCACTTGCTAAATTGGCAAGTGCGTTGTCCACCATGCAGCCGTAAAGAGGATATTAATACAAGTAGACTCATATAAAAATTTTATATGAAGCTCAACCAAGCCATTTTCTTTTATCTCTTCTTCTTTCGTCTTTGTTTTTACTTAGTTATTTGAAATATAAGCTAGAGATCTTGTATTTCGCGTTGTAAAGGTTAAATCTTTCTGAGGATAATATATAAATCCCCCTCAACTACTCAAAATTTGCAATGGACTGTGTTGATCAATATCATTGATAAGCTTTTTCTCCTAAACTTTTTTCTCAATCGAATACTCTATGCTATTAATCTTATGATTATTTACAAGAAAAGTGAAAAATTTTCAACTACATTTTATGATTATTTATTTTTTCCAAATCTGATGTGGCAAGCATGTCAGACTTGACGTGCCTTGCCAATAACGTGTGGTATGGTATGCGTGTATTAGGGATTTTCAATGTACTAGGTTACTTAGCATAATAGCATGATGGTGTAACCCCAATATCTCTTTACTTGGCGAAATATTTGTCGCTTGCTAACATGGGCGTAAGCACACTACCGAATCACGTTTAATTTATATGTCAATTCTCTTTCATGGAGGCCTTTGATAATGAAAGAGAATTGACACATAAATTAAAGTGATATACACCATAGTTCTTGCGCTCAGCAAAAAAAAAAAAAAAAATAGAGGTATACACAATAATTCTTACATCAGAAACTAAATTCTTGTGGAAGTTATAAGAAATTACAGCAAATCAACAAAAGCTTGCCTATGAGTATTGCTTCTAGGAAATCAAAACTGCATGGCTGAATGAAAACCTCAGGTACTAATTTCATGTGGCAGCTGCTTCAAAACTGCTATGCTCTGATTGATGCTTTTAATTATTACTTGTTTGGTCTTTGGAAGCTTCTGTCACTGCTGTAGTAGCAGGTCCTACCAATGGCATATCGACAGCTGGTTTTATTACTGTCTCAAAAAGTATATTATATAAAATGGTGAAAAGTACAAGACCAATAGCTGAATATGCTAGATAAGAATCTGAAAATTCTTCTTCATCAGTCATTTGCTCTTTAGTAAATTTCACATCTGAAGCTGCAACAAGTCGAGAAAAGTAAGTATGTATGTTCCCATAACATTCTAAACACAAATATCTAATTCCAATCCTAGACCATAAGGAATTGAAAATCAAGCATTTCGTTTTGGCAGCATTTTTTATTGACAGCAAATTCAGAAGGTGTAATTCCTCAGCTAGGAGTTTAAGATAACTTGCCCAGAATGGACGGCTTGGTGGAAAAGCTCAAATTCTGTCCGGCTTAATTATCTTTGATTGAAACAGACTTGGCTGATTTTTGAAGAAGTCTAAGACTGCAGGATAGTATAATTAAAAGATGTGGAATTTCCAGGCAGGCTAATTCAGGCAAGTAACCAATGAATTGAACAAGTCAGAAACATGGCAGCTGATATTTGAGACAAATTAACATGCAGCTAAATTCATGAAATCAAGTCATTTGTCAATATCTGTACGTTTGCGCACCCAAATGACTTGTATTGGCAATCTCTGACTTTTAAAGAACTGATAAATATCCTTTTTTTAATGGGCAAAGAACTGATAACGATGTTAATCTGTAGGTCTTAGGGCTTTCAACTAAGCCTCCATAAAACAGAGAAAGGGATTTCATTTTCATCACACACATATCATCAAAGTCGAATCGTTTTTGGTGGAAGAACGCGGAGATGAGAAAAATAATAACAGTACTGAGAAATTCAGAGGGACAGTAACATATTATCAGCATGATCTACAGGTAGGTAGCATAGAAGAATAAATTATGAGTTTTTTTATTTTTCTCTCAAACTTAAGTTGTGATTGGAAACAATAAAGGAGTGCGAGAGCCTCTATATATAGTACCCCTTATCTTTGGAAGGGTGATTTTTTTCTCGGAGAAGGATTGAAGCTGCTGGTCAAGCTCTTGGAGGGCTTCTCTAGCCTTATCTGGGTCTACCTCAAACTGGTGTGAATCTTTCTCCACTGCACGAACGATATAGGATGAAAAAGAAGATGGGTGTGCTCTTCCTTTCTTAAACGCAACATCATCACCATATGTCAAGGATTGAGAGATGAATGCATTAATGGGCTTGTTGGGGAGAGATACTGGTGGAGGTGACAATGGTGGCTTGTTGAGAAATGAGAGAATTCGCAGAGAAAGCATTTGAATGTTGGAAATGCAACCACAGCCACTTAAACAACACTTGGAAAGATAAAACCTGCACAGAGGGATGAACACTCAGGTCCTTGTCTTGTCCGTTTGTAGGAGTGGTGTTCGCTTTCCCAGCTTATCTATTACCAAAGCCTGGGAAATGCTAACCTGAGGGCTTTTTTTAATATTTTGCAATTTATTTACAAACAAGATTTGAACTTATCATGTGACTATTATTGTATAGATCTTTCCGTTTTAAGTTAAATGAATAATGTTGATTTGGGATAAAAGAATTTGGATTTATATTGAGAAATTTAAAATCTTGTTTGGATATTGATTTATTTTGATTAAGAAAAACACTATTTGAAAGCCATATTTTAATTTACTGATATGTCAAGACTTGATTTGTTAGAAAAATCTAAAATTAAAATCTTTAACAAATCAAATATTGCCATATCGATAAAAGAGTGTGCGAAAAGGTAGAAGAAATCGTTACCGGTTGAAAATAGATTCTATAAACACCAAAGTGCTATTGGCCATGCTTAGAAAATGGAAACATGCATATATCCTCTTGTGATGCATAGGGAAGAAACAATGAACGCACCCATCAAGACAAACACTAAAATGTAACATTGGCCATGCTTAGAAAATAAATGTATTAGCCTTAACCTAAATCATTCAAAATCATTCTCCATCAACACCTTAATTATGTTGGTGGATTGCTCTTAAAGATGAAAAATGACTCTGACTTATTTGGTAAGAAGTTAAGAAGACTTGCATGGATGGAGCATTTCCGAGTACATAAATTCGTTAAATGGGTCGTTTCCAATTTTATAATTTAATTACCTTCATCATTCTAATTTATTGGGGCTTTAGGCACTGTTTACATTTAGATATGATTTTATCTCATTTCATCATTATAATTTTTTTAAATTTTTATATAAAATATAATAAACAATTTAATTTTTTCAAATATTAAAACAATAATAATATTAAAAAATAATATTTTAATAATATTTTATTTAACTCATTTTACTATTCAAATAAGCAGTTAATTGTTCTATAGAAAATGCTAAAAAAATAAAGAATACACGTGGATCAATATCTAAACTAACATTCATGAAAGAAGGAAATATTATTTTCTATTTTAAATCATGTTAATTTCCATCACATCAAATAACGTGACCCGTTTTAAATAGATCGCTTCAACTAGAATAATTGAGAATAATAAATTTCAAAATAAAGACTTAAATATATATAAAAATTAGATAATTATAATGAGTGGTACTACTCTACTCTAGTTTGAGTACTACCTCTCTAATGACTGTTAAGTTAAATTGATTTTTTAATTTATATTTTTTTATTATTTTAAAATAATTTTAAAAAATATAAAAAAATATAAATACATTAATAATTATTACTTTAATTATTAAATAAAAAATTAAAATACATGAAGTGTTAAAATGATGGGATAAATTAAATGGACAAAATAATATTTTTTAATTATAATTGCAATTGCACATTTTATTTGTTAATAATAATTAATGAAGACAAATAAATTTATAATATAATAAATTTTTTAAAAATATTTACAAATGAATAATACCAATAATATTTTATTTAAAATTACGGAACCGAAAGCTATTTCAGCAATTTTTCTTTTTCTTTTGATCGGAGTCAGAGTATTTCAACAAAATTAGACCCACAATTCAATCAACAATCTCTGTTTTCCTTCTCGACCCAGAGACAGAAAAAAAGAAAGAAAAAGCCCGTAGTACACAGAGAGATGAAGAAATCGGGAGGCGCGGAGAAGAAAAGGGCGCGACGATCTTCAGGAGCCATCCAAAACGGCGCCAGGGATCCCAACGTTGATACTCCTCCCAGGGTTTGCTCTCTCTTTCTCTCTCTCTCTGTGATCTAGGGTTTCATATTTGTATTAACTAGGCGATTTTTTTTCTGACAATTTCATTTTTTTTTTTAGTGTTGCATATCCGGTAAATATAAATGTATCTGAAAATGTAAATGTTCAAAGAAATGTGACGTCTTGATTTCTGTAATACTCACATTGGTTTGCTCCGTTAAGGTAGGATAGAAAATCGAATAAACAAGTTTGAATGTGACTCTATATTATTATTGGGGGCCTGACTTCTGATAATCCTATACACCCCATTGAGCCTTATATAATTATGGAGCCGGGATCTTTACGATTATTGTTTGTTGCGGTTCAAAGTTTTTGAATCAAGGAAACCCTCACATGTATTGCATTATAGTGGGCTTAGGTAAGATTTCTAAGGATGCCAGCACACCTTATGCTAATTGGTTCCCATGTGTTGTGTTTTAGGCCTAGTTTGGATATTCTCAGGTATACCTCACGATTATTCATTATTTTATTATTATTTTCACCTATTTTTTACTATTATTCATTACTATTCAATATTCTATCATTACTTTTTCACTACTATTCACATAATACTTGAGAATACCTCACTACCCAAACGCAACCTTAGCATCTAATCTAGTTTGTTTGCAAGGACTTTTTGATGGTGCATCATTGATCTCTATGTGGTTTATTCTGGCAATTCTTATTAGGGAGGACATGCTCTGCTGACCAAATTTTACTGCGGATAATATTTTGTAGACTTGCATGTTTTTCCCCGTTTTGTTCTGATGGTCTTGTTATTATTCTTCTTTTCAGAAACAACCTGCTAAGCAGGATGTTTTTCAGTTGTTTGCTGAGAAGGTGAGAGACCATAAGGACTTGGTGTCTAGGTGGGCTGTTTTACAGGAGACTCGTGTGGAGTACTTCAGAGGGAAGGATTTTTCTAGCTTCTTGAGAAATCATCCAGAGCTCAAAGATATTCTAGAATCGGATAAGAACCTAGAGACTGATGATATTGCTAATGCTCTTTTACGAAAGAATCTTTTAGTGCGTTGTGATCGTGTCGTGAAAACTGTTCGTCCTGGGAAGAAAAAGTTGTCTACTTGGCCAGCTCATTTGGAGATTTTCCCAGTATGTAGTTCTGATATCAAATGTTTCAAATTTTCATTGAATCGATTGTTTTACAGTTGGATGTTCTATTTTTTAATTATGCCTCATGCATCACAGCTAGCCTCTTGCTTTAGATATTGTTGATTTAAAATCCTTATCTTCATGATACTATGAAGGCAAGACTATTTTTGGCCTGGTTAGTTGACTTCTTAGAGCTCAAACCTGTTTTGAACGTTTGTGCATCAAGGCTGAGTAGTTCTAATAAGTCTCCTCCTTTGAGATAACATAAAGTGAGTAGTTGGGAGTTCAGTATATGGGGGGGGCCTGTCTTATGTTCTTTATGAAGTGACATGACCATTTTGTTTTTGCACTATCTAAATAATCTTTGTAGTTTTTTTAAGATAGGATATCTTGTGTAAGTTTTCATGTGCAAGTTGGACATTTGATGAATGTTGGGGATGAGAAGGGGGATATAACTTGAGAAGACTATCCAGAGTATATTGGAAAGTATACCTTTCAAGTGATATCGATTCAGTTTGAAGAGCATCCCATCATCAGATTGGTCTATTTTGCTTTATATACTGAGTTAGGAGCATATTTGTTTCCGTAAGCACTTCTTAGTTCTTGAATCTATTTTGCAGGAGCAAGTATTTTCTGAAAATGATGCCTTTTTTGCGTGGACATTTGTGAAACGGCGGCCGCTTTGGCAAACTCTTCTATCATTTTTCTGGCCTGTGTTGACTCTTGCAATTTGCTTGTTTCCTGTGTATCCCCATCGGTGCAAGCTACTAATACTCTACTCTTGCGCAGGAGTCTTGCTACTTATCCTATCGCTGCTTTTGTGTAAGTTCTACTACGCTTAATCGTATGAGACTCTTCCCCTTTATCTCGTGTCACTACTAGAACCTTGTTGAAGTGTTATGATCAATGCTTCAAGAAATATAAATTGGGATGTAGGGAGTTATGTTTTGTTAAATGCTGACTTTATTACTGACCTTATTATGTTGGTAAACTTTAACCTCTTCTGACCTTCGCAAGTTCGTTGACTTGAATTAAAGGTGCTTTATGTGCAAGTAGCTGTCCCGAAAGAATGTTTTCTACGGTACAGTGATGATGTAAGGAGGTTTGCATGGGTTTATGGGTCATGTGGTTGTAAGTTTTTTGTTTGTGAGGAGGCATTTGGCATTTCTCTTTGCATCATCGTCCTTTATGCCGAATGGTTGACCTTTTTCCTATCATGTTGTGGGTCTATTTTTCCCTTCTCTCCCTCTCTCTATAAGGAGATAAATTTCTTTTCCTTGATCGGTGAATTTGTTTACTGTTTATCCACAAACGGTGCAGTCACCCTGAGTACCTGGATGTGCCTTTTGCACAGTTTAATAAAGGTTTATTACTTAGGGAAAAAAAAACGAGTGCACTCACCTGGTTACAGGCTTTTTGAGTTATGTAATATAACTGCCAATATATCTAATGGGGGTTATGTCATAGGAACACCTTTTCCCTTAAAAGGTGTCTTGAAATCCTGGAAGGCATTTTAAGTATTATTTGTATCATTACTTATAAAAAAAAAAAGTATTATTTGTATCATTGTTACGAGTGTATTTCAAGCTATGTTATGTTGTTTTGTTTCCTAGGTTTTTCTCCTTTTTGCTCGACTCCTGGTTGTTTTGCCGTTTTACTTCTCGCTATGCCATTATATGTACTCTGGAGCCTAAATATTTATTGCATTTTTCTGCTGAATTTCATTGGGAGTTCTTTTTTAATTTGCAGTGAGAGCTACTATATTTGGTACTCTATATATTGTTCTTGGAAAACGTGTTTGGTTCTTCCCTAACATCCTTGCCGAGGAAGCAACATTGAGGGAGTTATTCCGTTTCTGGCCCAAGAAAGATGAGGAGGAGCAACCCAAATGGACAACGAGGCTTTTCTATGCAATAGTAGCTGTCCTTGTCATATTGGTGCTGCGGCACCATGCTCCTGATGAGGCTGCTAGAGCAAGGTTATTTCTGAATATAAAAAACCTAAGATATAGAAGGAAAGCTACTCTCCCCTTCCTTGCATGGATCTGAAATATCAATTCAACTAATCCTGCAGGTATCAAAAGCGGGTCTCCAACATAATTGATGATGTTCTCGAGTGGTCTCCAAGATTAGCCCTCTCCGTAATGATGGAGAAGCAGCAAACTGTCACTAACGCCACAGAACCAAACAGCAGTTTCCCGGATGCCAACCAAAGTCCAGAGGAAACAGCTCAATCCGAAAGCGTAGGCGAAGAAACTGTCTCAGACCAAAACGAGGCAGAAGTTTTTGAGAACCTAGAGGATGTTGGTGAACATAAACATGACGATCTTATATGAATAGAACGTGCAGTTCTTAGTGAAGCACCGTCTTCTTTTGTTCTTCCCTTTTGGGTTTTATTTTATGATTTAGAGTGTAAACCTTGTATCAAACAATCACAATAAAGCAGTTTATTTCAAGTCACAGATTTTTAATATTATTATATAGATTTGTTGAAATGATGTTTGCATAATGCATTGGATAAATTACTCTTAAGGTCATGTTCGTCATTCTTAATCAAAATGTTCCTTCCCGGCTATCGTCAATGACTATTTGCATGTTAATATCAGTAGAATTGTCATGCATCTTCATTGAAGGTGTAGGCATTATTCGTAGAGACGGAGTAATAAATTGGGGTTTATCAGGACCAATATTGCGAGCTGTCGAAATACAACAGGATCTTCGTAAATTTGATCATTATGAGTGTTACGACGAATTGGATTGGGAAGTCTAATGACATATCTGGTATTGGTCATAATTTACAAGAACATTATGTAGTCTTAATAAGAGGAGGAAGGGTTAAGGATTTATTCGGTGTGAGATATCACATTGTTCGAGGAACCCTAGATACTGTTGGAGTAAAGGACCGTCAACAAAGGTGTTCTAGTGCGTTGTAGATTCTTATCCAAGACTTATTTCATTTGATGATGCCATGTGAATAACTAGAAACGTGTGAAGTGTATGACTAACCTAATAACAAAAATTTCGTAAGGGAACAGGAGCAGGCTACCATGAGACCAAAGATCTTCTTTCCAAAGAGAGAGAGCCCCCTAAGTCGAGCCTCTCACATGTGAAGTTTGTATAAAGCTGCAGGCCCGTTCCGGTGATGCGGGTTTCTATAAATCTCCTTTTGGATCTTCGTCCTTAATTCCATACGGGGTTCTATTCTCAATATCTGGCGTCATGTGCTTGGAATCAAATTGTGTATCCGCATGGGGGATTGTGTCTTAAGAAGAGTCCTATCCTCTGTTATTGAACAATGTAAATCCCCCAGAACCCGAACTTGTTGGTAGAACAGAAAGACAAACACCAGTAATTGAATGATTGGCCTCGACAAACACCAGTAATTGAATGATTGGCCTCAGGTACTAACTTCTTTGCAATATTTGTTTGATGACTAGCTCATTGTTTCATCAATCCTTTGCCTTGATTTTTATTTCAGAATTTCTTGGGTTTACTCAGAATTTTCATCATTCCTAACATAATATGAAGCATAAACACCCAACCCTTTTAAATTTTTAGCCAAGATCTTAGCTACCATTGACTTTAGAAATGTTCTGTGCTGTTGTGACCAGTTAGACTTGTGAGGTGTTGTGAATTTCCATTTAGCATCTTTCTCCTGTAAGCTGCTTTGCTGTAAAGGTATTGAATTCCAATCCTTGTTATGAGGATTGATGGTAAATGTTGACAAAATGGCAAGCTGCATACTCTTCAGTGGGCATTTCACTGTTCCCGCTCTTGAACTTCGGATTAACTTCAGCCATTAGGATTTTGAGACGAGATACTAAAATTGCTGTGTCCCCATATCCTTTCCCAAGCTCATCTGAAGCTGATCTCCTGCAGTTCTCTCCCGTGCATCAGCAGTATCTGAAGCTCTGGCTTGTAGTTGCAACAAAATCTTGGAAAGGGGTTGTGCAGGTTTTTTATAGCTTCTCTTGTTCTTATACAACCTTCTTTTTGACCAACCAATAATGCATTTGATTGTTACTTGTTTCAATCAAGACTCGTGCCATTTGTACTGGATCTACCAATGTCATGCCATGCCTAGAGACAGGGCTGATTTCATTCGACACGGGGTGATCAGGTACATTAATTGTACATTTTTGTCTGTATTTGTTATTTTTAGAAATTCTCATATGGTTTTACATCTAACATTCAACATCACGAACTAAGACTTGGACAAGATTTAAAATTCATTCGTAAGCTGAGTTAAGAGGAAAAGCAAGCCAAGTTGGAATATATTATCCATCGTACTACTCTACAATTATTGAAAAAACAGTTCTAAACAATGTTTCTGCAATGCTTTCCTTAACTTTTAGCAC
The DNA here is from genome assembly GCF_004785595.1 of Juglans microcarpa x Juglans regia. Lineage (NCBI taxonomy): Eukaryota > Viridiplantae > Streptophyta > Magnoliopsida > Fagales > Juglandaceae > Juglans > Juglans microcarpa x Juglans regia. The sequence continues at coordinate 23,342,881 of NC_054606.1, forward strand.
CTCTATCAATTGGGTTACATTCACTCTTCCTCCAATTTGGTTGGAGCTAATGATTTTGCGGCTCTTGCAGCAAATGATAAAAGAAAGAAGGCTTCCATCATGATGCTTTGGTTATCGAAATGATAACTTTAGGAGTCGTGGAAACATTATTACTGGGAAATTTGGTGGAGGCCGTGGCTCTTGTCACCCTCTTAATAGTAAATACCATTACCCACACCACACGATTTTCGAAGGAAAAGATCTTTTATGTTTCAAAGCCCCTCGAGACCTTGAAAAATAGAAAAATCCTTCTCTTTCTTATAGGAACACACAAGACTTATCACTATAAGAAAAATAATGGAGATCACACTATTAACTCTTTCATTTGTGAATTTCATAGCAATAGTTAATAGAAATACATGTCCTGCAATTTCAAAGTTTGTAATTTTCTATCCTCTTTCATAGCAACCCGCAAAGATTTATGTCAATGATCCGTGTCACGGCTTATTCTTTTTTACATAGAAATTGAATAAATAATTAAACTAATAATATTAGAACAAGAATTTTTTTCAAAACTTAATAATATCTCTTATCATTTTCGTCCATCTGAATCCATTTCTCATATTGTCCCTAAAGTTCTCGCCCGAGATATGAGCACTTCGCCCTAAAAAAATATGTAGACATAATCGTTAGAAATTCTCGGTTGTCACTGGCTTTATCATTTTCCATTGCTACCACCAGTCTCTTTAAACCAGAAGCCTGGGAAAAGCACTCTTCTTTTTAAGTTAACAAAGCAAAAAGAATACTTTAAAAAAAATTAATAAAAAATAAAAAAAAACTCAGCTACTGAGAAAAGCTAATCTTCTCGGAGAAGTGAACAAATCAAATACATGAACCTGCCCAAAGGGCAGCCAAATTACGTAGTACAATAATTGAATGGGACACGGTACCCATCCCTTATGCTGCTTTTAGACATTGAAAAAACATCACTAACCACAAACATGGTTTCGTCTAATTGTTAGGACTTTAAGTTTGGTAGGCTGTAAAGTAACATTAAAAACAAACAAAGAATAGGATGCTCACAATGCCTTTCTTTCCAAGTTGAGTTTCGTTTGATTCCTCTACTTTTCTTTGTTCTTTGATTACTTTCAGTCCCATGGTAAGGGTCCACACAAAGAAATGAGATGCTCTCCACTAACACAATGACTCTCATACCAAGTAATAGCTTCAGCCATGTAGGTCCATCACTTCCCTGAAGGCACTTTCTTTCCTGTATGACCAACATAGACCAGTATTTTAGCACATCGTATAAGCAGAAGAGACCTTAGCATCTGACTTTGCTCTGCTGTTTGCGATCTCTTCCTTCTTTCATTTCATCTCCTTTGATTTCTGCTACTTCATCCCAGAAAATATGGCTGAGGTTGTAAGCCTACTTCTCTCCCCCTTCCTCCAAGTATTCTTTGAAAAAGTTGCTTCTCGCGAGTTTGTTGACTTCTTTCGAAGCCGAAAACTTGATTGTAGACTCTTAAAGAGGCTGGAGATAGTCTTGTTGTCTGCGAATGCAGTGCTCAAAGATGCAGAAGAAATGCAATTTACAAAGCCTATGGTGAAAAAGTGGCTTGACAAGTTGAAAGATGCCGTCTATGATGCAGAAGATATCCTGGACGAGATTCATACCGAAGTCTTGCGATGCAAGTTGGATGCTGAATTTCAAACTACTGCAACTAAGGTACGAAAAACCATCTCTACTTTTCTTAATCCCTTTGCCAGGGAGATAAAACCAAAGATAAAAGACGTACTTGAGACATTGGATGATCTAGTAAAACAAAAGGATGCTATAGGTTTGAAAGAAAGCGTTGGAGGGAAATCATCCGGAAGATCGTCCACTACTTCTTTGGTTAAAGAATCTGATATTTTTGGTAGGACTGATGATAAGGAGGCAATCATTAATTTGTTGTTGTCAGATAACGTAAATGAAAATGGGTCGTGTGTGATTGCTATTGTTGGCATGGGAGGACTTGGGAAAACAACCCTTGCTCAACTTGTTTACAACGATGACAGGATGGAGGGGCATTTTGATCATAAAGCTTGGGTTTGTGTTTCCGATGATTTTGATGTGTTAAAGATGATGAAAACAATTTTAGAGAAATTTGGATTGTCAATTAACAGTGATACAAAAAGTCTAGATTGGCTTCAAGTTACACTACAGCAGAACCTGACGGGGAAGAGATTTCTTCTTGTTTTAGATGATGTTTGGAATAAGAATTATTCAGAATGGGAGGCCTTAAGCAATCCCTTTAAATCTGGGGCAGAAGGGAGTAGGGTGATTGTAACCACACGGGAGAGACGTGTTGCATCAATCATGCACTCTACTGCAATTTACGATCTAAAGACATTACAAAACGATGATTGCTGGTCACTATTTTCAAAACACGCGTTTCATTCTGGTAACTCGAATGCTCATCCAGAGTTGGAAGTAATTGGTAGACAGATTGTTAAAAGGTGTAAAGGCCTACCTTTAGCAGTCAAGACAATTGGAGCTCTCTTGTGGTCTGAACTAGACATCAGGGAGTGGAATAAGATAATGATGAGCGAAATATGGGACTTGCAGAGTGATATTATTCCTGCTCTTAAGATTAAGCTACAAATATTTGCCCTTACATCTAAAGCGTTGCTTTGCTTACTGTTCAATATTTCCTAAAGATTATAAATTCAACAAGGAAGAGTTAATCTTATTGTGGATGGCTGAAGGTTTCTTGCCACAAGGGAAAGACAAAACGATGGAACAAATTGGTGATGATTATTTCGCTGATCTTGTATCAAGATCATTGTTCCAACAATCAAGTATAACATATGAGGAGAGGTTTGGAATGAATGATCTTGTCAATGACTTAGCAAGATTTGTGTCAGGACAATTTACCTTCACACTAGAGGGTGAAGATTCTTTCGAAATTGTGCAGGGTGAAGTTTCTCTCGAAATTGTGAACAAGACACGCCATTTGTCATTTCTCACAGAAAGTAGGGGTAATATTGAAATGCCTGGAGCCCTTTACATGGCCCTTTACGTGGCTAAGGGGTTGCGTACTTGCATAAGAATAGATTCTTACAATGATATAACGATAGATAATGAACTTATGCATGATTTGCTGCCAATTCTAAGATTCTTACGAGTTCTTAATCTATCTCATTTTGAAAATTTGATCGAATTGCCTGATTCAATTGGCAAATTGAAACATCTACGACATTTGGATGTTTCTTGGACTTCAATTACGAAACTACCTAATTCCATATGCAAGTTGTGCAATTTGCAGACTTTGAAAATATCGTCATGTCTGGAGCTTATTGTATTGCCAAGAGATATTCATAAACTCATTTGTTTTCGTCATCTTGATTTTAGTGGTACCTCCATAAAGGAGATGCCAGTACATTTGGGTAGACTATGTTGTCTTCAGACTTTGACTGAATTTATTGTTGGTAAACAAAGTAGAGCGGGCATAGAAGAGTTGGGGAATCTTGCAAATCCTGGGGGAAAGCTCTGTATTTCGAATCTCCAAAATGTTGTATCTCCTATACATGCTTTGGCTGCCAGCTTGAATGATAAAAAGTATCTAGAAGAGTTGATGTTGAAATGGAATGACAAAAATAATATTTCAGAAAGTCAAAGGGCTGTATTGGACAATCTCCAACCCCATGCAAACTTGAAAAGTCTCTCAATCATTGGCTATGGAGGTAGAAGTTTTTCAGACTGGGTCAGACATCATTCATTTTCTAATATAGCATCTCTCTATCTGTTTAACTGCAAGTATTGCTCTGTCTTGCCACCACTTGGACAGCTACCTTCTCTGCAGTCCCTTTCTATTGTTCACTTTGAAGGAATTGATGCTGTGGATCGAGACTTTTATGGCAATTGTTCGTCTTCAACGAGACCATTTGGAGCCTTGAAAGTTTTGAAGGTTAGAGACATGCCGATGCTGGAGAAATGGTTTGCTTTTGGTGCTGAAAATGAAGGTGGAGCTTTTACTCATCTTGAAGAGCTTCAGATTCGTAATTGCCCCAAGTTATCAGGAGAGTTGCCAATCCATCCTCCTTTATCTAGACTTGTGATAGAAAAATGTCCACTGTTGGTGACTTCACTTTCGAGTGCTGCTACTCTACGTCAACTGAAGCTAAGAAATTGTAATGAGGCTCTCTTCAAGCAATTGCCAACGGGATTGCAGAAACTCGCAATTGGAGGATTTGATGCGTTGGAGTCCATACCGGAGAGATTGATGGACTTCAACAGTTGTCTTGAGGAATTAGAAATTAGTGATGGCCACTCGCTTATATCTCTGTCCAGTGCTGGTCTACCTTCTACATTAAAAATCCTTGACATCAGATATTGTAGGAAGTTAGAGCTTCCAATGCACCGGATCTATTCATCCCTTGAAAGATTGTCGTCACATGATAGTTTTGATTCTTTAAAGTCCTTTCCATTAAACTTATTCCCAAATTTGACGTCCATCAATCTATCTGGATGTCTGAATCTGGAGTCTTTTAATGTTCCGCAACAACTTGAACTTGATTTAGTTGCCTTGTCATCATTAACAATACATGATTGCCCTAATTTCAAATCATTTCCCAATGGAGGATTGCGTGCACCTAAACTTGGGAAGTTTGTTGTCGTCAATTGTCAGAGTGTGACATCACTACCTGACAAGATGCACATACTCCTTCCGTCTCTTTGGCGGTTGTATTTAGTGAATTGTCCAGAAGTTGAGTCATTCCCTGAAGGAGGCTTGCCTTCCAAACTGAGAAATATTTACATCATAAACTGTGACAAACTCATCGCCAATAGAAGGGGTTGGGGATTTCAAAATCTCCCCTCTATTCAACGCGTTGGTGTCTATGGCAATTGTAAAGATGTGGAGTCCTTTCCGGAGGTGGGGTTGCTTCCTACTAATTTGGTTTCTCTTGATATCGGTAACTTTCCAAATGTGAAATCTTTGGACTGTAAGGTCACCTCTCTTGATGAATTGGAAATCGATTTCTGCCCTCAATTGAAGTTTATGCAAGAAGAAGGGTTGCCTGCCTCCATTTCTACTCTACGGATCAACGGATGTGATTTGTTGGATAAACAGTTGCAAAGCAGAAAAGCATGGAGGAAAATTGATCACATCCCCTGCATTTATATTGGTGGTGAACTGATTTGACCAAACTACAAGTCTAGCAAGAGTCCCCAATTTCAGTTATATCATCTACAGCACAGATGGACAACGACAAAGGTATGTGCATCTTTAACTATATTAACTAATTCCTCAATATGATTTTCCATTCCTGTTTAAGGTTTGCTTTAAAACTATCTCAGAGTGAAACAACATGCTTTGTTGATTGATTATTTCAGAAAAAATTAATATTGATGTTTGTTGAGTCTCTGCCATGTCATCGCTAGATACTAACGTGAAGTTCGTATGAAGTTGCAGGTTTGTTCCAGTGATACATGTTTCTAGACATGATCTCCTTTCGGATGTTCTTCCTTAATTCCTTAATTCGATCAGCTTCCATTGGCGTCATGTGCTTGGAATCAAATTGCGTATCCCCATGGGAATTGTGTCTTAAGAAGAGTCCTATCCTCTGTTATTGAACAAGGACTTGCGCTGTAAATTCCCCAGAACCTGAACTTGTTGGTAGAACAGAATTAAAGACAAACACAAGTGATTGAATGATTGGCCTCAGGTACTAACATCTTTGCAATATTAATTGTTTGATGACTAGCTGATTGTTTCATCAATCCTTTGCCTTGATTTTTATTTTCAAAATTGCATAATGTTTCTCACATATAATCAAACCCTTCAAAATTCAGTATTCCTAACAAATTATGAAGCATAAAAACCGACCCCTTTTAAATTTTTAGCCAAGATCTTTGCTACCATTGACTTTAGAAATGTTCTGTGCTGTTGTCCTTCATCATATAGCAGGCTGATAAGGCTTAGTGATTGTGCAGGTTTTTGTTTTATAGCTTCTCTTGTTCTTATACAACCTTCTTTTTGACCAACCAATACATTTGATTGTTACTTGTTCCAATCAAGACTCGTGCCATTTGTACAGGATCTACCTATGCATCCCATGCCAAGAAACAGGGATAGTTTCATTCGACACGGGGAGATCAGGTACATTAATTCTACATTTTTTTTCTGCATTTGTTAGTTTTGAAAATTCTCGTATGATTTTACAATTCAGACTTCGATCGACTAGATTTAAAATTCATGCATTCGCACGCTTGAGTTAAGAGGAAAAGCAAGGCAAGTTGGAATATATTATCCATCATACTTCTCTATAATTATTGAAACAGTTCTAAATTAAGTTTCTGCAATGCTTTCCTTAAATTTTAGCATCTCTACCAATTGGGTGACATTCACTCTTCCTCCTACCAAACATCCATGAAAAAGTGTGTTTGACTAAATGAGTAATTAAATAACTACCTAATATATGGTTGGAGCTAATGATTTTGCGGCTCTTGCAGCAAACAATGATAGACAGAAGGCTTCCATCAAGATGGCTTGATTATTGGAATGATAACTTTCGGAGTCGTGGAAACATTATTATTGGGAAATTTGGTGGAGGCCGTGGCTCTTGTCACCCTCCTAATTGGGGATCAGATGATTAATGTGAGAATTAAACAACATGATTTCCAAAGTCGGACACGTGTGGTAGTAATGTTTAAGAACCAGCAGCACTGCTACACCCTGCATCCCATCTTCTTTCAACAAGCTCGCATGCATGCTCGTGGACGTGGCTAGCAATCTTGTATTATATATTCAATTGATATTTGTAATCTCGAAGGAATGAGTTTCACTCTCTCTCATATTTTCTGTGAAAGTAACAAAGTTGCTGATTTGTTTGCTCGTGATGGTGAGGCTGGAACCAATAAAATATATGGAGAATGTGATAGACTATCGCAAGTTGTAAGAGGAATGGTTAGACTTGATAAAATAGGCCTCCCTTCTTTAAGATGTTAAAGTGTTGGTTTTGTTTGTGTGGTTTGATTCAGGTTTATTTTACTTGGATTCAATCCTTTGTCTTGTGTGGTTTGGGAGTTTGGTCTTTCTTTTTGTTTTCAGGAGTTAGATACATGGGCTGTGTTTTATTGTCTATGTGTAAATCTCATGTGTCATGTCTGTTACCACGGTATTCCTATATCATAAATGAGTATTTTTCAATAAAATTAAGAAGGATTCACTCTTGGACATGTGACTCGTCTCTTTCTTAAAAAAAAAATTAAAAAAATAAAATCTCAGACTAGATTTCTCTCACTTTTGCACCCAATTAAAGGGTAAAATTGCTTTTAAGTTTTCTTATAATTAAGCTGGTTTGATTAAATCTGAACTCAAATGAAGATTTCCGTCCTGTTAAAAAAAATCAAATGAAGGTGAAGTTGTTTTAACTATTTTCATTTCATAATGAGAAATACTTTAGTCACAAAAAAATTACATAAAAGTAATCCTATAAACTATATGGTTTGATGTGATTCATCAGATTGTAAATTTATTTTTATTATAAAATAGATCTAATAAATCACATAAAATTATGTCAATTTATGAGATTCCTTTTATCTAATTTATTTATGGTTATAGCACTCTTCTTCTATAATTACCTTCTGACAATGATATTTTAGAAAGTATTTGGAAATCACTCTAATTTAATTGTAACTGTCCATTACCTTTAAACCTGATCCTTTATAAATTTAAAGATAAATTACTGAGAGAGATCTAATATTGAAACTTGAAAGTTAGGAATCCGAATTTGTCAACACAAAGACGCATTCAAATGAAGGGAAACCCCCAACGTTTCCTCGGTGGTACTTTTTTTTTTCCGTTCTTTCTTGTTTTACTGTAAATAAGATACCATGCATGTGGTAATTTTTTTTTTTTTTGGAAATATTTTTAAAATAATATATATTATATTTATTATTAATAATATTTTAAGATTTATTTTTAAAAATTATGAATTATTTTAGAAAGAGAAATTAAAGAAAGTTTATGAACTTATACTAATTATGATTATAATAATTTGGGTCCACCATGTGAGTGGGTTTTGAACTCATGCGAGTTGTTTGGCAGAGAAGCCGTGGTGACCATAACTTTTCGTTCATATCATTTGGCCATCTATAAATAGATCTATTGGCCTACAAATTAAACAGTCCCTAAAGTCAATTTTGAAATTATCTCTCTCCCAAAAGTCTTCATTTTTTTAAAACTTTTTATTAGGATTTGTTCATTATGCAGAAAACAGATTTCTAATCTCTTGGTTGAATAGTAAAATATAGGGATATGCAAAATCTAATTTCTTGTGTACATAACACAGTTAGACAAACACACTCATTTTGAATTTCATTGTATCTTAGAGGTAAATTCGCTTCTAACTCGTGTGCATACCGTTATTGATAGGGGCAAATATTGTCTTAAGGAAAGCGATATTATAACACTTCTTGAAGCAAAATTTTCTCTCATTATTTTTTGTTTTGCAACCCCTTTTGCACCAACATTTTTTTCTTTCCGTTCTATTTTGGTTGAGTGTAAATAAGACACCATGCATAGAAGAAACTAGAAAGCAAATAAGAAAGATCATCTTTTCATAATATAATCGACATCGTTTTGATATGTTCCCTAGCCTCTTCCCAAGTCTCCCTCAGAATTTGTGTTTTACTGATTTTGCTTGTCATTCATCAAGCTCAATATTCAAACTAATTTACTGATTTTGCTTGTCATTCATCATGCATGTATGTACCCTCGTGACCTTGAAAAATAGAAAAATCATTTTCTTTCTTATAAGATTTATCACTTATAAGAAAAAGAATGGCGATCACACTATTAACTCCTTCATTTGTGAATTTCATAGTAATATAAATACATATCCTATAATTTCAAATTTTGTAATTGCCTATCTCTCATTTTGTCTCTACGGTGCTCGCTCGAGGTATGAGCACTTCACCTCAAGACTAGTGTCTTTGCTCGTCGAGAGGTGAGTAATTGTAACCATGATGCTCGTCTGATTCAAGCACTGTGTTGTGGTATTACTCGCATAACGTATGGGCTTATCCCTGTAGGTTGCTCGTCGAGATGGCGAACACTACTGCAACTAAAACTTTAATCTCTACTCTATTTATCCAGTATTCATAAAAAATAAAAAATAAATTAAAAAAAAAAAAGAAAAGAAGAAGAAGATAAAAAAAAAAAAATATAAAACCATTTCAAAACAATAGGTGGTGTGATCGATTCGTCTCATCGTATATAAAATAAGTAATGTTACATACGGTCGTGAAATACGTAAGCGCCATGCAGTCGTTTTGAAAAAAATTATTAAAAAATTAATTTTTTTCATGTAAATCTAATATTTATTCACATGAAAAAAAATTAATTTTTTAATAATTTTTTTCAAAACGACTACATGGCACTTGCATACTCACGACTACAAGTATTATTTCTCGTAAAAAATTACCATTACAAACTAGCTAGCTGCCGGAGATTCAAGAAAGTGACTCCACTGATCTTTATAATTGATGGGTTTAGTGAATTTATTAAACTGATTTATCAATTAATGCAGGAATTTAGTCATTCAATTTGTTTTCCAAAGTAGAAACCTTCACATATTTGAGTTCGGAGTCTGAGAATTCTCACATCATATTAGCCATTATAATATTTTTGACAAGATGACTTCTTTCTTGTACCATTTACCTGTGAATGGAATGATGGATGTTTTCCTTGAATCCATGGAGCACTGCCCTATGGTTTAATGTCTATATAAAGGTGTGACTAAACACGTTACTTGTTGCAAGATTCATTACAGTTACAAAAAGTTGGTTTGAACAGTGAGATGAAATTAATGTAGATGAGTTAAAAAAAATATTGTTAGAATGTTATTTTTTAATATTATTATTGTTTTGATATTTAAAAAAATTGAATTATTTATTATATTTTATGTAAAATTTTGAAAAAATTGATGAGATGAGATGTGATGAAATGAAACTATTTCCGGATATAAAGAGTGTTACATGGGTGTTAATAAGCAAAATGGAAAATAAACCCTTTTTTATAAAAAATAAAAGGTTATTTTTAAGTCGTTGCGTAGAACACACCTATTAAATACTTATCTGTCATAATTTGATCATTTAAAAGATAAATTTTAAAATTTAAAACTTACAAATCAAATTTTAATATTTAAATGATGTGGATGTTATATTCTACACACCTACTTAAAAATAAAAGAACTCTTTTATAAAATGAAGGGATACTACTGTCACCAATCACTTTAAAGTTTCGTTTGAATGTTAAGTGTATCTCAGATTATCTATGAATAATAATAAAATAATTTGTGAATAAGAGTAAATAATTTATTAATAATATTAAATAATTTATAAATAGTAATAAAATAATCTAAAAATATAAAACAATTGCATAAATCAAAAGCTGGAAAAAAATGACTCTTCTTTTAAGTTAAGAAAACAAAAAGAAAAAAAGAAGAGCTAAAATTGTCAAAGAAGTGAGCAAATCAAATAGTCTAAAGTGCAGCCAAATTACAATGATGGAATGGGACACGGCAAGGCCTTACGCTGCGTTAGACATTGAAAATACAACACGAGTCGTTACAAAAGGTAATATGGTGGTAGTCTGGTAGACAGCGACCTGACCCCACAACGCCAAAACTAACGTTAATTTCCAACAAATAGTGAAAGAGATTATTACCCCTGCTGTCCTATGTCTCATGCCTTTTACTTTTTTTTTTTTCCTGTTTGATTTCTTCGTTCAGAGGTCACATGGCATGCTCTCTACACTGACACAATGCCTTAATTTCTTCAGCCCTGTAGCCTGTAGGTGGTCCATCACTACCCCCTTCCCACTTTCCAGTACTTACTTACCACGTTGTATAAGCAGAACACACTTACCATCTAACTTTCCTCTGCCATCTGCCATCTCTTCCTTCTTTCATTTTCTTTGATTTCTGCTATTTCATCCATGGCTGAGGTTGCAGGCCTACTTCTCTCCCCCTTCCTTCAAGTACTCTTTGAAAGAGTTGCTTCCCGCGAGTTCCTTGACTTCTTCCGAAGCCGAAAACTTGACCGTGGACTCTTAAAGAGGCTGGAGATAGTACTGTTGTCTGCGAATGTGGTGCTCGAAGATGCAGAGGAAATGCAATTTACAAAGCCTACGGTGAAAAAGTGGCTTGATGAGTTCAAAGATGCCGTCTATGATGCAGAAGATATCCTGGATGAGATTCAAACCGAAGTCTTGAAATGCAAGTTGGATGCTGAATTTCATACTGTCGCAACTAAGGTACGAAAAACCATCTCTACTTCTCTTAATCCTTTTGTCAGGGAGATAGAACCAAAGATAAATGACGTACTCCAGACATTGGATCATCTAGTAAAACAGAAGGATGCTATAGGTTTGAAAGAAAGCGTTGGAGGGAAATCATCCGGAAGATCGTCCACTACTTCTTTGGTTAAAGAATCTGATATTTTTGGTAGGACTGATGATATGGAGGCAATAATTAGTTTGTTGCTCTCAGATAACGTAAGTGGAAATGAGTTGTGTCTTATTGCTATTGTTGGCATGGGGGGACTTGGGAAGACAACCCTTGCTCAACTTGTTTACAACGATGACAGGATGGAGGGGCATTTTGATCTTAAAGCTTGGGTTTGTGTTTCCGATGATTTTGATGTGTTAAAGATGACGAAAACAATTTTAGAGAAACTTGGATTGTCAATTAACAGTGATACAAAGAGTCTAGATTGGCTTCAAGTTACACTACAGCAGAACCTGACGGGGAAGAGATTTCTTCTTGTTTTAGATGATGTTTGGAATAAGAATTATTCAGAATGGGAGGCCTTAAGCAATCCCTTTAAATCTGGGGCAGAAGGGAGTAGGGTGATTGTAACCACACGGGAGAGACGTGTTGCATCAATCATGCACTCTACTGCAATTTACGATCTAAAGACATTACAAGACGATGATTGCTGGTCACTATTTTCAAAACACGCGTTTCATTCTGGTAACTCGGATGCCCATCCAGAGTTGGAAGTAATTGGTAGACAGATTGTTAAAAGTTGTAAAGGCTTACCTTTAGCAGTCAAGACAATTGGAGCTCTCTTGTGGTCTGAACTAGACATCAGGGAGTGGAATAAGATAATGATGAGCGAAATATGGGACTTGCAGAGTGATATTATTCCTGCTCTAAGATTAAGCTACAAATATTTGCCCTTACATCTAAAGCGTTGCTTTGCTTACTGTTCAATTTTTCCTAAAGATTATGATTTCAAGAAAGAAGATTTAATCTTATTGTGGATGGCTGAAGGTTTCTTGCCACAACCAAAAGACAAAGCAATGGAACAAATTGGTGATGATTACTTTGCTGATCTTGTATCAAGATCATTGTTCCAACAATCAAGTGAAGATGCGCACAAATTCGGAATGCATGATCTTGTCAACGACTTAGCAAGATTTGTATCTGGACAATTTACCTTCAGAATAGAGGGTGAAAATTCTTTCGAAATTGTGAACAAGACACGCCATTTGTCATTTCTCACAGAAAGTAGTGGTAATGTTGAAAAGTTTGGGGCACTTCATGAGGCAAAGGGGTTGCGAACTTTCCTACCAATACATAATTATAGTATACCGAGAGCTAAAGCACTTGTGCATGGTTTGCTGCCAATGCTAAGATGCTTACGAGTTCTTATTCTGCCCCATTCTCTAAATTTGACCAAATTGCCCGATTCAATTGGCAAAATGAAACATCTACGGCATTTGGATGTTTCTTGGACTTCAATTAGGAAGCTACCTGATTCCATATGCAAGTTGTGCAATTTGCAGACTTTGAAAATATCGTCATGCCAGAAGCTTACTATATTACCCAGAGATATTCATAAGCTCGTTAATTTGCGTCATCTTGATTTCCGTTTTACTCCCATAAAGGAGATGCCAGTACAATTGGGTAGACTATGTTGTCTTCAGACTTTGACTAAATTTATTGTTAGTAAACAAAGTGGAGCGGGCATAGGAGAGCTGGGGAAACTGGCAAATCTTGGGGGGAAGCTCCTCATTTCGGATCTCCAAAATGTTGTATCTCCTATAGGTGCTTTGGTTGCAAGCTTGAATGATAAAAAGTATCTGGAGGAGTTGAGGTTAGAATGGAATGATGATGATAATAATATTTCAGAAAGTCAAAGCGCCGTTTTGGAAAATCTCCAGCCCCATGCAAACTTGAGAAGTCTCTCTATCATCGGCTATGGTGGTAAAAATTTTCCAGACTGGATCGGGCATCATTCATTTTCTAATATCGCATCTCTTTATCTATTAAAGTGCAAGCATTGCTCTGTCTTGCCACCACTTGGACAGCTACCTTCTCTGCAGTCCCTTTCTATTGCTAAGTTTGATGGAATTGATGCCTTGGGTCGAGACTTTTATGGCAATTCTTCTTCTTCAACGAAACCATTTGGAGCCTTGAAAGTTTTGAAGTTTATAGACATGCCGAAGCTAGAGAAATGGTCTGCTTTTGGTGCCGAAAATGAAGGTGGAGCTTTTACTCATCTTGAAGAGCTTCAGATTGTTAACTGCCCCAAGTTAACAGGAGAGTTGCCCATCCATCCTTCTTCTTTATCTAGACTTGTGATAAAGAAATGTCCGTTGTTGGTGACTTCAATTCCAAGTGCTGCTACCCTACGTCAACTGGAGCTAAGAGATTGTAATGAGGCTCTCTTCAAGGAATTGCCAACGGGATTGCAGAAACTTGCAATCGAAGGATTTGATACTCTACAGTCCGTACCGGAGAGATTGATGGACTTCAGCAGTTGTCTGGAACGGTTAGAAATTAGTGGTTGTCACTCGCTTACATCGCTGTCCAGTGGTGGTCTACCTTCTACATTAAAAATCCTTATGATCAAAGATTGTAGGAAGTTAGAGCTTCCGATGCACTGGAACTATTCTTCCCTTGAAAGATTCCGATTAGAAAATTGTTGTGATTCTCTAGAGTCCTTTCCACTAAACTTATTCTCAAATCTGAAATCCATCGCACTAAATGGATGTAGGAATCTGGAGTTTGTTAATGTTCCGCAACAAGTTGAACTTGATTTTGTGGCCTTGTCATCACTGCTAATAACAAATTGTCCTAATTTTGTATCATTTCCCAATGGAGGATTGAGTGCCCCAAAACTTAGGTCTTTTCATGTCATCAATTGTCGGAGTCTAACATCACTACCTGACAAGATGCACATACTCCTTCCTTCTCTTTCTCAGTTGTATTTAGAGAATTGTCCAGAAGTTGAGTCATTCCCTGAAGGAGGTTTGGCTTCCAAACTGACTTATATTGACATCATAGACTGTGACAAACTCTTCGCCAATAGAAGGGATTGGGGATTGCAAAATCTGCCCTCCATTCGAGTCATTACTATCCAAGGCAATTGTAAAGATGTGGAGTCCTTTCCGGAGGCGGGATTGCTTCCTGCGAATTTGGTTTCTCTTGACATCGGTAAATTTCCAAATATGAAATCTTTGGACTATAAGGCCCTTCGACACCTCACCTCTCTTGATCGATTGTGGATCAGTTCCTGCCCTATGTTGAAGTTTATGCAAGAAGAAGGGTTGCCTGCCTCCATTTCTACTCTAGGGATCAACCAATGTGCTTTGTTGGAGAAACAATTACAAAGCAGAAAAGGAAAAGTATGGCGCAAGATTGCTGCTCCCATCCCCCGCATTAAGATTAATGGTACATTGATTTGACAAAAATACAAGTCTAGCGAGAGTCCCCAATTTCAGTTATATAATCTACAACACAAATGGACGACAACAAAGGTATGTGCAACTTTAACTATATTAACTAATTCCTCAATATGATTTTCCATTCCTGTTTAAGGTTTGCTTTAAAACTCTCTCAGAGTGAAACAGAATGCTTTGCCGTTTGCTCCTTCTCCCTCTGAATTGATCTTTCAGAAATGATTATTGAAGTTTGTTGAGTTTCTGTCATGTCATCGCTAGATACTAATGTGAAGTTTATATCAAGCTGCAGGTTTGTTCCAGTGATACATGTTTCTAGACATCTCCTTTTGGATGTTCTTCCTTAATTCCTTAATACGGTCAGCTGCCATTGGCAAATAACTGGCGTCATGTGCTTGGAATCAAATTGTGTATCCTCATGGGGATTGTGTCTTAAGAAGAGTCCTATCTTCTGTTATTGAACAGGGAGTTGCAATGTAAATTCCCCAGAACCTGAACTTATTGGTAGAACAGAAAGACAAACACGAGTAATTGAATGATTGACCTCAGGTACTAACTTCTTTGCAATATTAATTGTTAGATGAATAGCTGATTCTTTCATCAATCATTTTCCTTTATTTTTATTTCAAAATTGCATTAAGTTTCTCACATATGATCAAACCCTTCAAAATTCAGTATTCCTAATAAAAAAATTCTCTGAAAAGGTGGGGCAAAGGTGACCTCTGTGACCCATGGCACCCTCCACTGCATGAAAGAGCGAAATTCACCCTCCGCGGCGTGGGTGTGTTTCAGGGCAAAGGTCCTATTATATATATATATATATATATATATATATATATATATATATAAATGATTAGCTTTTTTTTTTTTCCAACATTTTTTTTCTACCTATGGTACTACGTGGACATGAGTTAACGACTAAAGACGTGTTGCAATTCTATATGTGTTGACATGTGGACATGAGTTATCGCCTTTGCTGCAATTCTATTGGCGTTGACATGATGATGAATGATGCACCTTTAGAATTATAAAAAACAGATGTTCGGGATGACCATTTTAGTTAAAAATGCAAAATCCAAGGACCAAATTCAATGCTTCTCAAAACAATGAGATTATCTTTTAAACAAAAAATTGAAAGCCGAAAAATTAAGCCCAATGCTTTAGCAACAAATGTCGTATTATTACTCTCATTTGCCAGAAAGTTTGGCCTCGTTTTCAGAACTGTATATAAACAGACGAATACGTTGATACGCTTAGAGAGACCTTGAAAAAAGTTTGAAAGGATGTGGAATACGCAATACATGCCCTCCAGATTGACACTCTGCCTCAAGGATTGGTTCATTTATCTTGGCAGCATGCCTTCAGGACTCGCTAAATTGCACGCCCAAGAACCAACGAGGTGAACTACAAAATAAATTTTGAGACTAACAAGACAAGCGGCCACTGAATACAAATTATAACTTGGTGTCTGAGCAGAAGTATCCCGGAAACTTGTATGCATGCAGAGAGGGTACATAACAAGCATTCCGGAAAGGTCAACAATTGCACCCATTAGGCTACGCAGAAGTGGATGAAAATCAAATATTTCGAAGCCTTTCAAGTTTAGCAACATATGCCACAATTCAAATCCTATGAGCAACATTAACTTAAAAGTACACAAAGATGATCAAGCCTCCTATCAAACAAGATGGTTTCTACATTAACCCATAGTTTAAAAGGCAAACTTTGAGTCGTCTAATCTCTAACTCTGTACAAACAGCCATATGAAAGAAGAGGATGGGATGAAACACTGGAAACCTTTTGAGAAGCCACAACATGGCCCACTCATCATCTCTTCTCCACCCTTTCATCCATGTCACATGCATAATATAAAAGCCAAGAATGATTTGCCGCCTGGCATACAAATTGCCAAGAATGCTATCAACAGATACACAGGAAATACATCCTGTTCCATCAGGGTGGGGTTCTAATCCTCCATATTGACACCCAACTTCTGCAGGGATTCATTGTATGGCAAGACGCCTTTGTGAGGACTGCTTAGAAGAGATGCTTCCCCATTGCTGGCCTGAACAGTCTCCTTCCTCACCTCTTTCGCCAGCATGCAGATATGATGAGGCCTTCAAGCCGTTGTGATTTTGGTAGTGGTCACCACCATTTACATAATTTTGAGCTTCAGATGCATCATGCCTCCCTCCATGTTGCCCATGGGAGGAATTCCATGTTTCGGCAGAATCGGTGAGCAATGGTTCCGAACCAGATGAACTTGCAGACTGTGATGAGAGAGCTGGCCCAGAACCTATGCCCTTTCCTTTGGCTTCATGGTTCGAAGCATCAACATCACCTTTCTTTGCAAACCGTCCTCCGCTCCCCCTGGCCCTTCTCATAGCATGCTGGTGCCGAGATTCATGGAGATATGGCTGAAGAATGAATATAGGCAAATCAACAAGATATCATAGAGATGGAGCTCAAATTCCACATATGCCAAAACATTATTTCATGACCATGGCATTATTTCAAGAGTGTCTTTGCAGTTTTAAGTTGAATTTATTTATCTCTATATAACGTTTATCGTACAGGTACGTACAACACCAGAAACAACCAAAGTATGCATCATATATCAAAAGGCCAGAGGTATAAAATTTATACTTACCTTTTTATCCATCTCTGTGAAACTTACATTAACATAGAAAGTTCAGAGCACCAATAATAGAGAGCATATCAATACACTTATATTGCAAGAGAATAAGAAATGTTCCTCCTCAATTGCACATTTTTTCCTTCTTAATTCAGATATTTATCATGAGATGAAGTACTATCAACTAAGGAAGCAGTATAACATCAGAAAATAAAAATTGCACCAAAACTGAAAAAGAAAATTATACCAAACAACTGAATAAGGCACAAATTTTTGTACCTTTCTAGCCTTTATCAACTTCTTTTCAAGCTCAGCTTTAGCACGTGCCTGTCTCCGCCTCAGAATACCTTGGTACTGTTTGGCATTCACATAAACAGGCTCTTGTGCCATCTCAAGGGGCAAAGGCATTCTAGCATGAGGCATTCCAAGAAAAGGAGGATAACCCTGACCAAGACCATTCCACATAGTAGCAAATTAGTCAAGAGAGAGATTTATATCATGGCCAACGAATTATTTCCATGAAGTTTATAAATCCACCAAAAAGGGCGCACTCAAAGCAAACCACCTTCTATCACAGAAAATTATTTCTATTCTCCTTATCATTGTTGTCACCATTTGGTAGTTGTAGCATAAGCATGGAAAAAGTGTCCTTGGAAAGGAAAACAGCATGGAAGACCACAAAAGATAAATATTAAGTATATAAATTATCCTGATGCTGCTAAGTCAACTATAGATCTGCAGACAAGCAATGTGAAACAGAAAACCACCCATGAAGAGAGTTCCAGAGCTTTGCAGGTTGAATACCAAAATTAGTTACATATTCTTAAATGATGGCAGAATCTAAATTAGTGACAATCTTTTTTTTTTTTTTTTTTTTTCGATAAGTAAATTCGCGACAATCTTAAAGGACAGCAGGTTATCATCTAGGGATTTAACCAGGTTAGAGTATCAAAGATAAACTAATAAAAAAGTCGCCTCTAGAAAGGATGACACCAAGATGATTCACTCCCCTTACGCCCAAATAAGATCATGATCACCGTCTACATTGCATTTTCTCTAACCAGTGGGCATAGACTGACTCTAACTAAGAGCAGATGAGTCCAAGTATTAGAAAATGCAGACCCAAGACAATAAGACACTTTAAAATCCTGTATAGGGAAAAAGGACTTCAATTCTTGTGACCAAGCATGCAGATATGAAAAAAATGAGCATTTCCCACCCTAATCAATTTAATCCCAGCCCCAACTCGGCCTACAAATTTATATAAGAAATGAAACAGAAAAAAGAAAAAAATAATGGAAAGAATAATAGTAATCAGTGAAACAACACCTCTCATATAAATCCACCAAATGAATGTACAGGCCAAAGATTTCAGACAAATGATTTACTGACCACAACTTTCAGTACAGTAAAAGTTCCAAATGAATTATGGATCCAATAATTACAAATCAAAATTTAATGGTTTAAAGGAAAAAAATCTAGTTTTTGCATAGTTAAGAAATTGAGATAATGCTTTCCAATGGTCGTCCCAAAATCTAAAGGAGCAATGAAAAAACTCAACAAACCGTTAAAAGGACATTAGGCCAGTCACCCTCAGCTTCCCTGAAGATGAACCATATGGGTCTGTTGGCTCTTTTCCAGTTTGGTGATATATATATATACTCTCATTAAATGTCCAGTTCATTACCAAACTACAGAGTAAAAATTACTTAGGAAACTCACAAGACAAGCTCAATATTCTTATCCAAAGAGCCACAAAATCTATGAACCTGTTAGGTCAATATTGTATAAGAAGATATTCCCTGACCTCAGTTCAAAACCGACGAACAGCCAGAACACTACCTTACCTCCAACCACTATCTTAGTATGACACCTGAAGCTTAAAAACTGAAGTTAAGGGAGAGAGAGCAAAAAAAAATGGAACCCGTGGATACCTGTTAAGTTTTCCAGTTTAATTGGATTGCCAAAAAAAATCCGAAAAAGATAACTGATCCCATATTTGAAGTTCCTTAGCAAGAAGAGTAAAGTACAAAATTTTCAAAAACCAACCATCGAATGGAACATAACATTATAGCAATCAAGTTTATAGGAATACTTAATCCATGCAACATAATAAAACTCTTCAGAGCATCATCTCGTAAAAACAAAGATAAGGGCAGTTTGCCCTTAAAACACAAAAAGAAATCATCACCTGATGACAAATAATCACGAGTAAACTTACATAAGGTTGATGCCCATAAGCTGCCACCATTCCCCCGTAATATGGATCCTGATATGGATTTGATGCACATGCCTGCAAAAACATTGCAACAAATCTAGGAAATCCTTCAGCACCAACAGCACAAAAGATCAGGTTGTCAAATTTTATACATTAAACAGAATCTTAAGCCCAAAAAGATCTTCTTTTGCAGGGGGAGGGGGTTTCAGAATGAAAACACTTACAATTGAGTGACCAACAAGTTCAAGCTGCGCAGGTTGTGTAAGGCATTCATCACGCATAGAAGGTGCAGTTGACGTAACATGCTGCACATTTTGGTGTTCTTGTCCATAATTTCCTGCTGAAACAAGAATTTAAATTATTAATATTTTGATAGATAATATAAATTATTTTTTAATATCTGAAGAACTGGCCGTATCCTCCAAAGATGATGACACAATATTGCACATCTCAATAACTTGTCAAGCTCATAAATTAGAAAATTGTAATAATCGGTTCGTTCATAACATAATTTTATATAGTTCTGTCTAACGATATTATTTTTCTTAGCATAACCATTAGAAGCACCTGATCGTGAATACGTAGTATTTTGTGATTCTTTGGTGGCATCGTCGTCTTCCTCATTCAGTTTATTATTTGACAGTGAATGACCATCATTGGAATCTGAACGAGCATTTGGGCATTCCAAAGACGACGAATTGGATACATTCCCCCCCGTCACAGCCGGGGAGATGGGATTGTACCCAATGTTCCGCCACCAAGGTTCAGGATAGACGCTTGACGGCGGAATGGCATGTGAACCAGGGTCTAGCCGATTTGTATTTTCTGACTTTGACTGCATACCTTCCGAATTCCTTATAGAAGTATAGGTCCCTTTATTCCCTGTACAAATGTGGATAGAAAATAGCCCCAAGTCAGCACACAAAACAGAGACACAGGAAACGGGATCTTAAATTAATCTAAGCACCATGGCCGTCCAACTTAAAAGAAAAAGAACTCCTTTGCCAAATAACCACGAAAACTCTCGCTCTATGGCCTTGTAAGATTCTGGATCTTCTGGTACTTATAATTTCACCAAATACTCTCAGCAACCAAACATAGCATAAGACCAAATCTTTTCACACAAATAGCACCAGGCAATTTACGATCACACCGTCAAGTTTTAATTCGTCAATTCCCAGTCATGTAAACTCAAATTGATTTTCAGAATACAATCACGCTTGAAAATCTCAATTTCCCCCCATTCCCATAAACAGAGCAAAACCCAATTTCCCACATGCAAACAATCTCTTGATTTCAATTTCATGCTTTCATTCCAGACTCCTCAAAAAGCTCATCACATATCCCAAAAACCAAATAAAACCCAGTAAAAAATGAAACAATTTCGACTAAAATCCAAAATTCCCGATAACTCGAGAAACCAAACCCAAAATACACAATTCAATTGCGTCTAAAAAAATCGAGGAAATTAAAAAACCTCAAAAGTAGTTAACGGAAAATCTAATAACTTACTTGCTCTGGGGCAGAAACAAAACCCTAGATTTTTGGTAATCGAGAAAATCCGAAGGGTCAATCTAATTTCTCTGCAGTTCTCTTCACACTGGGAGAAATTCTAACAGTGATGGAAGACCTTCCCTATAAAACTTCTTCGAGGCCCAAAAAAAGGCGCTGATTGCGTCACCAAGGCTGCGTCACTAATCCAGGGCCCACATTGGTTAAAACTGTTTACTGATCCGACACGTGGAAGGATACTGACCCGGTACTTGCTGATCCGGTTTTTGTTGGTTTCTGCGGTTGGCAATTGGCTTGGAAATGGGGTGAAACGGCGAAAGCAGGTTACCGGTTGAAAAGCGAGGGCGCGGAAGGAATAGAGGGCCGCGTGGGTGAGATTAGCAGAGGCTTTGATGGAAAAATAAAAATAAGAAAATAAATTTGAACCCCACGTGACACGCACTTGACTGGCAAAGTCCGGTAAACGCGTGGCCCTAGGGTGGGGACCATTCCAGTAGCGAAGTGACAGCCGCGTCCGTCCAAAACATATCCCTCAAATTTCTTCTATCCGGTTTATTAAATTATTGTCTTATATTCTTCTATTAAAGAAAATTATCAATTACAATTTACAGCTCTTTTCATGACTATTTTATAAATTATAAAATTCAATTTAATAACATAAATTAGAGTAAAGATTTTGTTGGATGGGATAAGAACTTCGTTACCAGACTTAATAATTTTTTTCCAAGTATTATTTATTTGTTAACAAATAAATCTAAAATCTCGTTTATTTTTATAACTATTTTTAACTCATCTCATTTTATTTTATTTAATTATTATAATTTTTTTTAAATTTTTAAAAAAAATAAAAAAAATTCAATTTTTTCAAATTTCAAAATA
The DNA here is from genome assembly GCF_004785595.1 of Juglans microcarpa x Juglans regia. Lineage (NCBI taxonomy): Eukaryota > Viridiplantae > Streptophyta > Magnoliopsida > Fagales > Juglandaceae > Juglans > Juglans microcarpa x Juglans regia. Next base: position 23,364,845 of record NC_054606.1, read on the forward strand.
AAAATAATATTAAAAAAATATATTTTAACATATTTTATTCAACTTTTAAGTTTAATATCAACTTCACTCAACGCATCTTATCTCTTCTATAAAAACAAACGGGTTCTAAATCACTTCTAATTCATAATTTGATAAATTAATAAATTTTTTTATTTGCAATCCGATGTACTTCCTCTATATTTAATTATTATAATTAGTAATTTAAGAATCCCATATATATATATAAAAGAATAATAATATTTATACAATTATTTTAAAATCTGTTTTATAATCAATCAATGTGTTGTTGTAATTTTATAAAAAAAAAAATCATTTTTTTTTAGAATTTTAAATTTTACTACGGGTCGAAAATAAAATTATAATAATGGTTGCCAACCTAAACTTTTTAATTATTTATTATAATTATGTTAAATAATGAATCTCATCAACTCTTTTTATTATATACTTTTTAATAGAAGAGGGAGTACTTATTCTATGAGGTTAACACTTGCAATTAAATTGTTTTTGATGCATTTCAATTAACATGCACCTGACACGTGGACAGTAACGTACGAGATTCGAATAAATATTGAATATATTTTATTTTATCTAAGATTCCAAAGAGGATAAGCACAAGCACTCGGAACCTTCTTCTACCTTATCGCCCTTTTAGACAACCTTTGAAAATTCTCTTACCTTAATTAACACTTTATCCCAATCCACTAAAGTTATATCCAAAGTTGTACACGTGAGCATCGAAGAAAATCTTACACCATATATCTCAATTTAATTAATATATAATTTATTATTTTTATTCTTATATTTAAACACATATATTTAAATATTAAGACTACGTTTAGATATTGAGATGATTTTAAATGACCTGTGAATAGAAATAAATAATAGTAAAAAAATAATAAATAATTTATAAATAATAGTAAACTTTTTGTGAATAATAATGAATAGTTACAAATTACCAAAAACAATCTAAGATAGAAGGATAAAAATAATAAATATAGAATTTATATAAATATGTATATATATAGGAAAATGCTAGTGGAGCCATTTAAACTTACTGCTCATATATTTTAATTTTTTTTAAATTTTTTAATTTTTTACTTAATGATTGAGGAAGTAATTATTAGTAAAATTATATATATTTATTTTTTTCTTAATGATTAATAATATTAAAAAAATACTTAAAAAAAATTAAAACAAAAAGAACAATAAATTTATAACCAGCAGTATGCTCAATGGTAAACGCTGGCGGCCTGCTAGCACCATATAGATATAGGGTGCGGCTACTATGCCGCCCCATTTTGACAGCTGGGCATACAGCTCAACAAAAAATCTTTTTTTTTTTTCTCTTTTTTCTTTTCACATTTTTTTAACATATTTAAATACATTTAAAAAATAAAAATAAAAAAAAATATACCAATACACTTAAAATCACTTCTTTAATCACTAAATAAAAAAAAAAGAATCAAATAGAGGTGTCAAGTTAGAAAGGTAAAGTAGACTTTCTCTATAGAGAGAGATATATATATATCTGTTCGTCCCTACCATAAGCATAAATTTGTTGACTTTAAGCACCATTTGCGTATGTCCTTTCGGCTAACCACCATATATATATTTTTAGTGATTATTGACTCATGAATATAGTAAAAAGTTGTAATGTCTTTTCTGACTCATTATTCAAAAAAAAAAAAAAAATCATATATAGAAGTAAACTACAAATTTGGCATAATTTGATATAGTATGTTATATCTACTTTATATATCTAATATATTATATAAAATTATATCAATTTATGAGTTTAATTTTATAAAATTTCTTTATAATTGTAACACGTTTCTTAAGATAATGAATTTTGTATGTTTTCAAATAATTGGAGCCTTGAAGATTTATATGGAGAGAAATGCTTTGGACCAATCTAGTTGTTGTTGGAGGAAAAATAGACCACCAATCAGAATGCGACACATAAGATTATAGAGGTTGTCTACAATAGAAGAAAAACGGATGATTATTTCCCTTTCACTTCCCTCACCCTCCCCCTTGTTCCAGCACTATACCGAAACTTATTTTTTTTTCAAGAATTCCTCTTGCTTCACTCTTTCTTGGTATTTATCAAAAAAAAAAAAATGTGTTAAAAAATATAAATAGAAATTGAGAACACTAGTTGTTTACAAAAATGTCAGACATAAATTTTTGAAGAATTGCATGCTAAGGAACGTTCCGGAACATCAACGGTGTAGGTACAGCAACTTCAAGCATGATTTCGACATTGATGTAGCCAATATCTCTCAAAACTCAAAACATGAAAGTTGTAGAGCCTTTTCTTGGTGTTCCATAGCATCTTGAATTATCTTAATATGAGCTCAGATGAGAGAGTTATGCCCATATTACGAAACAATATCGAAACTGTCCAAAATTGCCTAATTTGGGTTCTTTGCCCAGTTGCGCCAGTTCTTTGCCATCGGAGATGAGTGAGGTGTTGTCGAATTTGGATTGGGATGGAGTAGGTGCCGTCGCATTTGGGTTGGAATGGAATGGGTGTCGTCAGGTGGTGGATTCGAATAGGAAGAAGAGAAGGAAGAAAGGGGAATTGGATAGACTGTTCGGGTGTAATGGAATACTTGGTAATTTTTCAAACCAAGTTGACGTGTTACATTCTGATTGGTAGGTTGATTTTTTGAGATGAGCAGGTTGACTGTTGCCCAAGTTTTCTCTTATATGAATACCATTCTTGTTAGGAAAAAGTAATCGATGCTAAATTATTTACAACAATATGGTAAGCTATTTCATTGAATAAGACTTGGCAAATGAGGTGAGGTTGTCGAGCCTCAAACTTTTTGCAAAAACCTATTAAGTTTTGTCCCAAACTTTATTTTTGTAAAAAATTCTCAACTTTTTCTCACATCTCAATATCAAACATGGACTTTTAAAGAAGGAGACCGGTCTGGTTGGTTGGGTTTTGGGCCGGAAAATAACATGGTTGGGCCTAGGATTCGGTTCTGTAAGTTGGGTCCAGCCTTTAGTTGAGTAGTGGATTCTGTTCCTAAATTAATTAGAATATTCAATAAGAAAAAATTTAGTCTGATAACTATAATTAATCCACGTCACTTTATATATTTTTAAAAAATAAATATTCATTATTTATTACCTTTAACAATTTGATAAGAACGAGTTTTATTTATTTATTTATTTATTTTATAAGAACGAGTTAAAGCTGAGGAATGGGAGTAAATAATTGAATTTGGCTAGATACTATGAATTTGAATGAGAAAATGTACACATGATGACCATATAACAAATTTAGGGCTTGTTTGGATGTTGGAGGTATTTGAGGGCTCTTTTTTTTAGAAATAAGATAAGATGAGTTGAGATTAAAGTTAAAAAATTAAATAAAATATTATTAGAATATATTTTTTAATATTATTTTTGTTTTAAGATTTAAAAAAATTAAATTTTTTATTTTATTTTATATAAAAATTTAAAAAAATTATAATAATAAAATAAAATGAGATAAGATGAAATGAAATATTTCTTAAAAATAAACGGGCTGAGTCATCCAAACACAAACAAATTCTTCACTAAGTGCAGTTTAATTTTGAACTCTATGAGACCTACAACTGACAGCCTTAACTTTTCTTTCACATGGACCTGTACAACAGCAAACTCCCGTAAATAAAAAAAAGTGAACGGAATCAATTCAATTGCAAACCCCCAAGAAACGGAAAATCCAGTGCCGGCTTTTTTTTTTTTTTTAAGGGCTACACCGGGCATCTCATGTAAGGTGAACAGAGGTGGGGTCCATATATTTTACTTTATATAAATATATTTTAATTTATTTTAATATTTAAATACATTTAAACTCATTTTAAATAGATCTCATAAAATTCACTTCACTACCTCAACTCACAACTATATATAAAAAATTTAGTTTATCTTAACTCCAACTCAACATTCAAATGCAACCTGAATTAGGAAGAATGCATTGGGTTTGGAGTGCAATTTGTTGTATGCCTTGCATGTTAGTGCCTTACCTTGCAAGTATCGTACATTCGTTTTGAAAAAGAGTTAGGTTCACTATTAAAAATTTAATTTTTTTTATGTGAGTTTTGTATTTTTATATTTTTTTCAAAGTAATTATGCGGCACTTACACACTCACAACTATAACTATCATTTCTCTTATATATTTATCTTTCTATCATCTGAATTCTCCAATTTAAGTAAGAATTTAGAAGATATTGACGATCTCTATGTTGCGTTGAGGTATTTTCTAATGTCAAGAATAAAATAGACTATCATTGGCCGGCTTAAATAAGTGAACCTTCCTATCTTTTCTTAGGGAAGCCTTGTATTAGTAATCTATTATTAATTATAAAAGCGGAGTTATATAATCTCGACATGGCATTTTATCTATAAAAATATGTATTATATTTATTAAATTTGAAATATTATCTTTATGAAACGGTAAACTTTTTAAAAGTAATGTTTCATTATGAACCATTGTAACTTTTAAGTTTTATTTCTTTGCATTCTATCCATTAAATTTGAAGTGTTATGTTTATAAAGCGGTAAACTTTTTAAAAGTAATGTTTCATTATGAACCATTGTAACTTTTAAGTTTCATTTCTTTTCTTACATATAAAGATATAAATCAATTTAAGATTCCACTCAAAAGTACTAATTCAATATATATATTGTTTTGTATTTTAAGCGAAGTCATATGAGCTCGATGTAGCATTCTACCCATAAAAATAGGCATTCTACACATTAAATTTAAAGTGTTATATTTATGGAATGATAATCCTTTTAAAAGTAATGTTTCATTATGAATTGTTGTAACTTTTAAGTTTCATTTCTTTTCTTATATATAAAAATATAAACCGATTCAAGTCTCCATTTAAAGGCACTATTTCAACCTTATATATTATTTCGTCAAATAAACTGTCCTATAAACCGTTTCAAAATTTTCTACTATAAAATCCGACCTCTCTTTAAATCTATCTCACTCATACATAATATAGACAACAATCCGTGTATTGCGCAGGTTATAGGCTCGTGATATATAATAGAAAACATGATCCATGGCAAGGGAGTGGGGGATCGACCCTATAAATACCTTATTGCAGCTAGCTAGCGCACACACGCCCACTAATCTTTGGTATACGAAGGGGCCGGGGAGCCACCTTACATGGTGGTTTTGATACTGTTCAACTTGCGAACTGTGCTCCTATATATTGTCAGAACTCAGAAGCCTTGGCCGATTGGTTGGAGTTACATTTTGCTGTTTTAGATTACTTAATAAAAATACTCACTTTCTTTCGCTGATGATTCCTGATTAGGTACAAGTAAAGAACCAACCGAAGGTCTAAGATCCATCACGCAATGCGGCATCATAATATATCAACATGTATATACACTCATCCACTCGTCTAGGAGGATAAGCGTAGTTTAAGCGCGCGTCGAGGGCTGATGAGTTATAAAAGTGGCAGATTGATGGGTTAATTAAGACGTACGGTTAGAAATTGACATGTGTGGCTTGTTGATGGACGCCATGTGAACACCCATTGTATTGACGCGTTGCTTCTTGTGGTTGTATAATATCAACGGCGCCCTAAGAGTTTTGTGGTGGGTGTCATGTGTTGCTTGGAGGAGGCGGAAAGGCCATAGATCAATCTTTTTTTTTTTTTTATTATTATCGTAGTTGATGATTACAGCAACTTGGGTGGGAAAGGGAGTAAGGAGGCCGATGGACACATTATAGTGGGGTTGGGGGTAGTGGTCCCAGAGAGAAAAGCTTAAAGGGAAGAGATGGGCTGTGTTTTTTCCTCGCAAAGTTGTTTGATTCGATCTGCCACTTCCAATTTTCCAAAAAAAAAAAAAAACAAAACATACTCCTTTGTTTAGGCTTTTAGAACATGTGATGTACTCAACTTGGAAATCCATGCATGCGCGCAGCTTCTTGACTCGTTAAATGAATTTGTCAGCAAGTCCATTGAGTTAAAAGAACAGAGATGCAGAAACAGCAAATGGGTGAGGCCTATAAGGATTCAACTGTCAATAACTGATGGCTTCAGTCCATTTAAGTGGCCGGGTTGAAATATGCAAAAGTTTTCCAAGGACCAAGCCATATCTTTTCGAGTAAGCCCGTGAAACCGTCCATATCAGAAGCCTTGTGAAATTTTATTAATTAAGTATTCCGACCAAAAAGAGTAGAAAATAAATCAAGCAAGAGATTTTTTTTTTTTACTAGCACCTTGTATATTGGTATAGGTTAAGAGTTATAGACTGCACTTGCGTAATAATCTTCTATTTGGTGTTGTTTGTCAGGACTCTCTCAAACCTAAAAGTTAACTTAAGAGATGAGACTTTCCCTCACATTCGTAAACTGGCCACCAACCATTTTCACTGGATAACCCAACATTAATATCCTTCTCATACATCAAGCCTTAGGTCGGAGGAAAGATAACTCGTTTTTTCTGGAGACTGTTGAGCCAAAACTATTGGTAAACTTGGTTTTTGATACCAATATTGAGTGGTAATAGACTCTCAAATTTAGAAATTAGTTCAAAAGATGAGACTTTCTCCCAACCGATAAAGATAACTCAACACTTGGAACTTGCCACTCTTAGGGCCCAGCATAGCCCATAATTGCCGGCGTGTATGGAATGGTTGATACTCTATTTCGTGTGAAATTGAGTGAATCATATTCACATGATTACCAGTGTTATCATAAAAAAAAAAAAAAATACTATATCAATAAGCAATTTATGAAAATCTATAACTTTGTGGAGCTTGTATATTTAGATATTTACAAGCATGCTTGGATTTCGTGCCTTTAAAGTAAACAATGAAGCTTTTAAGTGAATGACTCAGTTGGAGTTTGGGCCAGGATTAGAAAAAGAAAGCAAAACAAAAAGGGCGCTTAATTTATTTATTTATTTATTTTTAAGCAAGTTACATATAATTAATAAAAGTAGCATACATAAAATTTGAAAGCTAGAAATTAACTAACTAATTAACTAATTACATTATTGATGAGAGGATCCTTCCCACTATGAAATTGTAGTAATGAAGGGGAAATTTGGATTAGGAGGATATTACCAAAGGCTTGCGTTGCCGCTGCCCACTGCACTAAATTGTGCACGCATCGATTTTTAGATCGATGAATTTCCTCACCTTCCATTCTTTGAAAGAGTTAAGATGATGTCTGATATCATTAATGATTAGGCTCATGGTCCATTCTTGGATAGGAGAGGTATTTAAAATTGCTTGGATAATGACACTTGAATCTCCTTCTAGGATTATCTTTTCCAACTTTAACTTTTCAGCTTCTTTAATGGCGCATTAGAGCAGCTGATGCTTCTCCTACATTTGATTGTACCCTGCTGATGAGATTATTTTTTGCAAATAATAAATCCCCATTTTCTCCCCAGCAAAGAGATGCGAGAATAGATCCCTCCTTTTTTGTTGCCACATCGAAAGTTATTAGTTGGTATCCTTCATGTTGCCTTTCTTCCATTTCTTCAATCTGATTCTCTTGTTTTGCCCATTCTCTAATGTGCTGGTTAGAAATTTTATTCATTGAGTCAACATATATAGAGATTGAGGGCGTTGCTAATTTGTGCTCAGATTGGTTTCTTAGGTACCAAAGCTGATCTATTGCAATTGTAGCAAATATTTGAAAATCATGCTGCTCTTCTTCCGGAATCTTCAGTAGGGATGATGGATTAATGATGATGTTGATCCAGTTGGAGATTGGTTGTCTTGCAAATCGAGAGGTATCCAAAGGCCATTTGGAATGTCGCCACAGCACTCTAGAAAAGATGCAGTTTAAGAACAGATGAGGGAGATCTTCTAACTCAGTTTTACAGAGAGGGCAGCGAGTTTGTTCTTCATCTATTGCAATGACTCTGCTGATCATAGTTTTTGTGGGAAGGATACTGTGACTAATTCTCCAAAGGAGCATCTTTAATCTATCTTGTAACTTCATCTTCCATAGGGCCTTCCAGTTGATGGACACATTGCTGATGGAAGCACTACCATTCTGCTGAACCAGAGCTGCATAAGCTGATTTTACCGAAAATTTTCCAGATGTGTGATGAAGCCATTGGATTTTATTAGGAGCTTGCTGGAGATTTTGATTTGCTAATGGGATTTTCTGGATCTCTCTGATGGTGGTTTCTGAAAAGAGGGTGTTGACGAGAAGAATGTTCCAGCACCTTGGCTCTTCAAGAATTAGCTTAGATACAGTCATGGAATGATCCATAATAACATTAGTGGAATTCGGTAAAGGCATACTGGTTGGTAAGGAAGAAATCCAAGAATCGGCCCATACACTTGTGGTAGCTCCATTATTGATCTGGAAACATATGCTTGATTTGAGAAAGTCCCTTTGTTTAAGGATGCTTTTCCAAAATCTAGAATCCGTAGCTTTGGGTAAAACTTCTAGAAAGGAGTGGGAATTCAAATATTTCTTTGAAAGAACTTGTTGCCATAAGCTGGATAAGTTATTGATAAAAGCCCAAGTGAATTTTGAAATGAGAGCAGAGTTGAAAATGGAAATATGTTTCAAGCCAAGACCTCCCATAGATTTCGGTAAACAGATGGACTTCCAAGATTTTGGAGTAAATTTCCTTTTTTGGTTTTCATCATACCTCTACCAGAACCTTCTCATCAAAGAGTCAATTTTTTTTGCCATTTCTTTTGGGAATAGGAAGGAGGACATAGCATAAGAGGGCAAAGCACTTGCCACTGGTCTGATAAGAGCAGTTTTAGCGGCTTGGGATAAGACTTTAGTCTTCCAACCTTGAAGTTTGACTTGAATTTTTTTAATGAGATCAGAAAGAATTTTTTTTTTCTCAGCACCATGTGAGAGGGGTAGACCCAAATATTTAGAGTTTGGGAGAGAGATTCTGAAGTCAAAGAAGTATTTAACAGAATTGATGGAGTCAAGATTGACGTTGGCACTGAAATGAAGAGAGGATTTCTTTTGGTTGATATTTTGCCCAGACCAAGAGTTATAAGAAGCTATACATTCTGCAAAGGTTTGGGCTGTTTGGTAATTAGCCGTACCAAACAGGAACAAGTCATCAGCAAACAACAAATGAGAGATGGAGGGCCTTTCTCTTGAGAGTTTTATTCCTTTTAAAAGACCAAGATTTTCTTTCTGGATGATAAGTCTAGTGAGCACTTCAGTGGCAAGGATAAAAAGAAAGGGTGATAAGGGATCACCCTGACGCAAACCTCTCGAGGGTTGGAAAAAACCATGAGGGGATCCATTGATTATGATTGAATAGGAAATAGTAGAAATACATTCTTTGATCCAATGGATCCATTTATGGTTAAAGCCAAGATGAAAGAGAACATCCAAGATGAATGTCCATTCTATGGAATCAAAAGCCTTGTCCATGTCAATTTTGATAGCCATAGTTTTAGTTATGGTCCTTCTTTTATGCATGAGATGAAAAATCTCTTGGGCCAAGATCTAGCAAACATTTGAAAGACTAATAGGTCTAAATTGATTGATATCATTTGGATTCTCCACCTTGGAAATCAAGACCAAGTTGGTATGATTAAGGGCTTTTAGAAGATGCCCTTGAGTGAAGAAACTTTTAACAGTAGCCAAAATATCAACCATGACAATCTCCCAAAATTTTTTATAAAAAAGACTGGTGAAACCATAAGGACCAGGTGCTTTTGAAGATGGGAGATTTTTAACAACAAGAGAGATTTCCTCATCAGAAGGAATTTGACACAGAAAGTTATTGTCAATTTCAGTGACTTTCCTTGGAAAAAGATGTTCCAAATCGACAGGAGGGGTCAGATTGGAAGAGGTAAACATGGTCTGAAAATGGGTCAGGATGGTTGATGATATATACGATGGATCAGAGGTCCAATGATTTTGACTCACTTTGAGGCAATCAATATTGTTACTACGGCGTCTGATAACTATAAAAGCATGAAAAATTTTTGTATTTAATTCCGTAGTAGTAAGCCAAGTTACTCTGGATTTTTGACGCCATAAGGATTCTTCTCTAATGAGGAGTTCATGCAGATTTGCTTGCAGGTTTGATTCCAAGGAGCTTGAAAAAGGAAAAGTGTCTTGATCCTGAATAGAGGAGAGAGACTCTGAGAGGATTTTTATTTGAGATTGGATGTGATCAAAAGTCTTAATGTTCCATTCTCTAAGAGCTTTTTTTGTAGATTTAAACTTTTTTGAGAGGATAATAGAGGGCGTACCACTGAAATTGGAACTCCATGCTTTTTTAATAATGCCAAAAAATAGATGGGTCTCTCAACCAAAACTTTTCAAATTTAAAAGCTTTTGGTAATGGCTTTCTGTTGGAAGTGTCAAGGAAAATAGGGGCATGATTAGAAGCATCACGAGTGAGAATGGAAATGGCTGCATTGGGGAATAAATCAAGCCAAAGTAAATTGGCAATCCCTCTAACAAAGAGGGTGCTTAATTACAAGCTGCTAAATATTTTATTTTATTTTTTTATGAAAAAAACTAAATTTACCGACATTTGGGTTTCGATAATTTTTTTTACTTATTGATTAAAGAAGTGTTTTTTTAGTAATGTTGTGAATTTTAAAAAAAAAAAGTATTTAAGAATATAAAAAAATGAATGAAAAAAATTAAAAAAATAAAAATAATTTTTATTCGGACTGGTCTCATCCTACATCTGCTCTTTTTTTATTAATCTTGCACGTATATAGATTTTATTACTGGTTATGGTATACCTAAGAGCATTAGTATTAGATTTGCTATCATATTCTTTAAATTTTGACTAATATGTAACTTTTTTAATTTTAGCTAATCATTCAAAACTTGAAGTGTATATTGGATTAGTCATCACACTCTCTATAATAATAAAATATTATTATTTTTTATATTTATATTTTTTTAATTAATTTATATTTTTTAATTACTTGTTTATTTTATTTTCATAATCTTCAATAACCTCCAACAATCATATTCATTTTCATTTTCACAATCCAACAACCTATAATATAATAATTTCATATGTATATAGATGGTAAAATCTCATATCTATAATATAATAATCTCAAAAAATACATTTAGACTTGCTATAGTTATTTTCATATTTGAAAAGAATAATGAATTTATTGTAACCTATATTTTTTATGAAAACAATTTAGCTAATTCAATGTGGAGTAAATATGGATGATATTTACTAAATTTGAAGATGAAAAGACATTTGGCTAATCCAATGTCAATGCTCTAAGTATCGTATATAGCCCTAGCGCCTACTCTGAAATAGTTTTTGTACTTTTTCAAGGTTTATATGGTAGTGGCAACTAGCTAGCTGGGTGTTGAGGGTAGGGGTATAAGAAAAAATTGAAAAATTGGTTGAATCAGATCGAATTAGATTGAATAAGTGGGTTTGGTCCAGTTTGTAATCGGTCTGGTACGGTATCGGTTTTTAAAAATGAAAATCGATCCTAAATCAGTGCAGTACCGGTTTTCATATTTTAAAAATCGGTTTAAACTGAACTGGACTGGTACATATATATTTTTAATTTTTTATATTATATATGATTTTTATATTATTATTATTATATATATATATATATTATATGTTATATTTCTAATTAGTATAACATGAAATTCTAATCTTATTATTCAATTTTATTAATCTCACTAATAATATAGACACTATTTATATTATATTACTATAATTGAACATTAAAAAATTAGTAATTGTTAGTAATAAATACTAATTCTCACAATTAAGTTTAGTATTAAAAAAATTATAATATTAAATATATGTCATAGGTGTAAATGGTAAACCGAACTAGACCAGACCAGACCGAAACCGGAAAAACTAAAAGTTTCAATTTTGGTGATAAATTGGATCATATTAGTTCTTAAATTTTCTAACTGAACCGGACCCGTTACACCCCTAGTAGGGGGTTTGTTTTGTTTTTATTTTTATTTTTTGCTATGTAAAAGAGTAGGATGGGGCGGGGATATCAAAGCTATTTCGTTTCTAGAAAGAGAAACCAAAGCTGTTTCATTTCTAGAAAGAGAAACTTCACATTCTCTCTAGAAAAGCTATTCATCATTTTCGAGTGTTTCCACCTTATTTTCGTTCATTTTCTAGTACCGATTTGCGTATATGTCTTCATGCTAGTATTTTTTTTTATCTATCCTTTCCACTAGTTCAATTTTAGTTAGATCTACAGCACTTCGACGACCGACTATCGACACGTGCCCCACCACGCAACTCTCCAGCCGCCAATCTACAGGGATGAAGCGGAACCACAATGAAAATCTTGGTGCATGACACTCACGCGTGGCTTGTTCCGCGCGTTGCCATCACACACCATCGTGCCATAACACGTCCGTCGACTACACATGCCGCACCAATAGATTCTCTATCTCAAAATTTTTCAGATTTACTCACCCCATCTCACAATCACCGGCATGTGGTCTCCACACGCCACCACAGGTGCGTGTGAAGAAACTTGGTCTACTGCAATTCAGCCCATTTGATGCCGGTCTTCCTATATGTTTCTGCTTTTCCTAATCGATGATCTCAAGAAAGGGAGTACGAGTCTTTTCAAGAAACATATCAAGACAACAAATCTCAATGTACCTTTAGCTTCCACTGCCTCCAATGGTGGCTTCATAGTTAGTATAGCTGTGCGAACTGCAAAAGATCGTCATTTAAGACAGGGTCCTCTTTGCAGGGTATGGGTGAGGACCAAGTATTTGGCCTTAACACCTGTTCTTTTTTCACTTTTGCATTGTAGTTGTTGTAATAGGGTGTTCGTTGGGGAACCTCACTCCCTCCTCACGTATCTTGTTATCCTTATCTGAATGATATATTTACTTGCTTGCTTGCTTAGGGGGAAAAAAAAAGTAGGATGGGGCAAATGGAGATGGCCTTCAATTCCAACTTAAGCATGACCATATTAACACATACTAGTTGGGAATTGAACAGAAGGAGGCTAGACAATGGCAAGCCGCAAACGCTCGGTCAAGTTAAGTTAGAGTCATAGCCTAGACCTCAATCCTACTAGGAAATTGAATGAATAATTAGGTGACTAATACTGATATTATAATTTGAATCCATATTCAAATTTAAATTTAAGATCTAGTATATGTCAAGCGTTACATGCAGGAAGTAATCCAAGAACCATTAAGCCATTATTTTTAAAGGTTTCTCAGCTTGGAAACTTTCTACTGAAGGTTTTAATCATAGAATTAGAAGTTTTGCTAGGTACAACCGCGATGTGCAAACAGGGGTAATCGGGCTATATCTGATAGTTTATGTGTAATAAAATATAATAGAAATGACAAAAGTAAAAAGAAAGAAAGAAAGAAAGAAAGCTCATCGTAAACAGACCTCTATGGTTCTCTTTCTTCTTTCGTTTCTTCTTTTCTCATCTCTCTCATTTTCTCTTTTTTTTTTTTTTTTTTTTTTCCTAGCATATAGTTTTTCTGGATAAGTTCTTTTTCTTCTTCGTCCACTAGCCCATGCATTTATCGTAAGCAACTTTCTCTCTCTCAGCTCTCTCTCAGCTCTCTCTCGCAACCTTTCTTTTCTCTCTCTCAACTTTCTTTTCTTAGCTCTCTCTCGCAACTTGGCTCTCAATGTCTCAATCAGAACCCCAACTTCATCCAATTGCAGCAGATATTCTCTCGTTCAGACATTGATTTTTATTTTTTTCATGTAATTTTATTCTTTAATTGTTTTGGTTTTGTTAAGAATCATTAATAACAAGTTAACAAGTTGAAAAGTACCAGAATGAGCAACAGTTGACGCAGAATGGTGGGTTGAAATGCCACCGCTAGTAACACTTCCAGTATTTCTCAACCATTCTGGAAATAATGTGGGTTCACTTCTCTCCATAAGGAGCACTGAACATGATAAAAAAAAAAAAGGAACAAACAACACTTCTCACCTTCACTAGCTCCACTCTTTTTCCACAGTTTTTCAACACAAAATCACAAAGTTTTGATATCTAGCCGTTTGTGACATTTTTTAAGGATGTTTTAAACTAGCCGTTCAATCCATGCTCGTACATAAACACTCAAACTTGATTAGAAAAAGAGAGGGAAGGATTACAACAGATAAAATTGATAGAGAGAAAAGAAACGAAGTGGAGAGAGAGGGAGGGAGAAAGAAATGAACACTTTTATCAAATAGAGGCGCCAGTTGCAAGCCGGTTGCACCAAGCGGTTGCAAGAAGTATTTTTGTAGATTAGAGGTGCAACCAATTTGACAATATCAATTTATGACCTGAATCAAAGCAAACCGAACAATATGAATTCGAAACCCGACCCAAAAAAAAAATTTTGCTAAAATTAAGAGTTTGGATTGGAAGTAGACAAGGTCGGATCAGGTTTCAAATTTACCTTCCATAAATGCATGGCTATGATGAGAGCTCCTTTATGTAGATTGCTAGGATATATAACTTCATTTGTATTGCTAAAGTTTAGTAAAAGAAGGGACAATACTGCTTTAGTACTCTAATGGCTTTATCTGATTGATCCGTTAAATTTATTTTACAATAAAAAGAACTTTACAATCTTACGAATCATATCAAATTATGTCAGCTTGTGAGATTGTTTTGTGTAATCACTTTTTGGTTAGAGTATTTCCCTTTTACAAATGATCTTTGTCTACTTTTGGTCATTCATTCTTTGAGTTAGAAGAGAAACTCCATTTCATCAAATAAGAAAAGTTTCTTCGCCTACAAAAAATAATATTCCTGTTAACAATATATTCTAAGCTATATATAATTGCTATTCAATTGAATTCAAAGTTATACTAGTTTTTGCCATGTGGCTTTGAAATTAATTTCAACACCTATATAACCAGAAACCAAAAAAGCTAGCTCTGATCCGATTATGGGACCGGACCAATTATTTGATACAATTTTTAGACTTATTTTTATTTCTTACACTGTATTAACTACTTTGGAGTGATTTTTGAGGAACCTCACCAGTCTTTTTATTTATTAATGGAAAAAAATTAATAGAATTCAAGTTGGGTATGTAATATATTGAAGCACGGTAACACAGAGAGAGTAAGAAGATATTTGACAGAAGCTCTAAATGAAGAAATATTGAATTAAATCCTCATTTCAGTATTACTGATTTCCCGTATACAATTTAGAGAATATCTACACATATTTATAGCACAATGGCTCTACAATAGATACAAAATAATTGGTTCACATAGCATTCTGTTATGATCTTTTGTTCTCCATGAGTCTTGCTACAACTGAAGCATTTGTGTGAGTGAGTGCAGCCACCACTGATTCTTTGTGCTCGAGAGTACTAGAGGCAGGTCCCTTGTGTATTGTCTTAACATCCCCCATGATTTAAGTGACACTGGAGTGAGAGTGAGGCTTGAGCATAACTATGAAAAACGAGCTGAGGACAAAGGCTTAGTAAAAATGTCAACAAGTTGATCTTTACTAGAAATAAAAGAGACTTGTAGTGTTTTGGCAGCCACTCTATCTCTTACAAAATGATAATCAACTTTGATGTGTTTAGTACGAGTATGTAATACATGATTAATCGAGAGATAGGTGGCGCCTAAGTTATCACACCATAATGTTGGAGGTTCAATAAGAAAATTACCAAGCTCTTGTAACAAGTGTTGTAACCATAAAATTTCACAAGTGGCATTTGCCACAGCATTATACTCAGCTTCAGTAGATGACCGAGCTATAGTGGGTTGTTTTTTTTTTTTTAGCCCCAAGAAAATAAGATGAGAGCTAAAGTAAATGTAGTGACCTCCAGCAGACTTACGATCATCTGGGCATCCTGTCTAGTCGACATCAGAAATTGTAGACAGTTTAATAGGAGAAGAAGCATAGAAATGAAAGCCAAAATGTTTGGTGTGATTAAGATATCGAAGGATGCATTTTATGATTTGCCAGTAGGGCTGCCGTGGGTAATGCATGTATTGACAGACTTTGTTTACTGCAATTGAAATGTCAGGCCTAGTAAAAGCTAAATATTAGAGACTTCCAACAATACTCCTATAGAGATGAGAGTCCTAAAAAATAGGACTCATCATGAGCATTCAGTTTGACAGAAGCTGATAAAGGGGTTGAAACTGATATAAACTCATGCATATTTGTTTGAATAAGCAGGCCAGACACATATTTAGACTGGGAAAGATAGAGACCAGATGAGTTTTGAAAAACTTCCATGCATAGAAAATAACTAATAGTCCGAGATCTTTAACAGGGAAGTATGGTTTCAAGGCAGTAATAAATTCATATATCAAGGCAGATGTAGATCCAGTAACAATAATGTCAGATTGAATCGAACTTACAGAAATGGTTGGGAAGGTTTGGATTCACAAACCCCAGAGGCTGCTGCATGTACACATCTTCTTTAAGGTCCTCATGCAGAAATGCATTCTAGATGTCCAACTGATGCAGCGGCTAGTTACGAGTGACTGCAAGAGAAAGGATGAGTCGTATAGTTACTGGTTTGACAACCGGACTAAAAGTCTCAGAATAATCGAGGTCGGGCTGTTGATGGAAGTCCTTGGCAACAAGGCACGCCTTGGGGCGCTCAAGACTACCATCAGCCTGGTGCTTTGACTTCAAGACCTATTTAGCACCCAGAAGATTGAAAGAAGTGGAGAAGGGAACTAAGTCCCATGTATGGTTTTGTAAAAAGGCAGCAAATTCGGTGGCCATAGCAACCCTCCGTTGGGAAAAACGAGACGCCTCAGTGAATAAGGAAGGTTCTTCTGGAACATTTTGTGAGTAGAAAGTGAGAGAGGACGATGGTTTGGAAGGGGGCTAAGGAATTGTTCCATCAATTCGAATAAGGGGACAAAGGGATTGAGATTTGGTCCGAGTGAGCATCGGGTGAGAGGAAAAATTATGGTATTCGGTTGAAGAGGTGGGTTGTGATGAGAGAGTTGGTGATGAGTGAGGACGCAAGTGATGACCATCGAGTGAGATAGACTGTAAGTTTATGTGGGTTGATGGCGGCAAAGTGAAAGTAGCGATATTAGGGTTGATGTTTTGAGATGATGAAGGCCGGCGTGGGCTGGTAGGTGTATCGGGCTGAGGTGTGCGTTGACTGGGGTTGTGGGCCAAGTTTTCTATAGGAATTGGAGAGGTCGTTGGGCGTGGAACTGAAGGGGTAAAGCATGGACTAAGAGGCCTAGTAGTTGGACTACAGCATGTGTTGATTGGGGCCTAAGGAGAAGTGGACCATGCGGGAAAAATAGGAATTGGAAGAAGTAGGATGTTTGTTTGCAGAAGAGAGGACTGGGCCGTGTTTGGACTGGGCTGTGTAGAGAACGGAAAAACAGTTTCATCAAAAGTGACATGATGAGATATATATGTTCGGCCTGTAGGTAGAACATATAGTCCGGAATGGTGTGAAACAACATTTCAAAAGGTGATTTATTATTAAGAATGGGAGTTGGCATTCGATTAATTAAGAAAACAGAGGTTTGACAGGCTTTAGACCAATATTTAAAGGGGACTGAGGCATGAGCAATGAGAGACAAGCTAATCTCTACTATGTGATGCGCTCAATAGTGCCATTTTGAGTGTGCGAGTATGGACAGGTGAGGCAATGTGAAATACCACAAGATTGTAGTATTTTGTGAAGGGGCGAGATTCCCCTCTCCTCCCCCCCCCCCCTCGGCGCCCAGTCGAATTGAACGGATAAAATATTTGTAAAGAACGTGTTTTTAACACAACGCACAAACTCGACAAATATTTTAGAGACGTCAGATTTAGATTGAAGCGAAAACAACTAAATGTATTTAGAAAATTTGTCTACAATGGGAAAGTAAAAGAGACAAGCATTAGGGGAAAGCATTGGAGTGGGACCCCAAACATCAAGAAAAAGAAGCTGAAATGGTTTGTCTGATGTAGATGGAGATGGTGGATGAGGTAGAGCATGACCTTTAGCTTGAGAGCAAGCTGAACTTACTTGAGTAGTGGACTTATTTGTTACTAGTAGTTGAAACTGATGTAGAGTAAGTGAAGTAATATGAGGGGAGGGATGATTGAGGCGAGCATGCCATATTTGTGTGGAAGTGCGTTGGCCAATAAAGGCTTGAAGAGTGGAAGTGTTTGCTTGCAGTGGAAGGACATAGAGACCATCTCTAACGGGACCTAAAGAAGCATCTCATTGGTTTGTAAATCATTCACAAAGAAACAAGAGGAGTTAAATTCAAAGAAAACAGCATTATCCAAGCAAAATTGACGAACAAACAAGAGATTTTTTGTAATGGAGGCAACGTGCAAAAGTTTATGAAGAATATAATTGCCAGGAACAGTGTTGAGTTGACCCGAGCTAGTGTTTTGAATAGGAAGTGTCGAGCCATCGTCGATGCTAACGTGGTCAAGGCCAATATAAGACATAGAGTCTAAATTTAAATTTGCAAAATCAGAGGTAAAATGATTAGTCGCAGCAGTGTCGGAAACCAATAATTTGAAAGGGACCCACTAGAGGAAGAGAAGTAAAATTAGCTGCAAAGAAGGATGGAGGTGGAGACTGGTAGGTTTGATTGAAACGATTGTAACACTAGAGGGCCGTGTGACCCATCTTCTGACAGACCTGACAAGTGGGCCTAAAGTCTAAATGAGAGGAGACAAAGTTACTGGATTGGGCCATGTTTGGCCCACGCCCAGATCCTTTACCGCTTCTCCCCCATGAAAAGGAGCTCTACCTCTGTTAAGTTGACTAGCGGCCATGGGAGAATAGAATGATAGACTAGTGGCATTAACGAAGATGTATGACGCCGAGAGAAGAGATTGGTATTGATGGGCTAAGCAGGATTCGTGATTTAACAGGTAGCTGTAAGTCTAGGGAGCTTAGAGAGATTCGGGATGAGTGGTAATAGAAGAAATCACCAACTCATAATCCGAGCCCAAACCCGTAAGTAAATACACATCAAACTGGGATTGAGAAAGAGGATGTCCTATTGCCGACAAGGAGGCAGACAATGATTTGTCCTTATGGTAATACGCATTGATTGATTCAGCTCCTTTCTTTAACATAGCAAGCTGAAATTGGGTTTGGAGAATATGAGCCGTAGATTGAGCGGCATATAAGCAGTGCAACGTCGTCCAAATATCATGAGATGTGTTGCACTCAAGCACTTATGCAAGAACAGTCTCTGATAAGGATGAGTTAAGTGCAGACATAATCAACTAGTTATGTAGAACCCATTGTTTATGAGCTAGGTTCACAGTACCATTGATTTTAGATGGAGGAGATGGTAAGGAGCCATCAACATAGGGGTAGAGTTGATTTCCTTTAAGAAATTGAAGAATCTGAGCCTTCTAGAGAAGGTAATTGTCCATGGAGAGTTTGATAGTAATCAAATGATTAGCAGTGGTGATAATGGAGGAAGTAAAATGGGAAGGGGGAGGAATTACGAACGCTATGGAGGAGTCTAGAGATAAGAAGACACAGGCTAGAAAAAAAAAAGAATCAAAAAAAGAAAAGGGTAGGCGTTGGCCTTAGTAGCTCTTTGAAACCATATTGAAGCACGGTAACACAGAGAGAGGGAGAAGATATTTGACAGAAGTTCTGAATAAAGAAATATTAAATTAAATCCTCATTTCAGTATTACTGATTTTCCGTATACAATTTAGATAATATCTACACATATTTATAGCTCAGTGGCTCTACAATAGATACAAAATAATTGGTCTACATCAACATTCTATTATGCTCTTTTATAATATAACTAAGATTAATATTAATTTGCAAGTTTGGAGAAGATTAAAATAAATAAATAAATAAGAGAGAAAGAAACAAAGAAAAATGACAAAAGGAAGAATATCTTTTTTTATTGTGAATCTTTTAACGTACTAGTACCCTTCAAATTAGCAAAGCCAAGCCTGGGATTCTTTATCTTTAGGTGAAGTCTTTTAGGGCTAGTTTAGTTATATAAAATTAAACTATTTTATCTTATATAATTATTATAATTTTTTTAAATTTTTACATAAAATATAATAAAAAAATCCTAAAACAAAAATTTATATTAAAAAATTATATTATAACAATATTTTATTCAATTTTCAATAAAACATCTCATCTCATTTCATCTGAACTGCATAACCAAACGAGACATAATAAGAAATAACAGGAAAGAAGGGAAAAAAATAATAATAAAGAGACAATAATAGGAAATGAAAATGCAAATGTACGCTCCATTTTTTTGAAAGATTATTTATCTCAGTAAATTAATTTCTCATGTGGAATTTTAGTTCCACACAAGATTAATCACTAATAAAAGGGTAGCATGGTTTACTTTATAATAATATAATACATTTCAAATGATTTCATTCGTTTATCATTTGAATAAATAATAATTTAAATTTGAAAAAATAAAAAATATATTAAAAACAACATTCTACCGTATTTTTTTCTCCTTTTTACAATGAGTATCTAAAATAATATGAAATGTAAGGGAATAAATAAAAAAAAATTAAATTAAACAAAAAAAAAAATTAACCACATATATGTTTGTACAGAAAATGAAATGAAATAACCATGGAAAAAGACAAATTAGTCATGTTGCTGTAAGTAGTTTGACCCAAAAGCAAAAGAAGATGATATAGTAGTAGGCTTTGTGAAGGAAATGGAGGCAACCTCGGATTCTAGAAAAGTTATGAATGCTGATATTAATAAATTCACTTTAAGAAAAGTGGGTATTTGATGGATTAGATGTTACATCATTGGAATTGAAAAAGAAGCTCTTTAATTACTTTAGGAGAGACATCAATCCATATGCAATTTCCTATAGCAGTATTACTTAATTATTAATTCGACAGACATCATTCATTTTATCTCCCGCATTCCAATGTTCCCCTCCCATTATTGTCTCTCTCTCCCTCTATCTATCATATGTCCATACATACATACATGTAAACACACGAACATACATGTTATATGATGTATATATATGTTCTTCATGAGCTTCCAGCTCTTGATTTGAGAGGGATGCCATACATTTTAACATTTTTCTTGATAATATATATATATATATATATATAGTTTTAGAGTGCACAAATCGATCATATATATTATTTTAAAAAAAAGTGAGGTCTATTATGAAAAAATAGTTTTCTTATATGAATTTTAAATTTATCTATTTTTTTTTAAAAAGAATACGCAGAACTTATAAATCTATACGAAAGATATATGCTCATGAAATGCCAATGAATGAAATCCTAGCTAGTTTAAAGAAGCTAGCGAATGATATATGCAGACATATATATTATGATCATGCCTAAGAATTGAGGGGACCAGTACAATTAATAATATTGTGGAAAAGAATTATGTGATTAATTATAAGGGAAAGTGAACCCATCATGATCTAATATAATCAGAAGATCATGATCAGATGATCGATCAATATCATGTAATGAATGCAAATCGTGTTCACAATATTCTTAATTTCTGAAAATTAAACATTCCCAAAAAAGTTCCTGCATCCAGCTGATGAGATTGATATTCAAAGATGCAAGCAAGCCATTTGCTTTTAGCCACTAACATTCACCACTTTTAATTAGTCAATTCAGAATATGTTAATTAAGTACACTACAGTGATCATATGTTCCCACTAATGATGTCTCGCATGAATTAGTGCACTAGCTAATAGTACACTAGTTTGGCTAAAAATAAACAAAAGGTTGTTTTTTGCCTAAAAAAATGAGATGAAAACTATATTAATTAATTAAGAAGGAACAAAGCCTTATGTTGTTGTTAATTCTTAATTATATCAATTATATTAGAAAATAACTAACAATGATTCATTTCAATTCTAACTATATAATTGATCACATGATCGCATAAATTTTCACTTTCAAGAACGTACAAAAATAAATTTATAAATTGATATGAATTGAAGTAGATTTGAAATGGTATATTAAATAGTGAGTAATGTAATCTATATATAATCGTGGAGTGTGCAAGCACCACACAATCATTTTAAAAAAAATACGTTTACTATTAAAAAATTAATTTTTTTCATGTAGATCCTGTATATCTTTATTTTCTTCAAATAAATTACGCGGTATTTATACATTCTATGACTGTAAATATCATTTTATAAATTTATTTTTTATAATTCTTTTAGATCAAATCTTTCTTGAATAGAAAAAGAAAATCTAAGCGTCCACCCCAATAATAATGCACGAGTGCCCAAATCAAATTGAGTTCACCAGATTGGAAGGAAGTACATGGTACCAAAGTCAGTAAAAACTAAAAAAAAATGATGAGAAATTTCTCGAGATTCTCAAAGGTGAAAACAAGGATCATAACCCGCACGAGAGTTTGTTCATTGGATGCTCTTATAGATGCTGGGCTCAGCTCAGAGACCCAGGCACAGCAGATCTGACAGCATAATACAATCTGCATTTTTCAAAAAGAAAAGAAAAGAAAAATAAACACACAGTACCCTGCATGCCCTGCTACGATTAATCCCCCTCCCACACTTTTGCATGTGTACTACTCACTCCAAAAGCAAAAGTTGATCATATTCTATCTAAATCCGTCCTGCATGCAGATGTGTCTTTGATATTTGCACTCGAAACTTTGTCTGGTGGCCAAAATCCCAAGAAAATTTTATCTGAATTTAGCATTCCAATTTCCATCGCCATGGGGAAACAGAATATATACGGGGCACCGCGCTTATGCAGACCTTTTCTGGAAGTGATCTTTTTATGGGCAAGAGAACATTGTTTCACATCGTAATGCATGGGGAGGGACATGATTAGCTGTTTAGGGGGCCCTCTGTTTGAAATTTTAAGCCACTAATCGAGTGTAATTAATTCTCTTAAATAAACATTAATGGTCCTGCTGTATGATTACTGATTAGTGGGATTTTATTTATAGGCTGCTCGCTCGATTTTTCTAGACAAGCAGTGATTTA
The DNA here is from genome assembly GCF_004785595.1 of Juglans microcarpa x Juglans regia. Classification (NCBI taxonomy): domain Eukaryota; kingdom Viridiplantae; phylum Streptophyta; class Magnoliopsida; order Fagales; family Juglandaceae; genus Juglans; species Juglans microcarpa x Juglans regia. Next base: position 23,387,753 of record NC_054606.1, read on the forward strand.
ATATGATATCAAAGCAGATGTTATTATTTCGAACATGAACTCTATATTTTTATTTTGGAGAGTGTTAAATATAGAGATTGGGAGTCTTGGATCCTTATGAAAAATGTAAATTTACAATTATTTGTTGAGGAAGGATTATAGAGCAGGACATAATCATTTAGCCTAGCTACCAATTAGTGCAAAGAAGAAAGAATAATGATAGTACGTAAAAGAAGGGTTTACACATAAAAAGAAGGTCTATGCCTTAATTAAACTATATATTCCAGGTTGACTCATGATCAACAAACAAAAGCAGGTATTATTGCAAGCAAAACATGTCACTCACAAACCTCAGATCCACCCATTACATTGCAGTACTCACCAAACTCTCGACCATGTCAGAAAACATATAAAGAGGAATAAATAAACAAAAGGGAAAGTAGGTATAAAATGGCTAAATTTAGTTGGACTAAACCAGCTAAATTTAGTGATTAGTGTACCCTACAATTTGAAACCCAACTAAAACAGTATCAAAGTGGGGGGAAAGCTAACAAATGCTTCCTAAGATGATCATCACCCAAATCAAAATCCCAAGTTCTCACACTATACTTCAACGATCAGATGGAAAAAGCCACGATCGAATTAAAAACTAATATGATAGATGATCCAGATCAAGACCATTTCTTTAAATTAGTGAAATGATCTTTTTTTATATTCTATAAACACACATCGATCAAACCGAAATATCTTGGAGTGCAAAGAAAAAGAAGAGCTCTAAGTCTGGAGGAGCAAAGAATGGAATCGGGGATCTTTGCAAGGAGCAATTCGAAACTACAGCTCTTTGCTTCCTGGGTGCTGGTGGGCATGTTGACATCTCTGGTATTCTGAATCTCTGAGCTTTTGGAGTAGAGCAGCCGCTTGAGGGGACTTCATGATGAACGCCCTGATCAAAATGATCTATGTCGCCGATCTTTGAAAAATCATTGCAGCTTGTGGTCGAAGAGTTCGAAGGCAAACTTCTCGATGCTTCTTCTTGATTGCTCTTGGAGTACTGTACAAGCTGCCGCTTCTTGAAATGCTTTCTTCTTGTCTTTCTTGTTGGCCTTGTTCTTGTTCTTCCAGTTGGAGATGGAGCCATTTGAAACAGATAAAGGGTGATAAAAGCTTAATTCTCTCTCTACCGGATTTGGTAGTACTTGAAGAGCAGTGAAGTAGAACAAATCACAGTCACAGCATGTACTGAATCTGGCAGGAGTGATTAAGGCGCTACTGGAACCTTTTACCAAAGGTTAGATCAGAAGGAAGGTCTCCAAAACACAAACTAACACCAGAAAAAACCCTATTGGCCAGAGTACTTCAAAGCTACTAAATTTGACTGGAAAGTGATAGAAAAAGCTTAGTAACCAATTACAATCCTTTAGAAACTAACACTTTTTTTCTCGGCCTCAAACTACTCCAGGAAAAGAACCCACTAAATAGATAGAGTTACTGCACTTTTGAATTGCCAAAGCGCAGAAGGATCAGGTTTTCTAGTCTAGGAGGCCAGGAGAAGATGAACCCAGAAAAACTTTTATGAGCAATAGCATAACCTAAGAGCATCAGAAGAACTCTACATAAATTAACCTTGATAAAATCATGATCATGACTAGCAGCAATCTTTCCAGAAACCTAAAAAATTAAAGGGAAAAGAGCAACTTACCTCTAGCCTAAAGATTAACCTAAGAAGCAATGAACCTCTTCGATCAGTACAAGGCCTGGGAAACCCTAATTAAACCCTACAAAACTTGAGAACTAGTTATGTCTTATATTTATGAGGGATAATCTGGGCAGGTCTGCCCGCTGCCCTAAGCAATGCCCAGAGCACTGAGAGAGGGAGAGAGGCTAGTTCAAATTTCTATGGATCCTAGGGATTAGGAAGAATAATAATATTATTATAAGTGATTAGGAATAATAATATATTATTGTGGCCAGGGGCGCCTTGCCCGCTGCCCGTGCAAGAATTAGCAGTAATCAAGGTATTTTCCCAACTTTTTTAGCATAAATTCACGTACACTTTTGTGCTAGAACTTATGTATCGCTTAGGGATTGAAAATCCGGTCAGTCTGCCCGGCCTGCTGCCCTCAACAGAGAGAGAGAGATATTTTCTATTTTCTTTTCTTTTTAGGTTTTTTTCACTGCAAGCATATGTAGTACTATATTTGTATCAATAACTCACTCAGAGTGAAATGATTATAAGTGTAACTTTAGTTTATAATTTTAATCAAATAATAATGATTTTGTGACACTAAAATGATTATTTTCTTTTTTTTTTTTTTGGTTGTGGGGGAGGGGGTTAAAATTAGTACTTCACAGATCTTGTATTTTCTTTTCTTTTTTTCTTTTTCTTTTTTGTTGGGACGGAGTCAAGCCGAAAACCTCCATTTTAAAGATTTGAGTGTTATGCCATCAGGCCACACACACATATATATATATATATATATGTATGTTATGCTAAGGAAGTGGAACTACAATTTAATAAGTTATGCTACTTATAAGTTAATTTACAATACTTTTATAGTGTGCAGTTTCTGCATATTCAATTTGAAAAAAAGTTAAGAGTCACCATTAAAAAAATAAGGTACTGTACATTTATTATAAAATCACACTAGTTATAAAAAAAAATTATATATTTTCCGTTTGCTGATGTCATAAGTTTTTTCATTAATACAATGTTTGAATATAATAATAAGTAAGCCTGTGAGTAAAAAAATTTCTAACACAATGGGATCTACCATCACTAACAAACAAAATAAAGCAAAGTTTTAGAAGAAGATCAGAAAATGAATTAAACATTCTTGTGCATTATAGGATTGCATAGGTTAGGAATATTAGTAATTAGGGCAGGTCTGCTGCTGCCCGAGGAAGTGGTTGCCTATATATATATATATAATAATTTTACATACAACTGTAAAATGTGTAAATGCCGTAGAATCACTTTGAAAAAAAGTGAGATCTACTATTAAAAATTTAATTTTTTTCATGTGAATCCCATATTTTATTTATTTTTTTCAAAACGATTACGCAGTGGTTACACAATTTACAGTTACAAATATTTTTTTCATATATCTCCTATATCTTAAAAGCGTCTATCCTCATATGAACAGTATGATAAACAGTAATGAATAGTATTTTCTTTAGACACTTTTTATTCTGCATATACCCCTATGTAACTGACTATTATTACAATTGTGCCCTTTTAGGTCTTCAATTTTACAAAAAAGTATATAAATAGCTTACTATAATTACAAGAATTTCCATTAAAAATCATTTGCCATGTAGTATCTTCCAAGAGTAATTCTACATACAACTGTGAAGTGTGTAAACGTCGCGTAATCTCTTTGAAAAAGAGTGGGGTCTACTATTAAAAAATTAAATTTTTTATGTGGGTCCTATGTTTTATTCAATTTTTTCAAAAAGATTACGCGACGGTTGCACAATTCACAATTGTAAATATATTTTCTCATCTCCTAAAGGTTTTAAACTCTTTTAGTGTATTGACAAAAAATGACCCTGACAGGTTGGCGTGTGTGCAGTATGACATAGTCACATAAGCTCATACGTATATATATACTAGGCAGACACAATTGCTTTTGGAAAATATTAGTCTTCCTGCTGCCTCCCTTTGGATTTTTTTATTTGATAATTAAAGAAATATTTTTTAATGATGTTGTCTATTTTAAAAAAAAAATTTTGAAAAATGTTAAAAAAATGCATGTGAAAAAAAGCAAAAAAAAAAAAATGAAATACACTAGCAAGAGCTCTCAACAAAGTAGCGGTGGCTGTAGAGCCACTTTTTTTTTTTTTTTGAAAATTGCAGCTAGTGAATAGTATGTCATGTTAGGAATAATGCTAGCTATGTTATCATGTATATATTTATGGAGAATAGTCCAAATTAAATTAGAAAAAGCTAGCTAGCTAGCATGTAATTATGTATATCATGTGGTGACGATCAAATCATGCAACTAGCTAGCTAGCATACACGTACTTGGTGAGTGAAACCAAATTATTTATTTAATATTGCATTATTACTTGATCTCTATTTTATATACATTTCTATCATTTTTACCCTGCCCTGTAGATCGCCATTTGCAGCGTCGATTGGTTTATTAATCTGACCTATACTACACGACTCACTAATCTTATTTCTATCTGGCTCTTTTATTGAACAAACAAATTTAGATTTGTTAACTTTTAGTTACTACATACCGTACGACATTATACGCATGCTACCATGCATATATTGAACAATTATATTTGATTGTAACTTTAACATGCATTATTATTATTATTATTATGTTGCTTATAAACTTGATAATATTTATGTAAAAAATTGTGTTTATAAACTTAGTGATTTTAAATATGCAACTCTCATGAACTTGTTAATTGAATGATGATTTTGTATGTTGGCCCATTTATATAAATAATGATGTTTTTAATTAAGTGTTGTTTATAATCTACTTTTAAAGAACTTTGATTTAATTAATGGATTGTTATTATTCTATACTTTTGCAAAGAGATTTTTTTTTTGTATAGATTTTTTTTCCCTCCAACCGGACACTACGTACGAGCTAGCCTCCTTACTAGTATGTATGTATATATATATATATATATATATATGGTTAAGATTCTCATTTATTTATCAAGGATTTCATTTACTCAATAATTAATTATTATTAATATTGTTAATTGTTTGTGTCAGTCAGCCCTTTAATTTCCTGCCAAGAAAATAAAAAAGTTATCCCTATTTCTTAGCTTCGCCTGGTCAGACGTTTTTCTTTCATTTATGCATGCATGGTTTGGCGTGATGATCCCTTTGTTTTTCCACTCTGTCAACCTTTTGTTCCAAAATTGCAGACACTCTTCATGGGATTCCCAAAGGGTTCACTATTTTTGCACGTGGCTGATCTTTCATCGACCACAAGTTGACAAAATGTCACACCATGCATGTTGAAGTGTTTTGTGACTGTGTGATCAGCTTCGCTTGGATAAACATGGGTCAATGCTGTAGCTTCATCACCAAGTTCTTTTTTTTTTTTTTTTTTGTTCTTTTTAATTTGGTTCTTTTCATGTGATTTTTATTTCAAATCATGATCAGACAACAGTATCAGCTCAATAGACCTAAATTTAGATTATTTTTACTTTATTAATAATTTTTTTTAATGGGACTTAACTAGTGATATCGTTTTTGTTATCTAATTAGATAGCTCAATTCTAGATTAGAGGGATAGATCAGACAACATGTGAATGATCCTACAATATTTAATGCTGTATCTATAGAACTATCCAGAAATATTTAATATTGTATCTATCTCTCTTTAATTAAACCAATTATCAGGTTGGTCAAAAATTAAATTAGAGAGAAATATTTCAATTATAAATTTCAGTACCACCTTACTCATAATATATATCATGTGTATATACATAGACATAGAGGTATCCTCCATCGAGTTTTGCTATGTATAAATAAGTTTACATATCAATTTGCATATTAATATTGTTGCTTTTATATTCTAAATTTAAATTAGTACTATTTTCAATAAAATATACTTTATAACCAATCATATTGAATGGATGCGCGTATTAGTGCGTATAATCGCTTACAATTAGATTTTTCCTTCTCCAAAATGGCCTTTCTAGCTAGTCCTTTTGACACCTTCATGTTTTGCTTGTCTCATTGGTTACTTTATATGCCACACATTTATTTATGAAAAATTCTACTCATTCTACTCATCATTCTCATATCACACAAATTTTTCTTTTATTTTTTTCTCTTACCAAATGTATGGTATATGAATGATGAATAGAAGAACTCAATTAGTTTAGGAATAATAAAACAAAAAAATAAAAAAAATAGAAATTATAAATTTGATGTGTAGTGTATGGGGATGATGAGTAGCAAAACTCTTTATTTATTTATGTGTCTAGATCTACAAGACTATGACTTTTAGGACATGTTTAGAGAATGAGATGAGATGATAATTTTTTGAATAGTAGTAAGATGGTTTGTGAATAATAGTAAGATAGTTTGAGTTAAGTATTTTTTGAGTTTTAAGAAATGAGAGATAAAAAGTTGAATAAAAAATATTATAAAGTTAAAATATTGTAATAATATTATTTTTATTTTGAGATTTTAAAAAGTTGAATTATTTTTTATTTTTTATCTAAAAGTTTGAAAAAATTGTAATGATTAATTTAAAAATATTTATATTTAAGTGATGATTGAGTAAGAAATGAGACGGAATGGGAAGAGATGACAAATACATGCCCTTAAATGATGTACTCAGCAGCCCCTGTATATATGTTTGAATGACAAACTAATTACTAACTAGTCTGAGCAGGCTGAAATTGGCACTGAAAGGCTAGCACAAAGTTGACCTTTTAAAATAATGAGAAGCTGCTGCCAAGTACAGCTAGCTGATTTCAACAAAATGATTTTTGAATTGAGGAATATAATAAGTACAACAAAACAGATCTGCTAAACAGCTGAGTCATTTTAAATGAGGAATATTCATGTAAATCCAGCTATCCATAAAGGTCCCTATTCCTTTGAAGGGAAAAATCAACTTGGAGAGGATATATACCCAAAGAAAAAGAATACTTCCCAATTGAACTTGCCACTGGTATAGACAAAAAGAATATAAGCTATCATGTCCAAACAATGGAACTCACCCATCAGTTTCCATGCATTCAAATGGAAGACTGCAAAGTCAGACAATAGGGAAAGGTGGAGATGAGTTGACATAGGTAAAAGGAGTTGCATTGTAAATAAAACTTGAGGTCTAAGAGTATTAGTATTGGTTTCATCAAATTCATTTTTAAAATTTGATGAAAAGTACATGTTTTTCATAAATTCAAAACTTCTTTATCCATAACCACACATTGGATTAGCCATTAGATTCATCAAAATAATAATATAATATTATTTTTTAATAATAATATTTTTAATTTTTTTTCATATTTTACAATTACACTAACCATATATACATTAATATGACCAGAAAATAAAACCACCATACAGTAGTGTTAGTAAAAAAGGTACTCAAAAGAAAAGATGAAAGAATTATATTACACAAATTATATGAAATATAAGAAATATATTTTATAATAAAATAATAGGAATAGAGAATGAATAGTATGTCTTCAAATATAGAGATGAAGATGAAGGTAATGTAGCTCAAAGCTTGAGTTTTGATAGTATACTGAATCCAATGCCAGCATTTTTATCCTCAAATCACCAAATTTTGATAAAAACTCTCTTTTGATGAGACCGATGCTGGTGCTCTAAGCAACCATATGCTCAGGTGAATGGTGCCTCAGAACGATGCTTTTTTGTAAGTATATATCATTCTAAACCTTCACGGCCTAAGTTGATCTAGTAGTGAGGTTCAGTGCCTAGCTTGCTTATTTCTACTGTATTAATGTACTCGCCCTTTATGTTTTCACATTCTCCTGATATTGTCATCTCCCTCAATCATGAAATGCATCTTCAACATCTTATTGTTTTCAACAAGCTAACTAGGTTGAGAGGGGAGGAGTATAAACAAGAACAAAGCCTGCTTTAAAGTTTAACTCCCTGAAAATGCAGTCCATGCATCTATGATTATTGTGCACCCGAAACATAAGTTACGTACAGTACTGCACTAATATTTAGTAGGGGAAGAGTTGGTATTTATATACCTGAATTGGAAGTTAGGTCTGTCGTACGTAGATCTGTTGGCCAACAATATCAAGGAGGAAACAGAAGAGGTTATAGACTTCAGATTTAATTGGAAGAACATGAACATGATCATGGTAAAGAGTTTCTCAGGTTACTGGACCATACTATTGTTATAAATCAAAGAAAGATGGGAGTTATAATAACCAAAACCTGCCCAGAAATCATGACTTTCAGGGTGAAACAACAAAATATTTGAAAAATTATACTAAATCAAATCCATACCAATGAAATAACCTATCACAGTACACGACATTGCAATGCTCCACCGCATATTCTCATGTAGTTTTTTTTTTAGATGCCAAGAATATACAGATAACAATTCAATACTCCTGAACCATGGCGCCCCCTTTCTCTGATATTCTCTGAGAAAAGAAGAAAAAGGTTCCATTTGAGACACCTTAATCCTTTGTAGGATTACAACCTTAGATACGTTTCCACATAGTGCACCAATGTCAATGGGAAAAATACGTTTCCACATCTGGCTCCACTGTAAGTTACCATTTGGGTAGGATAATAGATTAAGAGAAAAGATATTTACAACCGTGAATTGTGCAACTACTACGTAATCACTTTAAAAAAAGTGAATAAAATATGAGATCCGTGTAATCGCCGTGAATTACGCAGTATTTACGTATTTCACGATTGTACGTAGAATTATTCATAGATTAATATAGTCCAATGTCTAACACTCTGCCATCTAGCAGGCTCTCTGGAATATTAGTATCGGTATCTAATACCATTAGGTCCATTAAATATGTAGCCACCAGCCTCACATTCTTTTGGCTCAAAAAATTATCTGCTTCCCCCTGAATTTGACTGGATTTTGTAATCTAAGTACGCAGAGAAGAACATCATCTTCATGTTTTAATTGGAGGAGAGGACCCCGAACATGTTGTCTGGTGCCTCTGGCTCTACCACCAAGGGTTCACTTCTTTTTAGTGTCGAAATCTTTAATAAATTGATCTCAGAACATTATCTTCCCCACAAGATCAATTGTGTCGCTCAACCATTCCTCTCCATTTCCAATCTTGGAAACAGGATAAAAAAAATTTATTCAACACTCAATCAGCACTCTTCATTAAAAAAAAAAAAAAAAAAAAAGAACCCCATCAATTCTGCTGCATCTACATGTTTTGCACCTCAACTTCTCACAACACCCACGAAATATCTATCCCAAATGAATTTAGCGACTGAGTTTGTTACAAAAGCATTCAAAAGTTCACCAATGGCCCAATTCTTCAAAATTCCTAGTTTGGAACAGATACCCTGAGAAGGGGAAAAAAAAAAAGTGTGCAGCAGATACTCACAGAGCAATTTCGTTCAAGAAAATAATAGTAATAGTAATAGTAATGATCCAAACAAATAAATCAGGCCCTGTGTGTACGAGTGAGAGAGTAGAGGGGGAGGAATCTGAACTTGAAGCTGAATCTAAATGCAAGAAAATGGAAGAAAATAATAAATGACGAGGAATTTGAACAAGATAGTGTCTTAATCTGTGTGTAACATGTGTTCGATAATATGCTCCACAGAGAGAACCCACTTGGATTTTTTTCCCTTAATCGCACTCCACAATCTGTGCGTCTTGAGAGCATGAAGAAAATGGGGAATTCCTTGTGCATAGATTGAGATGGGTATCTTGTTAAGGGTGTAGGGAAGGCGACGAGATAAACGATGTCGTTTCTTAATTATATTTTTCACTTTTATTGAAGGGTCGACGTGAGATCCAAACATAACGTGTTGGACTTCCCAATTGTCACACAAATGGAACTGCCTGTAACTCTGAGCCTCCGAGAAGTCCCTCTCACACCCAAACGAAACCACCCAAAGGAATGGAATTCAATCATTAAGCACCGCACGAAGCTGAAAGATGATCTTTCCATTCTCACTACTTATACCCAAATGGCATCTCTGGGCATAGCCGCCGACAGTGACACTTTACCTCTCGTTCTTAAGGCGTGTTCAAGGTTAAATGCCGTCGAGAGTGGCAAGAGCATACACTCCAGTATTCGGGGCACCATTTTGATCCGAGATGTCCGAGTCGGGACCGCTCTGGTTGATTTCTATTGCAAATGCGGGTTGATCGAAGAAGCTCGTAAAGTATTCGACGAAATGGGTGAGAAAGATGTGGTTTCGTGGAACGCGTTGATTTCTGGGTATGTGGGGTGTCGTTATCATGAGGAGGCGATTTTGTTGTTTAGAGAGATGGAAAGGGGGGGCTTCAGACCCAACTCACGTACTGTGGTAGCATTGCTTTTGGCGTGTGAGGAGGTTTTGGAATTGAGACTAGGACAAGAGATGCATGGTTATTGTTTGAGGAATGGACTGCTTGATTTGAATCCCCATGTGGGCACTGCTTTGATTGGGTTTTATCTTAGATTTGATGCTAGAATTTCGCGTCTTGTCTTTGATTTAATGGTTGTGAGGAGCATCGTGAGTTGGAATGCAATGATTAATGGGTATGTTGATGTTGGGGATTATTTGGAAGCTTTAAAGCTTTTCTTGTCGATGCTTATGGATGGAGTTCATTTTGATTCTGTTACAACGTTGGGTTGTATCCAAGCTTGTGCGGAACTTGGATATCTCGGATTGGGTATGCAGATTCACCAAATGGCTATTAAGTTGAAATATGCGAATGATTTGTATGTTATCAATGCACTGCTTACTATGTACAGTGAAAATGGAAGTTTAGATTCAGCCTACAAATTGTTTGGTGGTACCCCTGCTCGTGATGTTGCTTTGTGGAATTCTATGATCTCTGCATATATCAACTTTGGGGATTTTGAGGAAGCCCTAAGTTTGTTTAGCAGTATGAGAACTAAAGGCATTAAAGAAGATGAAAGAACAATTGTTACTATGCTTTCTTCTTGTTCAAAGTTAGCTGATGGCTTGCGAAAGGGTAAAAGTTTGCATGCTCATGCAACCAAGAGCGGGATGAAGATGGATGTTTCTCTAGGAAATGCGTTGCTAAGTATGTATACTGAGCTAAATTGCGTGGGAGCTGTTCAGAAGGTTTTTGCCAAGTTAAGTGATTCAGATATAATCTCATGGAACACATTGATCTTGGCATTGGCGCATAACAAAATGAGGAGTGAAGCATGGAAACTCTTTGGGTTGATGCGAGAATCAGAATTCAAACCTAATCCTTACACGATTATATCTATCCTTGCTACTTGTGATGATGAAACTTGTCTGAATATTGGGCGATCAATTCATGGCTTTGTGGTTAAACATGCTATTGAGATAAACTTATCTTTGAACACTGCTCTTACAGACATGTACATGAAATCTGGTGATGAAGCATCGGCTAGGACTTTATTTGACGGCTGTCCCAAACGAGACTTGATCTCATGGAATGCAATGATCACTGGTTATATTAATGACAACCAAGCTATCAAAGCTCTATACCTCTTTAATCATATGATTTCGGAAGTGGAACCAAACTCTCTTACGATTATGAGTGTTCTCTCATCATGTACAGACCTTGCCAATCTGCCTCAAGGCAAATGCTTGCATGCTTATGTAACTAGAAGGGACTCCTATTTTGGTTTCAATCTGTCTCTTGCAAATGCTTTTATAATGATGTATGCAAGATGTGGTAGCATGCAAAGTGCTAAATATATCTTCGAAACTTTACCAAGGAGAAATAGTATTGCATGGAATGCCATGATAAATGGATATCGTATGCATGGTCGTGGATATGATGCTATTCATTCCTTCTTGCAAATGCTAGAAGATGGTTATACCCCAAATGGAGCAACATTTTTGTCTGTTATATCTGCCTGCAGCCATTCAGGTTTTATAGAGAAGGGATTGGAGCTTTTTCATTCCATGGTGCAGGATTTTAAGATAGAACCTGAGCTTGTTCACTATGGTTGCGTGGTTGATCTGCTTGGTCGTGGAGGCCGCTTAGATGAAGCTAGAGAGTTTATTGAATCAATGCCCATCAAACCAGATGCATCGGTGTGGAGAGCTTTGCTCAGTGCTTGTCGAGTTAATTCTGATATTAAGCTAGCTGAAAACATTTTTGAAAAACTTATTGAGTTAGAACCCATGAATCCAGGGAATTATATTTTGCTATCTAATATCTATGCTGCAGTAGGTCGTTGGTCGGAGGTTAGACACATAAGAACATGGCTCAGAGAGAAGGGTTTAAATAAGCCTCCGGGATTTAGTTGGATTGTTGTTAGAAGTCAGCCCCACTATTTTACTGCCAGCGACGTCTCACACCCTCAATCAGAGAAAATTTATGAAAATTTAAATTCTTTATTGTCCTTGATCAAAGAAAATGGATATGTTCCGGATCTTTGTTTGATTTCACATGGTGAAGGCGAATATGGATGAGTTGTTTCTGCATTTCAGCTGATCAACTCGGGGGGTCCTACATCTACCCCTATTATGATCTCGAGAATCAAAAGGATTTTGATTACTCCTTATTTAGCTCATGTGGCTTTTGATGCAGTTGGGAATTCGGGAATGGAGCAATGTTAGGGACAAACCCTTTTTCATTTTCAGGGTACCCTCATGCAAGGAATATCACTAGAACAGGATAAAGAATGGACAAGAATCTTTTACAGGATTTCTGGTACTTCCTGCAATGTTGTTAAAACAGAAGAAAATCTTGCTAGACTGATATTCTTATTAGCATCAGCCTGGAACCAGGGGAAAGGAGTGAGAAGCAATCCAAGAGGTTGGCTATCCGCCCGTCTAAAATGTATTGGAACAACACTGCATATATGATGGAGCATTGATGGCATCAATTTTTTTCATGCTGTCATTCAACGGAGAACTCAGTAACAAGTGTCATTAGAGCGCTTCATCTCAGAGTTGCAACAAGAGACCAACAAAGGTGCTAAAAAATAAGCAACATGCGTTAATGACATTAGTATTCTGGATTACATGAATGTCATTAGTGATCTATATATATGTATATAATTGTCATACCAGGTTGAGAAGCTTTCAGATGAATCAGAATGGTCAAACGTGTTTTGCAGACTGCTCTATTTTTTCCGAGGCCTCCATTTTCTATAACAAAAAGTTGGTGAAATACAGGATATATAGCGCAAGGACTATACAATCTCGAGGAAAAGCATGGGGTTCCTAACCTTTCTCAAACTCTCTACTTTAAAGTCTCAAATCCATGGATTCTAAGACGATCAATTGGTGAGTGTGAAAGAAATAGCTGTAAGAATAATTTCAATGAGATGATCAAGTTGTTTGTTTGTGTTTCCAAGTTACCTTTATCATCTTTCAGTGCTATATGATAAGAAATTTCTTGTTCTTCATCAAATATATTTATTTAAGTAATCTCTTAATATGAAATGCCTCTAACTATAGCCTTTGTGACTCCCATCCCAACCTTCATACTGTGTTTGTTTAGAGGGAAAAAAAGAGCGAATTTAAGAGCCTCATTAGCATATATGGACTAAAATTGACCACTAACCTGTAAAGTTGTGTATATAACTTGAGCCTTTTTGGTTCTATTGAGCTTTGTCTTGACTTTTGAGCCCTTGATGTTGTGGATTGAAAAGAAGATTAATGAAATATTCAATATTTCTATGATAAAAGCAAATCCTATCTTGTCCCATGATCCCAACCTTTCACCTCAATGTCAATCAATACCTCCAAGCTAAACAGTCAACCCTTTTTCTTGAAAGTTTGAGGGGTATAGAATAATTTTATAAATTAATGTGATTTTATCTGATATATTAGATCTATTTTATAAAAAAATTAATTTTACAATCTGACGAACGACATCAAAGCACATCAAGTTGTGAGATTACTATATAATTTGTTCATGGCTAGAGTATTTTCCTTATTTATTAAACTTATATGCACAGGATCCTATTGGGCTAAAGAATTATCTCTCACATTTTAATACATGTACACTTTTAATTTTAAAACAATTAATAGTATATGAATTATCCAAAATTTTGAAGCCCCGAGAAGTGAGTTTCAGATTTTTATTCCTCCTTGGGCTAAAAGGGGTCCAAAAGTTCAAAAATAAAAATAAAATAAAAAACTCGAAACTCCATCGCTCCGCCTTCTCGCTTCAAATCAAACCTCAAATATCTCTCTCTCTCTCTCTCTCTCTCTCTCTCTCTCTCTCTGTAGCTCCCCTCCTGGGGCTCGCACCATGCCCGCCTCTGCATCGGTTTCGGCCTCGTCGAGCCACCACCGGGCCTCGCCGGACCTGTTGGTTCGGCTGGGCTCCACGGACCCCGAAGTCAAGCTGAGAGCGCTCAGGGAGGTCAAGAACCAGATCATCGGTAATCGCACCAAGAAGCTCTCCTTTCTCAAGCTCGGTGCAGTCCCCGCCGTTGCTGCCGCCCTAGACGCCGCGCAATCCGGACTCCTTATCCAGTCAGCCGCCGCCCTCGGAAGCTTCGCATGCGGATTCGACGCTGGCGTTCGAGCCGTTCTTGATGCCGGCGCCTTCCCCAATCTAATTTCCCTCCTCTCCTATCCCGATGAGAAGGTGATTCCAATTTATTTAATAGAATTTACTCTTCGTGTTTTGTCGGAAACAGATGAAACGGAAAATGCTAGAAAACTTTGGCTTATTTCACGCGATAAACAACGATTGTACGTTGCTTAGCTCGATTGAGGTTTGATTCAGAGGAAAATATCTTGAACTTTATTGTTTATGAGACCCTTTGGTCGCTGATGAAGTGTGAGATTATACTAGCAGATTTTATACTTCCTATTCATTACAATGCTCGTCACGGAAGAAGTTGTATTATGCTTTTAGTTGACAGCGGCCTCTATTTTCTAATCCGTGTCTCACAAGAAATTGGAGGATTCTCTTTCATTCTGACATCATTGTGAATGTGGTTTTATATCTCATGAATTGGGGTAGATATGGGAATGGTAGATGGGTGCGCTTCTGCCATGGTGGTTGGTTTGTCGAGAGACGTTTAAAACTGCATTCCTTGATTTGGTTTCGATTGCCTGTTGATGTGAATGCAGTGGTAGCTGATTGCATTGGGGTTGGTGTGTGGGGGGGGGGGGGGGGGGGGGGGGAGGTAATTTCCAAGGGAACCCTGTTTTTGTAGTAGGGAGCTAATAAATGATGGGAGCTTTATGTATTTAGTGGATTTTTAGCAAGAAATGCACAAGTGGTAAAATAGAAAAAGGTTTATTTATTTTTTTGATAAGTATTAAAATTTTATTTATCGAATGCAATAAGTGAAGTCCATGTACACAGGAAATATACAAAAGATACACCTAATTACATTCTAAGATTAGGAAATGAAAACAAAAACTCATGAATAGTCCCTCCATTAAGTAAAATAGCTGAAACCCATTGAAGCAAGGTAAACATAAAAAATTGCCAGATTTCCTCTGCAGTATGCTCCCTGTTATTAAAACACCGTCATTCATTTCCATCCAAATACACCACATAATGCACAAAGGAATTATCTTCCACGCAGCTGCCACTTGAGAACAACTATGAAGCCTATTCCAACATGCAAGTAGATCCACCACTGTTTTAGGCGTTATCCAAACCAGCCCTGCTCTACTAAACACACCATCCCATAACACCTTAGCCACCTCACAATGTAAGAGTAAATGATTCACCTATTCACCATATTTCTTACACATGAAACACCACTCCATAACAATCATGCCATGCGTTCTCAAATTATCAATTGTCTGAAGCTTCCCAAGAGATGCTGTCCAAATAAAAAATGCTACCTTTGATGGCACATGAGCCCTCCAAATACTCTTCCACGGAAAAGAGAAGTGATGCTGAACAGTCAACGACTTATAGTATGATCTAACAGAAAACTTTTTACACGCTGTAAGCTTCCATGACATTCGATTCCTCTCATTTCCTCCAATATCCAGAGAATACAACAAGCTGAAAAAATCTGCAACCTCTTCAACTTCCCAATCCTGGACAGCTCTAATAAAACTAACATCCCAATGCACAACTCCATTAGATCGGATCAACAAATCTGAAACAGAAGCCTGCTGATTAACAGCCAGTCTAAAAATTGCTGGAAAAACTCTAAAAAGAGCACACTCACCACACCAATCATTGAACCAGAAACCAATTCTTTAACCATCTCCAACCTCGAACTTAACTTGTTTCACAAAAATATCCCACCCCTTTCTAATAAATTTCTAAAGGCTCGCACCATAAGTCCCCTTACTCTCCTTAGAACACCAGCCCCCCCACTCATTCCCATACTTCCAATCAATAACCTCCCTCCACATCAATTCCTCTTCCATACCTCCACAACCACTTTCCCAATGATGCCTTATTAAAACTACTCAAATTACGAACCCCCAAACCTCCATTAACAATTGGACAGCAGAGTCTATTCCAAGTCACTAGATGAAACTTATTTTCCTCTCCCTTACCAGCCCACAAAATGCTCTAAATAACTTCTCAATATGATTTTCCACACCTACCGGTAATGGGAATAATGAAAGAAAGTAAGTGAGAAGATTGGAAATGGTACTTTTGATAAGGGTAATTCTAGCCCCTTTTGATAAGTATAGCCACTTCCAACCCACCATTCTTTTCTCAATCTTCTCTACCACCACATCCCAAATATTCTTGGCCTTGAACGACACCCCCAACAGGAGACCCAGATATTTCATAGGAAGAGAAGCAACTCTACACCCAAAAGTTCCGACAAGCTGTTAATATTATGCACATCCCCCACCGGAACCATCTCCAACTTACCCAAATTCATCTTAAGACCCGAGACAGCTTCAAAACATAAGAATACAGTCCACAAAGCTTGAATCTGATCACCATCAACATCACAAAAGATAAGAGTATCATTAGCAAAGAGTAAATGGGAAATTGAAATAAAACCATTATTTGCATTTCCCACTGAAAAACCGGAAAAAAAACCCCCTCCTACTGCAGCCTCCACCATACGGCTTAAAGCCTCCATAACAATAACAAATAAAAAAGGAGATAATGGATCCCCCTATCTCAAGTCTCTTGAACTCTGAAAGAAACCACTTCCACCCATTCTCAATATTTTTAAAAGACCATGCCACAGAAAAATAACCAACACATTCCTCCACTAACTCAACTACTCTCTTATCCCACATCAACAAAACACCTCCTGAAGCCCCTGAAGAAGCTAAATAGATCCAGCCTACAAAAGAACATCCCCACAAACTACAAATGATACTTCTATCAATAAAACTCAGCTTAGTTTCTTGAAGGCAAACAATATCAATTTTCTAGCTGCGAAGAAGAGATCTAATACGAAGACGCTTATTAACATCATTGGTCCCCCTTACATTCCATGAGAGAATCTTAGGCTTCATTTGATGAAGAAAATGCCCTCCCTTTCAATCTGTTCCTCCCCACACTTCCCTCCTTATTATCATAATTAATAGAACATTGCAGACGTTTTAACTCCCTCTCCTTCTTCACAGCTGACTTCATGGCTGAAGACTGTCCAGCTTCTATAGCAACAAGTAGAGCCTTAAATTGCTCTTCATACCCTTCACAAGATATCCCCATGCAGGCCTGTAACTCCTCCACTTTTTTTAAAACCCAATCTGAAGTTAAGCTGGAAGCAGGCTGAGGGGGAAGAGTACATAAAGGAGTCGGGCTGCCCATCTCTTCCTCAGCACAATCTTCTTCAATTACAACCATCTGTAGATTAGTATCCAACGATTCATTTTCAGACGAACTACCCAACTGTAATACACCAGCCAACTCTTTAGGAAAAATCCCAGGTTCTCTATCAGCCTCTACAACCAACTCCCGTTGACTAATCCCCTCGACTGACAGGAACTGCTTCAACAGACTAGGACACGATTCCATCAGATGAATATCATTACCCGAAGGTTCCAAAAACACTATCGTATTAGGGATTACTTCATTCAACACTTCACAACCAACATTATTCTAGATCATATCATGGATCATTTTCTAAATCTTGACATTCATCATGTTCTTACTTTTGGATTTTGTTTTCTCTTGTTTTGCTTTGTTTTTTTATATCGGTCTTCTGCTTACTTTTTGTGTTCTTGTGTTGCATCACCTTGTGTGGGGAATGTTAAATGGATGATACTAGTCTTTAATGACTGTATTTCATTATTTACTTATCAGTATAAAAAAAAAAAAAAAAAAAATCATTCGTGTATGGAATGTTATATTGACGAAATTTTATGAGCTGGATTTTAGCATGTGTGTGTGGGCGTTAGATTTGAGTGCCCCAACTTCTGATGGCAAGGACATTTGCTGTGAAATTTGTAAATAGTACAGATTTCCACAACATATCTACTGGTGTGTTGTGGAAGAAGCATCCCTCCCAGGATATCATAATTGACTTGGATGCTCCAATTGCCCGCATAATATTGTGCGTGGTTGTTATTTGCTCAAAGTTGGGGGATTTTGCTCTTACGAAGTTTCATGTTTATCAATGCCTAATTTGGCCTGCAACTGTTTTGAGAACATACCTTACACACCTGCATTGGCAATTTGTCTTAGCTCTTAAGGCTTGTACGTATATTCAATGGTGTTAAAGATGAAAGTTTAAAATTTTAAATTTGCTACACTAAAACTTTTTCCCTGCTTGGTTGGTTAGAAAGGAAAGGCAATTGTTGTCTTTGTTCTTCACAAAATCTTCATATTTGTTTAGGATGATTTTTAATCTCTGTCTCTACTCTCTGTTCTATTAGTTTAATATTACATACATAGAACTCTGGTTTTACTCTTGCTATTCTTGCCTTGATTATTTACAAAGTCTGGCCTTATTTTTATGTACCGTGTTTTTTGCAGTGATTGTTTTCCTGCCTGCTTCATTTGAATGTTATTCAGATAGCTTCTCTAAATATTTGTGTGATGTCCTTTCCTTTCCTTCTTGTGTCCTTAATCTTACTTTTCACTGCTTGAACCCTCTCTTTCTAGCTTTCAAATAACTACCTGCTTGACTGAATCTTTTTCCTTTCTGCTTGCTTACTGAACAACTCGAAAACTTTGCTTTGTCTTCAGGTGGTGGATGCTGGTGCGCGTTCCCTTAGAATGATTTATCAATCAAAACTGGCTCCAAAGTATGATTTCCTTCAAGTGGAAAACATGGAATTTTTGCTTTCTCTATTGAGTAGTGAGAATGAAACTGTTACAGGACTTGGTGCAAGTATCATCATACATTCTTGTCAGACAGACATAGAACAAAACACATTATGTCATGCTGGGGTTTTGAAGAAGCTTATTAACCTGCTTGAAGGTTCCTTAAGCCAGAGAGATGCTAGTTTGGAATCTCTAGCCACAATAATGAAGGACAATCCAGAAGCAGCCTCAAAATTTGTCTCTGAAAGTGGAAGAGCTCTGATCTCTGTAATTGACTTAACTAAAGATAGGTATCCACGGACAAGGTTACTGGCAAGCATGTGCTTAATTGTAATAAGGAACACGTCTCCTTGCCATCTGCAAGATATAGGCATTGAGACCAACTTGGTTGACCTTTTACTTGAGCTTCTTGATGATCCTGGTCAAGTTGGAGAGGAAGCTTCCTTTGTTTTTTCTAGTTTAATTACACAAAAGGAGGATCTACAGAAACTAGCCTTCAAGGCCAATGCTCTTGATAAACTTCACAATCAGTTGCTAAATTATTCATCGCATCCCAGGCGTTTCCAAGGAATATTGTTGGTATTGGCCGATCTATGCTCAAACTTGGAGAGCTGCAGGTCTAAATTCCTATCCCTGAAGGTCTGTTGTTCATAAAGGATACACAAACTGGCGCATTTAATTATTGCCAATGATGTTTCTACTCTTTTTTTTTTTTTTTAATTTATACTACTTATTCTTTTACCTGAATGTTGGTGCTTCTGGATTTAGCTTTCATTTTTCTTGGCTTCAGTAGATTTGATAGATTATGCTGTCCTTTTTATTGGCTTCAGGAAAATTTACTTGATTCCAGTTGGCATGAAAACTCAAGCCAATGGTTCAATCATTCTTTAGAAGTTCTTGCTACTGCATGAGCGATGCTTGACTGCCAGAATTGGGTGATAGCCACATTAACATCCTATAATAGTTTAATGTTAATATTGGATGATTTGGGTCTTGTTAACTTGTAATTTGTTTCTTCTATTAGGCTTGTATTCATCTTTTATTTGCTCAAAGTTGCCAATGAGTACATGAGTGCACGAATTGATAAAGACTTCTAACTCTCAGCTAAACAAGTGATGTTGAAGTTTATCTGTGGATGGCCTTTCTTGTTACTTTTCAGCTGCAAGATTTTCCACTAAAGCAACATCTGAGCTACATTTCTTTACCTATGCACTGAAGTGCGAAGAATGGTTTCATAGTATCAAATCGTCTGATGAACTCCCCTCTTTATTTTGGGTGTGGACAAAAACATTTGTTAGGAATGGGAAGAGCACCGATTTTGACCAGTAACAATAACACTTCTTTATTTGAGAAGTGAGTAACTAAAATGGTTGACAATGCTTTTGGAGGAAACTAGGACTTTCATTTATTTATTCGTGTGCGTGTGTTAGCCTCTACTTGGAGCTAATGATTATGTCCTTTTCAGTTTTGTTTCCCATTGTAAAAGGGTTAAAGATTGATTAAATGGGACATTTAGCCATATTAGAGATAATGTAACTGCACTAATATGTTCTCATGTATACAGGCATCGAAGTTGGTGACCAATGCACTAACTAATGATAATGCTGATGTACGTGCTGCAGCTTGCATTTGCTTAAGAAGTGTCTCTCGGTCAATCAAGGTTTGTGCTACTGGTGATAAGTTTATGATACCTAATTTCTGATGGTCACTGTATGGACGTATGCTAATAAAATATCATTCAGAATCTGAGTGCAGGTCATTTTACGAATGAAGTGATTGTTATTCCATTAGTTCGGCTTTTACATGATCCTTGTACTTCAGTTCAGGTATGCAAGCTTATTGCACTGAGGATCATTCTTCTTCAGTTTGTAGGTTTTTCATTTTCAGCTTTAACTGAAGTTTATAACGTTGACACCTTATTATAATCTGCTTATGTACTTTAGTATGGTTGGGAGTGTGGAGAACTTGGTTATTTAAATAAATTTAATGCTTTGAAAGAGTCTCCTCATGATATAATAACCTAGCATATGACTAATAGATTGGAATGTTCGGTTGCATTTTATATCCTCATTAATGTATTTTGTATGTTCTCTTGAAGTATCCCTTTTCATCCATCTTTATTCGTCATTGTGTACATTTGCATGCTACATGATAGGGAGCTTACACATTACAACTTGCCCTGCTTGGCTGCACTTGGGAAGATCCTTTAAACAACTTGTGAAAGAGACGTGTGATGGTAATTGAGTGGTGTTGTATTTGCAAGAAGGATGGGGAATCTGTGAGTTGGGCTTACATTTTGTGAAAAAAATTATTGGATGTATCTTGTTATGCAAATGAACGAACGAGACTGATTGAGATGAATAAATGAATAGATATACATCCAGTGATTTTTTCACTGGATGTAAGCTGAATTTTTTTTTTTGACAAGTAAAATGAAAATTTTATTGATACGAATGAAGTAGGCAAAGCCCATATACACAGGAAGTATACAAAAGAACACCTAAATACAGTCTAGGAACCAGAAATTAAAAACAGAAAATCATGAACACTAGTTCCATTAAGCACAATGGCTAAAAACCAGAGTAATAAGGTGTGCACAAAAAAGTTCCAAGGCTCCCTATCTTCAAAGCACCGATCATTCATTTCCATCCAAATACACCACATAATGCACAAAGGAATCATCCTCCAAACTGCAGCCACTTGGGAACAGCCTTGGATATGCTTCCAGCAAGATATTAAATCCACCACTCTCAAAGGCATAACCCAAGCTGCACCAATTCTTCTAAAGATCTCACCCCACAACACTTTTGCCACCTCACAATGCAGTAATAAATGATCCATTGATTCCCCATTCTTCTTTCACAATGCAAATAATAAATGATCCACTGAACTTAGGAATCTATAGTTCTTCTACTCTACACTATGAGGAAACTATTGCACTATTGCAAGCTGTTTTCAGTTTAAATTGGCTTAGTTGGGTGATACTTTATATTGGGTGGTAGAATTTTTAGCTTGCTGGGAGGGGCGGGCTGGTAAGCATTGTAGTGAGACCTTGTGGACAATAATCATTTGTTTGACATGGTGCGTATGGAAGAAAACAAGTGAGTGACGCTTAAATGAAAATACAAGGACCCTCGAGGAACTCAAGATTTTCTTTTTTAATGCACTGCACCATTGAGTGTTAGCTGCTGTCTTTCTAGTCTGAGTTTACAGGATTTTCTGGCTCTTTTTTCTTTCTCAAACTTGGAGCTTTTGATGTGTATAATTTATGGTTGTTGGTAAATTATTACTTATAAAAAAAAATAGTTGGTAAATTATCTTAGTTATAAAACCTAATGAAGCCAACCAACTCCCTCTAGGTATAAGGGATGGTTCTTATTCTGTTTAAATATAATTTATTTTAAGTTTATGATGTAGTGTTTTCACATGGCTATTGAACCCATTATACATTTAGAACTTGACTTATAGCTTTATCTGCTAGTTGTGTATAATTTTGGATTTACTCAAATTTACATGACCTTTTTTCTGTTTCCTTACAATTCAAATTATTTAATTGTTGCATAAATTGGCATTATTTTATTCCATATCCAGCTTTCCTTTATTCTCAATTGGTTGCGACACCAAAGAACCGAAAGTGGTCATAAGCTCCGCATACTGGCAAAATGGAGTAAAAGTAGCTTTCATATAATGCAATCCTATGTTTGGCTGTAATCTTCAGTTTGTGAGTTGTATATACCATGTCTAACAATATGATGGAAAAGAGTGAGTTATGTATCCAAAAAAGTGAAGAAAAAGCGAGTTGCAAATGTTTCATGCATGAGAGTGTCAACTTGTTCAGTTCATAGACCTGGATGATGGATGGTTGAGTGTATCGATCTTCCCGTAGTATTTGTTGCTTCATCTTAATGGTGTAATAAATAGTTATGAAAACGATTTTGTAACAAAGCAACAAAGTTATCATGTGCAACTGTGACTTGTAAAGCCTCTTTTTGGTCATACTTGGTTGGTAGCATCTACGATGTTGGGAGTATTTTGATGATATAATTTTTTAAGCTTATTTTGTTATGAATCTGGGTGTTCGAAAGGCAGGGTAAAATTCCTCTAGTTTCTAGATGCAAAATCACAGGTTTCTTATGCTATTTGCTGGTATTCAAATAAGAAAACCTATAGAGAGGGATTACCATCTGCGAAGCAAAAATCCTTTTCAATTTTATGTCTTATCTAATATAAAGTTGGTCTCCACTTATAAAAAAGAAAATCTTATTCTCTTGAACAGATGTGACCTTATAAATTATGAATTTGCAATTGTTGCTAAGCAAATCTCTCTTTGATGCTCTACTTTTTAGGTTGCAGCTCTTGGTGCTATTGGCAACATTGTGGTTGATTTTACGACACATAAGTCTACATTCGTAAAATGTGGAGGTCTAAAACTGCTTGTGCAATTATCAAAGTCAATGGATCCGACGATGAGGTTAAAGGCTTTGTGGGCTTTGAAGAACTTGACGTTCCTTGCAGACAACACATGTAAAGAAGAAATTCTTTTGGAGCTCACCACACCGTTATTATCAAGCCTTATCTGTGGTAATGATTGGACACCCATCATAACAGTTTATTTTATTTTTTGTTCTTACTATGGTGATAATACCAATAAAAAAATTCTGGTGGTAATAGCAGCTTCATTTCATTTACAATGCAGACCCCGAGGCTTCTGTTCAAGTCCAAGCTCTGGCCCTAGTTCGCAATCTTGTGGATGGATGCATAAATTCAGTTGAGTATGCGTTTGCTGAAAATGATATTATATTAGATGCTATTGGAAGGCAGTTGCAGAGTGCTTCAAAAGCCGAAATTGGGATACAGGTTAGAACTCTTATTGTAGGAAGGCCTGAGAAGTAACGCGTTGAACTAGTAAATTTGAACTATTAAGAGGATCATGTTGATTTGATCGTGGCTTTATGACTTGTCATTGTATTAATTTAAATTGTGAATGTGATATCTAATTGCTGATGTTTATAGCATTACTTATGTGGAAATTTGTGGTAACTTGCTTTAGTTGGGGGCTTTAGTATTTCAAATTTTGTGTTTGGCTCATTGCTGTTGAAATCTTGTGAGCTAGTGGTTTAACAGATGTCTTATGGCATTGATGGTCTAGGAAGTTGAAGAAAAATTAGTTGCTTTTGCCTTGGAAGTGGCTGGAGATCTTTGGTTGATCCTGATCTGTTCTGATTTAGAATATACTGAATGAAATACCAATGTATACCTGGTCATGATGTGAAGTGTTGTCATGCCATATGTCCTTCCATAAAATGATGGTATACTGAATTTAGTGCATCTGAAATTTATTCCTTTTTTTTTTTTTTTTAACAATTTCCTTAAGTGAAAAGCCTTGCTGTAAATATTACACAAATTTGGGAAAAACGGAAAGAGAATCCCGTTTTATTGTGATTATCCTTTAGAAACATTGCTACTCTTTAACATAATGAATGTACTTGGAGATGATTTTCCGTTTTACAAAAATATTTAAATATGTAAATCCTAGATCTTTGTAAATAAAGAAATGACTTACAAGTTAATTCTTTGTTTAGTATCAAGAAACTTTACAGATCCATTATATATGATAAGTATGCTTTCTAATTTTTCCATTTAAAAATTTTAATGTGTAATGAAATGGAAAGAAGGGTTTTAGAATCCCATGAAGCAGTTATAATAGGTTCTCAACACAATTTAGCATCCATGCCTTTTCATAGCTAGCCTGTGTAATATAGTTTCAACATTGATACTCAAGGGATTTAATGGGCACGGGTAACATGCCATGCATAGAAGTTACATTTACCACTATAATAACAAGATTTATATTGCCAACTAATATTGGAGGGTTTTAGTAAGTATAATCATTATCATAGCTCCCCCCAAATCCTTTTCATGCAGGGAATGTATGTGCTCGGCAATATTGCAAGTGGGAATGAGTTTCATAAGGATGCGGTGATGCACCAACTCGTTCCCCAAGTGAATGATGGGGACTGTTCTTTTATAGTCAAGTTTTTACAAAGTAATGACAGCCAGTTACGTACAGCAGCCATATGGGCCATAATAAATCTCACTTTTCCATCAAGTCCAGGTGCATCAAGTCGGGTTATAAAATTACGCAATGCTGGCATAGTTTCTCAAATAAAGACAATGGTCAATGATCCCTCTGTAGATGTAAAGGTTGGTCACTTTATAATTCAAATCAGATGATTTTTGTTGGCTTTTTTTTTTTTTTTTTTTTAATCTGCGAAATAATATCTCATTCCTCATTTGGCACAGCTCCGTGTAAGAACTGCACTTGGGCAATTTATGGCTTTTAGTGACGGCTCAGCATGATGTCTTTTTTCATTTTTCCCCCATTCCTTGAACCCCAAGCAAAGAGAAGGAATATTGATGCAGTTTGGTTTTTCACCTTCTCTGTAAGATATATCTAGCCTTCTGTCGGTGGCCTGGAAAAAAAGGGTATGTTTCATAAGGTCAAAGTAACTTTATTTTTAGATTTGAAATAATCTACTATTGTAGCATTTGAAATGAGTATTTTGTAGCTCATTAATTTTGGAAAAAAATTATCTGTGTTACTTCCAGCTTGTGGTTACAAATTTGTTTGTTAGATTCATCTTTCTTCTCATTTTCTAGCATGTGATATTTACCAGATCACTATAATTCTGTTAGAGTGTTATCTTTTAGAATGATGGCTGGCATTAGTTGCCATTAGTAGTTAATTTGCTTTGAAGTAGCTTCAAAAGATTGAATTGGAGTCTAATGAGTAGCATTGGTGCTTCCATTTTTATGTTTTTTGCAGGTGTGACACATTGCTTTCAGTTTTTTTTCCAGTTAAAGCAGTGTGAGAGCTTACTCATTTTGTAGGTACTCCTGAGCAAATAATTTAATAGAAAATCTCATTTCTGTGATTTTTGGATCAAATTATTCATTTTGTTTTATGGTCTTGAGAAGAGTGTACGTACAATCTGACTCCTACATATTGCCAGTCATGTTGGACCATCGATCAGTCTCATTACTACTGTTATCATTTATCACATGCACGGATGTATTAGAATGTAAAAAAATATTTGCTTTTTTTTTTTTTTTTTAATGGTTCTGTGGAAGCAGTATTATGGGGGTGCGAAATATGGATGGGGTGATGGTGTTCTGCAATTGCGGCAGGGTTACTTGCACCGCAGACACGAAGACTAGACTAGTTTCGCTGAACACTCTTATGCTTGGGGGGAAGAAGAATCAGGAAGATTTTTCATTGATCAGAAAATGTACTTTGAATAAATCGTTGGTTGATATATTTAGACAAGATCCAACTGCCTTACACAAGGTCATTGGTGGCACCTATTGGGGCTTTTGTTATTCTCTTGTTGGTTGATGAGGCTTTCTAAAGCCAATGTTTATTTTTTACTTTTTCTTCTTGTATTTTGTTTCTGGTGCAAGATTATGGTTGTTAACATGAATGAAGGCGGGTTGGGTGCAGAGCTATTGTGTCTTATGTGCTCACATGAATGAATATTTACATCAGCCTTGTGATATTAAATTCAATTCACGATACACTGAATTGACCAGGGGTGTCGAACTGGACCAGATTTTTTCCGGTCCGGTCTGAAACCCAGAATCCAGATGCATCTGGGAGGGTAAGATAAATTTGGATATGTAACCGGAACCCTTTTTTTTTTTTTTTTTCATCCAAAACTAGAGGAACAAAGTTTCTGCTTCCGATCCAATTAATACAATCCAGAATGAAAATCAAATGTTTAGAGTAATACCCAGAAGAGAAAAGGTACCAAACCTTGAAGGAACAGATCTTTCATTCGAAAAAAAAAAGTGAAAACAAAAAGAATTCAAGAAAACCATCAAAATTTGCTTTTCTTAGCGTAAGAGTACCAACAATGAACATTATCTCTTCCAGAAGAAGTGGGTAAAATTGATGATCAACAATAATTTATTTTGTAAATTAATATTTTACATTGTGATGTAACAACAATATTACTCATTTTGCATTGTTATTTATTTTATTTTAAAAAAAACTTTTAAAGTGTTAAAGTTATTTTTTTAAAAATCTGGATAATTTAAACATGATATCATAATTAAAAAAAATGCTATAAAAATATTTTTTAAAGTTTAAATAGTTTTTTTTAAGTACTAATAAATCCGATTACAATTCGGATATACAAATTTATAGCTAAAAATTGAAAAAAAAATCCTGGATATCCGGAATGAATCCAGTTATTTGCCTAGATTATTTTCGGATTAATCCAAGCGGATAACCGTCCGGTTTTTAGAATCCGGATCTAGTTATGGCCGGATATCAGGTACCAGTTGAACACCCTTAGAATTAACATTTAAGTTCCAACTGCATTCGATTGAGAGAACTTTCTAAATTGTGGGCCTGGTATTTCATATATACAACCAACAGAATGCGGCATTTTATCAATTTTGTGTAAACCGATATAAATGACATTCATGAAACCTTGATAATTGATAAAAAAAAAATATACCTAGACTAGGAACAACAATGGGTAGGGAGATAAGAAAACTAAGCTATATGAAGTTGAAAGTTGTCAGCCAATCTTCTCCGTGTTCGTGTCATCCGACGGCCATATCACAGTCTCCATCAGACGTTCGCGCATCAACTCCAAGTTCTCATCGGAGATCTCTTGATATATTTCAGCATGATTACATTTCTACATCACAATCACATAAAAAAGAAGGGTTTTCACACGATTTAGCTTGTTTGTAAGTTCTATATATTTTGCAGGTTTAAAAGAAAGAGATCTGAAAAAAAAAAAAAAAAAAAAAAGACAGTTCAAATTCCACACCTTAACCCATTTACCATACAGGTGAAGCCTGGTTACCATCACTCTCTCAGCAAGCTCTTGCTTCTCCTGTCATTAGAGTACATGTTGTTATTCATGTTTTCAAGTTTGGTAAAATATATAGCATTGGTTATAACATTACAACTTGATATTTTGCACAATGTATATAACAAATCAACACCCCATTAGTTCACAGAGACAAACAAGGGAAAGAACAAAAACATAAAATAATTCAGTTATTGCATTTTTTTTTTCAAATTTCCAAGAAATGACTTCAACAACATGAAGTTGTTTTATTTAGGTACACAAAAACTGATTATTTACTCTATTAAGTATAATCTCTGAAATGAAATGTTCACTTTTCTACATACTGGTAACCGAACGATAGGAGGGGGAAAACTACCTTTCCAAGGGTCCGAATGAAACGTTTTCCTTCACCAGGCTTGTTTGATGCAACAAAACTGTCCAAATGAACAAAGAAGCAACATTTAAATAGAAGAATTGTTACCATAACCTAAATACATTTAAACACATCTGTTCAGATGTAGGTTGGGGAATTGGAGGGTTTAGATCCTTGTCACTCATTGCTGCTGCTCTTAGAAAGATCAATAAGAGTTTCTTGATACCAATTACCTAGGTAAGCTAATCTGGAAGAACAGAGTTGACTTACTAGAATAATGGTCCAGTTTGTGTCCAACAAACATCTCAAATCATGGTCCACTTTAACGCACAAGGTTTTGATACCATGTTGGAGAATCAAAACCAAAAGCTCGAGCAATTGTTTCTAGAGGCCAACTAACAACATAAACCCATTTCAAGCTCCACAAAACTAAGAGCGTTTTAGTTCCCTGCTTATGAAGTTACAATATATAACCATGGCAATTTTAATCTAATTCACAGATGAATGTGGCTCCGACTTTATGGCACTTTCACTTAATTCCAAATCTCTCTCAATTCTAGTCGATGCACCAAGTTCATTATGAAAGCAAGGGATCCCACTTACTCGTAAAACCACCTATATTGCGTCGGATTCATCTCATACAGCTGGTTAAGAACAGTCCTCACAGCCTTGTAGGTGAAATAGTTGAGAATTTGCTGCAGACAGACGTTTTGTTATACAGGTTACAGTGTAAGGAGTGGATAACAGTAATATGAATTTCAGAAGACATAAATATTTACAAGATATAATACTTAGCACAAATCAATAAACACCTGTACTCTTCAGAGCAGACAGGGATGCATCTGTATTTTTAAATTGCATGACATTCTATATCCTTAATCAGGTTATATAAAGATCGACATTGTGAGTTACTCATTGGGAATGGCATCCATTGCTAAATTAGGCATTTTGTTGATAGTTTCATGTTGTAACTATGAACACACAAATAGTTTAGACAAAGGATAACGAGATTGTTTGATCTGAAAAAATCAGAATCTAAGGTTAAAGGCACGATTCATATAGAACGTCACATTAAAGAAGCACATGTACTGTTATGTGTACAATATTTCTGCTCATTGCATTTGGATTGCTTAAAAATAAAGCAGAAGCCTCTCTTTTACAAAACAGATAAAGATGCAATTCTTAGAACTATAAATGAGCACATCTCTGTGGATACGTGAACAGTGGTCAGCTTTATGATATAGAGTTGGACAATTGAAGAACGCACAAAATACATGCAAGTGACCACTTCAGTTTCATTTACATGGGGGCCGACTTGTTTCGTGTATTAAATTCAGAGATCTCATCCCCCATTCCAAATCTCCCATTCATTAACGAGTCATTCTACTCATCATCCCTACACCAAACACCCCACTTATTTTTTTTTTTTTGTTTTATTCTTGCTAAACTAAATGATTTTTTCTACTTATCATCTATATACCACACACTTGGTAAGGAAAAAAAATAAAAAATAAAAAATCATGTGTGGTGTGTGGTGTAGGGATGATGAGTAGGATTTTTCTTCATTAATTGGGGCCTTTTCTTCCCTTTTTCATAGATGATAGATTAATTTTAACACGATGAAGTTCTGGTTATATGTTAATGCTAAAAAATCTAACGAGCCACTCAATCTCATCACAAGGGATAGATGATAGCGAGAAAAGGGAAACTTCCATTAGACATTCAACCTGATCGATAATCCATTTACAAGTTTTTATTTATTTACCATTCACCTTCACATTTTGTTGATGCAATAGCACATGATTCATCGTACAAGCATGTGTAGTCCATTGCTCAAGTTCTAACTCATGGAGCTACCAACAAGTTGCAACTTCCAAGAGTCTTCAAAATTATGAATAACATTCTAATCAATTTTTTCTTAGACATTGAAATCATAGAAAGGGAAAATTTTCCTCAGTAAGATGTCTAGAGGATTTTCTTCTTCTTCTTTTCTCAAATTTTTGATGAACAACTGGAGCAATCTAGCGTCAATGCACACACAAATGCCGGGATATTACTCTTGTATTCCCGCAGCAAGAGAGCTCTGGACTTTCACACCGTCCTACTCTATACATAAAGAGGGAAACAATAGAAAGGACCAAGACAAAAAGGACAGCGTTCTATCCTCTTTGGGAATACATGGAAGAGGGAATGCAATATTTCACCAATGAATTCTAGGGACCAATACGATAATATTTAGTTCTCAAGCATATGAACAATGACTACTACCTTAATCAACTGCACAAACTACATCGAAAATTCTAAATAAGAACATGTTATTCTCTCACCGTTTTAACATCCTCAAAACTGTCTTCGTACTGCCCGGCAACTTCGTTGACGATCACCAATCTCCGATCCTTCCGCTGCTTCCTCGAACTCCGATTAACGATACCCGAAAGAGCTTTTCTAGAGAGCCGCAACTCACGTCCGGCATCGATGAATGAGCTTCTTAGCTCCACGGACCCCGGCTTCCCAAAATGCTTCCTAGTCATTGAATTCCTATGCAAAACCAAATCGCCCCCACTCTTGAAGTTCATATTTGTCGAAGGCAGTGCATCCAAACACAAACATGGGCTGGTATGAGAGTCCACGACCGATGAACCCATAACTGATAAAGCTCCTACCATCCTCTATCTTCCTCTCTCAGTCTCGGACACACAGAAACACACGAAGTTAAGCGTAAAAATTTGACCTTTCAAACCCGGGTCACGGTTCTCCCTGAACTCAGTCTTGGACGGTTTAATTCAAGAAAAATAAGAGGGTACAGCTGAGAAAAGCAAGAAAGCGCAAGTGGGTGTCCTACAAAATAGGAGGTCGGCGATTCTAGTCAAAGATTCACAGAAGGAAGAAACTGAATCATGAGAAGGAACGTGTTTAGGAGCAGGAAAGATTTTGTGTGCAAGGAAAGTGTGGGGGAAAACGGTGGATTTGGAAGGTGGGTGAAGTTTGAACATCCTTAACCAGACAAAAATCTAAGGTCCAAAATTCTCCACCCATAAAGGCTGAGGATTCAAAATCAAACTTAGCTTCTTTGTTTTTTAAGGGGAAAAAAAAAAAAAAAAAAATTCCATGCAAAAGTGTATAGAATCTAGTCCCCCAAGCATTATTCTTCTCAAATTGGTCGGAATCTTGCCACGTGGGGAAATCATGTCGGGGGAATAGGAACGTGTCGAAATTGTTCAACGTCTTTGAACTGTTTTACCGGTGAATTTGTCAACACAATTTAATTAGTCCACCAGCGCCCACTCGCATCATGTTTTGTCTGTGACACAGTTCCAATTAATTTCTTTTCAACCTTACAGAATATAGTCCTTATGAAATGTGTTTTAGATTGAGATAAATATTCTAAGAGACTTATTTTATTGAATTTTATAGAAGTAGTGAAAACTGAATTGTTTGAAAAGGAAATTGTTTTCATTGTTTTTTTTTTTTTTTTCTATCATGAAAACTGAATCAAACTTCTTTTTGGCAACCGAGAAGAATTGTAGCACACGGTACATGCACAAGTGCGAGACATTTTCCCTATCTCCTTGGGGACTCTTGTAAGGCATATGATCATCATGTATAATAGGTAACCCTTTGAACACTGAAGACTGAAGGAATATGATCTGCCAACTTATTAGAAAGACATATTACGTCGGAAGAATATTATTACAACATTCCCTAATAATCATTATGGGTATAAATAGGGAATTACTTGCTCTTGCTCTTCTTATTCTTCTATATTTCATCTGTTTATACTCTCTTTTTCACCCAAGATTTTCCAGTTTTTCTGTACAAACAAATAAATATAAGGACAAGCTAGGTCTCTCCCAGGAACCAAGCGCGAAGCATGCAATATGCATGCCACACGAAAGCAGCTAGGAAAAAAATGCTTAGACCACCAATAGAGGCTCCCCGGGAATAAAACCAAAACCAACTTCAGAGACAGATCTGTGAATATACCACGCCATAGCTAAGATGCATTTAGCTCCGGAGAAAGTTCCAAGGGCCTGTTCCTGTCCCTATTCTGCAAATGCAGAGGTACAAGATTAATAAGGATTTTTGTTCAATAATCTGGCTGACAGCATTCTAGAAAAGGGTAAAGCTTGAATTGAAATGTGATGGCAAAACTTCCATAGCTGTAACGTAACCTTGTAACGGTTTTGCATGTAAGATGTACGTAGATCCTAACGAGGAAATGAAGAAACTTACCTCCAAAAGCCAGCAATTGTTCGAAGACTCATATAGATAGTCAGAGCAACCCAGAGACCAATGAATCCATGACTTGGGGAAAGAATAAATAGACATAAAATGCTGACAATAGCCACCATAATCTGTCGAAAGAAGAATGTCAAGTTGTTTATATATATATATAGTGTTTTTGTGTGTGTGTGTGTGTTTTTCTTTCTTCTATGTGAATGGGAAGAATATGGTAACTGACAACACATGCATCAACAATTCACCATAGCTTCTTCATTTTCCTAGTAATTGAATGAAAAATTCTTTTTTAAACCTACTTATTAACACACCTAGCATGCCAAATGTGGATGTAGAAGCAGTCCACATCAGCTAGTATTAAAAAGCTTTGGTGTTTTGACATTTTTTGTAACTATAGTGAGTCCCTCAAAAGTCATGCGTCTACGCACCGACTTGTAAGAGCAGAACACTAATTGTATTATGTCTTCGTATATAGGAAATAGACTAGACTTGCCATTGAGTAAGCTGAATATCCAAAATCAGATGCTCCAAAGTTGACGCCGTCAAAAACAAAGGCCAACGCATTTATGGGTTGAGTAGCTGCAACAAACTGATATGGAGGAACAAAACAGTGAGTTCCGTATTATATTGGATCACACTTTCCGAAAGTGGTATTAATGTTTTTTGACAGAAGAGGTACCGGAATGCCTATACTTATGAGGTGGAGGACGTTAACATCTTTTGTAAATAATCGTGCTCCAAAATGCAGTCCCACTCCAAGGAAGACAGCAAGTATCAAACCAAGAACCAGTCCTAGCTGCAGTATAAATGCATCACAGACTCTTAGGAGAACAATCATTTTACTAGAACACGTATAATCTTTCTGAGATGACACGATACCATATCTTTGAGGGTAAAAAATTAAAGAGAAATTATAGTTGCAGTCATGAGTGCGCAAGCGCCGTGCAATCACTTTGAAAAAAGTGAATATATACGGGACCCACATAAAAAAAAATAATAATAATTTTTTAATAATGGGCCCCACTCTTTTTCAAAACAACTGTACGGCACTTGCACACTCTACAACTGCATGTAGCATTACTCAAAATTAAATAAATAAGATGACATATGACTCAGCACCTGTAATACTCGAGATGCTGCTGCTTCAGCCTTATCATAGTCCTTCTTTGCAAATGCACTTGCAAGTATTGCCTGAAAGATTGAAAAGCAACTGCGTTTTGGTAGGGGCACAGTTAAAATGAAAAACATTCCAATTTAATGCAATGATTAATTGTTAATCATTGCCGAGCTAATGTAGAATAAACTAATAGTATCATAGGTGCAGTATTCAAAGAATTGTCTTTGCTTGATTTTGAAAAAAAAAAAAAAATTGCAGTTAATATCTTTATTGACAAAAACCAAAAGGTTTGTCATAAGTCATGACCACTCTCCCTGTGAGAGGGGCAGAGAGAAAGTGACTTTGTTACACATAAACTCAGGTTGACGAGATCTGGTAAAACTAAAGACAACTGCAGAAAAGTCTTAGAGCCAATGGCAAGAGATTTTTTTTAGGTTAGTCTAGAAATTTTTAAGTTATCACAGAAGTCTGCTAAATATGGAATGAACAGCTTGATTGGCACTATGGAAGAACTTTAGCATGGCACACAAGAAAAATGATTTCAGAGATGATATAAATATGCTTCATTTATCTTCTTCTGTTTAGGCCTCTCATGAGTTTTGACAAATTGGCATACCGTTCTAATTCGTTGAGAAAATAACTACAAAATTAATGTCCTAGTAGACTCGGTCAGTGAAAAAATTATTTATAACCTGTCCAGCAACAGCCAAGCCATCAGCAAGAAGTGATGTTGCCAGCCAAACCTGCAAGCAAACTTGAAACGCAGCCATGGATGTTGATCCCTGGCGTGCAGCCAATGATGCAGCCAGAGTCACACAGAATGTCACGGCAATGACCCTCATTAATAGAAGAAAACCTGGAGTTCAACCACAAAAGAACAGAACACTGATGGAGTATCAACTATAGAATATTAATCAATATTACATCAACAAATGGTATTACAAAACACCATATTTAATGTCAATATAAAAATTTTAGCATCTGAAATGGATGCAGAGCTTTTCTGAAGAGGCCAAAATAATTTGAGACGGTTACTTTTGTATCCGAACAACTTTTTCTCGAGCTTCCCAATAAGAGGCTGTTAGTGGTATCATTTTCAAAAGTTTTTACTTTTTATATGCTAGATGCTAATTGAATGCTGATTGAAAAATAGGGACTAAAAAATGGAGATGGTGGACAACAGTGTAACGGATAAGATACAAAGTAAAATTGCACCAGTCTTAAGGGCGTCAACTAACGATAACATCAATAGAAGAATGGGAAGAACCAGGAAACACTCTGATAGCATATTTGGAGATTTATTTTTCTATTTTCAATTAAATGTATAATACTTGATTTTCCCTTAAAACTCCTATAGCTATTGTTCCATCTAACAAGATGGAACACTTGGAAGTCTGTGGGGTTGCAGACTTGCAGGGATATTGCACGTTAATTGCATATGCTACAGTACCAAGGGGAGATTTGAATCCAAAGCTTTCAAGCAAGAAGTATGGCTATGGGAGTGAGGAACCTCAGAGGAGAAAGTTAAGAAATTATAGTGTAGAAA
This sequence comes from Juglans microcarpa x Juglans regia, assembly GCF_004785595.1. NCBI lineage: Eukaryota > Viridiplantae > Streptophyta > Magnoliopsida > Fagales > Juglandaceae > Juglans > Juglans microcarpa x Juglans regia. The sequence continues at coordinate 23,422,683 of NC_054606.1, forward strand.
TCTAAATCATTTATTGAATCAAAACTCAACCTTACCATTTTTAAGAAATCGACCAAATTGCAGATATTTGATACTTGGAGGTAAGATATCAACTTGTGCCATCAATCTCCACAAAAGTATAACTGAAATTAGGTACCTATGATGACCATGAAAATGCAAACCATTAGAAGCAATCCCCGGTCACAATACTTGTTAAATACTATATATGGACAAATATCATATAATGCTTACTGTGATATTACATGGGCAATGGCAGCCCCACTGACACCCAGATGGAAAACAAAGATAAATAATGGATCTAGTATTATGTTTGTTACATCTCCTGCCACTACAATAAGATTAAAAACAAATTTTAATGAGTCCAAGGCAGAATAATTATTGATCTTTATCCATGTTTGAAAAGATCAAATTATAGGTTGAATTATTGCAGCCGGTGAAGGTATACCAGTAGCATATAAAGGAGTTTTTGTATCCTTAAATCCACGAAATACCCCTTGCATTGCCAGTGAGAGAAGAACTGCAGGAGCACCAAGTGACCTCAATGTCAAGTACCGTTGTGCGGGGGTTAGCATAGCAGAGTCCTATATAGAAATGAAAGCAGCATGCTGTTAAAAAACAACTACATTGTAATAAATATGGGGGCTTGATATTAAAGGAAACCAAATGAGACTTGTAATAAAATTGAGCAGAACAAGTGCCAGAGCTACTTGTTACTTTAACTGAAAGCACTTACAGAACCGACTCCCATGAAGTTTAGTAGAGGTTTTGCACCAGATATGAGGAATATGGCTTGTATGAGGCCAAGTATGCCGCCAATAACCAAGGCAGATGAGGCAGATGGAATATGCCTCCTTTTATTCTCAATCTTAACTATATTGAAGCTACCACGAGTTTGTTTTGAAGTGTATGCATTCTCACATGTACCTGATAGAGAAACTTAAAAGGGATTAATATATGTTTAATATAAATATTGCATGAACCAGTAAAAGGATCCAAGATAAGGAGGAAAATATGTATGAATATAAAACATTAAAGAAAGAGAACAGAAAATAGGAAACCATACCATTTTTTGGTATCAATTCTTTATCCTCACTCTCTACTGTTGAGCCTGTTTCCAAGTAGTCACAATCCTGTGCTTCAGGGCTTGTACTTCTAATGGTATCTTCCTCTGCAACAAAAGAGGTTGTGACACTGACAAGGGGAAATATTGCAATCCTTGACACTTGATTGAATAGAGCAATAGAAACTCCTACAGCAGCGAGTTCCACTGGACCTGTATGTTTAGGCAACACCATCACTAAGTTGCTTTAATGAAAATTGTCTCCAAAACACAAGTATATTATATCTGACTTTTTTGGTTCCTTCTGTTGTGGCCTAAAATATATTCATGATTATGACAAGGAAACCTAATCATTCAGTAACACTTGCCAGTCTATTATTATCTTGTTTGTTAGCATATGTCATTTAGAAACATGAGAAAGCTATGGTGTAACAAAAAGAATGCACACCAGCAGGTAAACAAATCAGGTAAATTAAAACCAACCACCCCCCCTCCCCAACACACGCAAACAACCACCTCAATCTCAAACACACCCTCATACTATGACTAGTTACAACTCACTCCTAAATCAAACTTTTTGTTGTGAATTACCCCATAAGTCATATTGAGACATTAAATGTCAATTTCTCAAAGTAAAAAACATGCATTTTGTAAAGTTCACCTTAAACTACAGAAACGGTATCTTTGCATTTTCAACTACCAAAAAGTTACAATATGCACCTCTTGTTAAGATATGACCATCAAATTCTCTGATTCCAGGTATATTCAAGTATTTTTCATCCATCTTAATAGACATAATTGAATGAGGGTGCTAATTGGCAGATGGTGGCAGTTTGAGGGTTAACGGGCCAGTTTTGGTAGTTTATGGAGTTCATTATAAAACTTGCGTGTTAGAGGGTTGAAGGTGTATTTTCCCTATTTTACCAAGTAGCTCTGTCAACTATTATGGCATCTGCTCATGGGCCAGCCGTATAACACCATGGGCTGTCCTCAAAACTAATAAGTTTCATCAAAATGAGGCAACTGCAGAACCACAAGACCTACCAAAACCAATCTAAAAACACAGGTGTCGCTCTCATGCTGTAGTTGGAACAGAGAGAATGGAATGGTGAAGGAAGTTTTCTCATTCAAGTTCCAAGTCTCATAAGCCTAGCGCAACAGTAAAGGGAAATGGAAAATACCTATTTGGCCAATGAATGCTGTGTCAACTAAAGAAGCAACTGGGTCAGCTGTCAAAGCCAGTGCAGCTGGCAACGCAATCTGTGCTATTTCTGAACCAAGTTCATCCAGTTTAAAAATGAGTCTGGTCACAAAGATAGAGGAACTAAGCATTAGCTCTTAGATATCACAAAGATAGAAAATTTTAACCAGTATTTTCTCAAATAAGTCAACCTATTGTCCCCTAGGAAACCCAAATTACAATAAAAATACGTAAAGAACAATTTTGAGCAAAAGTATCGGTCAAAAAGTCATGATTCATAAAAATCACATATAGAAGAAAGAGTCTAAACTCTAGAGTGCTAATTTTCAAACTGGAAGGTAACTAAAGAATCAATAGCCTCCCAACAGGGAAGTGCATGGCTAAATGCATATTAAGGAAATAATACCTGGCGTTTTTAAAGAAAATGTAAAATGGGATTCTCCTCTTATCCCTGGATGGATACGAATCACCTTCTTCAGTCATTATTGAGAAGATCAGTTCGCTAAGCTGCCTTTATATCAAGAGAATAACGACGGCATACATGCAAGTCCTTTGGAGCAAGCATACTTATCAAGCCTATGTTGCCACAGTGAAGAGAATGATGATGATAATAATAAATAAATAAATAAAAATCATCAATTGAGCTGCATACTCTGTAGATTCTATCGTAAAGAAAGAAAAAATTGATATAATGCTTTCAGATTCAAAACTTTCCTCTGAAAAACCAATAAATCTATTGTTTAAATCGCCCCATCATGAGGAGGGTCCCCAGACAGTTATCCATGGAGAGAAATGGAACCAGTGATGAGATCAATGAATACCAAGAACCACAAAATCTAGTCTACTTAACGTGTTAATTACATTTTAGAAAAAGAAGTCTCACCTACCCTGGAAATGTCATCTTTGGAAAATTCATTTGTCTAGTCTTCTCACCGGACATAAAATTTAAAGACCGGAGAAAAAGAGAGATCACAAAGAACTTTCTTATGAAAGTTCCCAACCCAGAAAAGAGTATGAATATTGAAACCATATGAATAAAAAGGAATCTTTCTTTGGAAAACGTAACGTACCTCACAGACACATTTCAGCTATCAAATCACAGTGCCCATCCCATGAATACAAGGCCCACCTACTTCAAAGCACTGAAAAAGAAAGAAGCTCCTCTCACTTTCAAAAGAAAATAATCTCCACAAGGGAGAGACCAGCCACGATGAGTGAGAGAGAGAGAGAGAGAGAGAGAGAGAGAGAGAGGTTTTGTACGTACGTTGTGTTGAAGACTTCAAGTAGAAGAGGCTTCGACTATATTCCTGGCAAGAAAGAGGACCAGGTGAGGTAATGGTGGTGGGCCCTCATCCATGACTGACGGCTAAAAAGCCACTCAGACGAAATGGTGGCAGTGTGAGGTTGAATAGAAACGCCAATTTGCATCAAAAACATCAAAAGGTAACACTGCATGCTTATGATTCTCTGCCAAGTGTTGTTCTTCATGACAACCATGCACATACGCCAACACGCCTAGTCTACCAATACATTCATGATGAAAACCACCCGGGGTGGACACAACGATATGAGAAGAAAAGAGGGGTGAAACAAGTTGGATAAAATAGTTCCACCTGATCTGAAATTTATAATTTATTACAAATAAATACCAACAAGGCAAAAATTGGGTGCCTTTTGTTCTAATCGGCCGGTTAACTTGTTATTCAATCGCTAGATATATATATATATATATATATATATATATACACACATACTTCTTTTATATATAAATTAAAAGATGATTTCAATAGACAAATCTTGTATAAGATTTTGTAAAAAAAAAAAGATCACACTGTAAAAAAACATATATAAAAAAAAAAAAAAAATCTTTTGGAGTGGGATCCATATTTTACAAAAGACCTGTACTATTTAAAATTTGTACTTAATATTACAAAGCGTGAGGTCTGTAATTCTAACCCCCAACGGAGATGACGTCTCTTTACAAGAATAAATTAAAAGAAAAATTGTGAATAGAATCAGCTGCAATGGATACGTGCAGTAAAAAGATATATACAGATAATGCTATGCATTAACTGCTATTCATTTTACAGTTTACACCTATAACTTTTTAACAGAATATGAAAGTATTTTTTATAGAATATAGAAGTGTTTTTTATAAAATATGTAATGTGGAATTATGAATAATGACTGATAAAAAGAATTGTTCTTTTAATTATTCCGTATTATGTTAACGAATGAAACGAATAAAATAAATACTCGATCCATACTAATTTACTGATTCGAAATGAAGAAATCCTTATCTTAAACACTTCTAGACTAAAAAAAATAATAATAAGTTAATAATTATTCATACTTAGCATAATTAATTTTTGGTTCTCAGTTTCAATCAGTACGTACGTATATAGGAATGAGTTAGTTTAAATGCTGGCCTGGCCAACCTTCTCAACTTATAACATTATTATCCCTAGCTAGTTAAGCATATATATGCATGCACCCAACAAATTAATTATTAGAATGGTGACTGATGCTCATAAAAAAAGTAAAAACGTACAACATAAGTAGAACATGCAATTGGCAGATGAGTAATTAATAATTAGCACGTAGAATTGGAAATTTTATAAATTAATTGACGGACTAAATACGGAATTCCTTAATTAATTGAGGAGTATAATTGTAGAGTATGCAAGTATTATGCAGTTATTTTGAAAAAAAGTGAGATCTACTATTAAAAAATTATTTTTCTTTTCATATAAGTATTGTATTTATTTATTTTTTTTAAAGTAATTACGCAGTATCTACACACTCATAACTGTAACTATCATTTCTCTTAATTGAGAGGTACCATCATCTGCATGTGATGAAGTCCCTTCTCTCTCTCTGTTTTTGTTTTCTCAAATTGGTATAAGTCCCTTTTCGATCTCTTTCTACCATAAAAAGAATATATGTGCATGCATGGTCATGTTATTCATCAACATATGCAGTATATTAAGCTAGCTAGGATGATTTAATATCGATGCATGCATGCATGCCTTTAGGCTGCCATGCATTTGATCATGAAAAGATCATTTTCTCCAGTACTGAGAAGTAGTACCTGACCAATTGGAGCATAATTTGCTGGCTGATATTGCTATTCATTCGTTAGCATAATATATATCTTAATTGAATAATAATAATATTGGAGCATTGATTCCCAACTTATATGTATATATATATATATAAGAAAAGGTCTAGAGAGAGAGTAGAATATAGATATATTGGTCCTGATAAAAAGGAAATCTTTAAAGCATAAAAAAAGCTATGTTAATTATTCCAACAATAATATCTTTGTTCACATTAATCATATATTATAGCGATCGAGCATTATATACACTATAAGAAAAATGGACTTTTGTGGTCATTTAATTGCGGCGAAAAGACTATTTGTGATCAAAACAGACTCATTTTAACTGTAAATAATCATTTCGCTGGAATTAACTGACCTCAAGCAAACACCTTATTTTCTATCATTCTCACACATATATAAATATTATATACATATATATATATATATGTAAAAGATAAATTATGTTTAATTCATAGAAAGATCTCACAAAATAAAAGTTTACAAATTAATATGATTTGTTGTGGTACATAAGAATATAAAACTCTTTGCAATATAAAATAGATCATCTGACATATCATGATCACTAGGGTCACATGATTAATTTGTAAGTTAATTTACTAATTTATTTTTATAATATTTAAGCGTACGTAACAGGAACATATATGGTCTTTATATCCAAAAACATATTATTGTCTAACAATATTTAATTGATCTCGATCGTTCTCATCGTGAGAAGTTTCCAGAGGTCGAATATTCAGACTAATTTCAATCCCTTAATTTATTATAAAGTTAGTTCAAAAAAGAAAAGACCATTATCGATGAACGAACCTCATGCACGTTGCTCATACAATGTGTGGACTCTACTCTAGTGCGCGCGTGTTCCAAATAGCAAAGCAAATAATTCAAGGATTAATACTGATCAGCAATTCCACGCACCTACCTAGCTAAACCATATATACAATAATTCTCTCTATACCTAAAAAAATTCCACCTCCGAAAAGCAATATTATGTAGAGAAAGTGACATTGAACCACTACCCCAAAACCGTCCAAAAACTGTCCATTTATTTTAGTTGAAGTTGATGATCGATCCATCGATGCATGCAATTAAGTAGCTAGTTAGCATATATGGTTATCATGCTCCACGCAGGATTCCATTAATGTCCAATTAATTAGTACGGTACGTGTATTGTTGATATCTTAGTGTTTTTCTTTTTTTTTTTTTGTAAACGAGACTTACAATCTCAAAGTCATTCCTCTTATTTTTCATATTTTATATCGTTCTTCTACTTTATACGACTTTTACCTCTTTCTCCATGCGTAGCTGTCATGCACCTCCGCAGTGGAGATTGTTTGCGAGCTAGGTGCTCGTGCCGTTGGGTTCGAGATGTCAATACTTGCGATGGGTGTGACGTCCGAGTTCACGCTGATGCTTGTAACTCTGTAGTTGTTAATGTGTTTTATTTGTAATTTTTTTGTTATTTTAGTTATTATTAAAATAGAAACAACCTATTGGATTTAGTATCTATAGCAGTGTCTCGTACTCTTCCTCTCTAGGAGGACAAAGGGGGCTTTAAATTCTATTTTACAAACTTTTTCTCTATTAGGAGAGAGCGTTTTAGGAGTTAAGACAATGTATGCCACAAAGAAATTTGTGTGTGGGCACTGAGAAAGTCTCAGAACTTATGCGTAGTTTAGTTTATAGTTTAAATTTTTCAAGTATTGATAGGGGAGAAAATGAGTTTGTTTCTATCAAAAACAAAAAAGAGAGAATACGTCCATTTAATATTCTCATGACTACCGTTCTATTTGCTGGTTAGGACTTGTATACTACTTTCTCCTATATATTAATTTGCTGCAAATTACTCCAATAACCTAATTCTTTGGCTCATAAGGAATAATTATTGTAAGGCTCTGTTTGAAAACCTAAGACCAAATGCCCCGATCAAGCACTCTCTCTCTCTCACACGGTCAGTAGAATTTCAACTGAGAATATCTCCAAGCATGGAAGTTTAAAAAACATACAAACCATGCATTCTAACCCAAACAGGTTCAAAAAACATTTTTCTCAATGGTTGAAGCTGCTAGCTAGCTTATGCTGCATATATCCATCTCTGGCTGTGTTTGAAGTAGTCAAAGCTCAAGAATTCTGGCATGTCGTTATCGAATTAAGGAGATTTTTATCTACATGTGGTACAGCTTGCTGATCTTTTTACAAACTGGATTATTTCTCCTCATGTAATCAATGACAGTAATATTAGGGCATTAATTTAACCACCTAATTATTTATTATTTGTATGAAAAAACAAGGCGTAATACTCACACCTACGCAATCAATATTCACCATTTTCCAAGCTAGTTTACCAACTTATAAAATTCTTAAGCTTCAACAACGTACAACACGCATGCAGGGCTGCTGCTTTAAATTTCACCTCACATTTTCCACATTTTGATTTCAAACTTTTATTGCAGAAAAAGAAAAATATTTCAAACTTCTATTTTGTTTTCCATGCTCAATTATCATCTCTGCTACCCCAAATCGTCCATATGCCATAGCCCTTTGTAGAATATTGCACCTAAAGCTTTAAATTCGCCCCTAGGCTACCATGAGAGCAAGCTGACTTTAAGCCCAAATTGTTACTTCTTCTTTTTCTTTTTTCCTTTCTGAATTTAATGTTGTCCTGCTGGCCGCTAGCACTAGCAACAGGCTAGCTAAGGAGGCGAAATTCAACCAGTTGTCGAGCAAATTGAATAAAATATTATTTTTAATATTATTATTATTTAAAATTTTAAAAAAATTAAATTATTTATTATATTTTATATAAAAATTTAAAAAAATTGTAATGATGAGATAAAACTATTAACGTATTTAAACTAGGCCAATGTTTTGGCTTCTATTGCAAAATTTTCTAAAGTATCAACTCTTGACGGTGAAAATTTTATATAGAGTGTGACTATACATCAACTGCACTCTCTACATATTTCATATAATATATATATATATATATATATATATTTTAACTCAGCACATGGTGTGCTATAGCTATAAACTGATGTGCATATTTTCTCTTTTATATATAGTGGGCACCATGGAGCAATTTTATTTGTAGTCCCAACTCTCTCTCCCTGGAGTATCGAGATCTGATCTTAAATACTTTAACACAATTGTACGGGTTCCAGTCCTCGCCCTTTGTACCTTAAGATTTTATAACAAAATTATAATAATAAGAGAGAGAGAGAGAGAGAGAGAGAGAGCGAGCGAGCCAGAGAGTAGGAACAGATGCCTTTCAATCAGGTGGTCCTCCAAAGAAATCAGAGCCTTCTAATACAGCTACACAATGTATGGCTCAATAAATCATTCGCCTTCGCTTTCTCCAGACCACAACAAACACAAAATCCCCAAGAAAAAAAAGTAATTCTGGATGCAAAAAAATTATTCCAGGATCCAATAATGGTTGTGTTATGAATTGCAGGCAGAGATGCATGCCATGTCAAAATTTCAGGTACATGTTCTAATTTCTGAAGACACCTTGTCTGTATACTTTTTTTCCCCACCTCAGGTCTGATTGCCAAAGCACCAATCAATTCTTTCTAGATTTAAGAATGAGAAAAAAAAAAAAAAAAAAAAAAAACTAACATCCTCCCTGGAAAGCATACGTGAAAGGGAGTATCGCACCTGTGGGTGAACAAAAATCAGAAATTACTAAAATTTGGGTCGCCAACTTCTAATGAAAAGCTCCTTCTACCACAAGCCGATAGCCTTCCACCAAATCCCTCCAACTCCAAGCCAGATTACAATATTGACGACAGATATGAGGAATCCATAGCCCCACCATTTGGCAAGAGGGACATAGTTGGCACCATAGAAAACAGGAGCTGACCCAATGCCATAGTGGGTAAGGCCACCCATGAGATTCGAGAGGAAGGCGAGCACCATGGCTGCAAAGTATGGGGGAGTGCCTAAAGCACTAGCAACAGACAAAAAGGCAGTAAACATTGCACCAATGTGAGCAGCTCCACTGGCAAAGAAGTAGTGAGAGTAGAAATAGAGAAGAACCAGAATGCCAAAAGATAGCTGCCATGAAAGACCCAATGCGCCAACAAACTGTAAAAGATATAATATAGTGTTAATGAATAATACCGACAAGATGGAGCATGTGCATCAAAATCCCATAGTCAAAACTATTATCGGTAATGCAAAGGCGACATATCTTTTATCCATAGTGGAAAACTACAAGGCAAGTAAAATTATACATGATTCCCGAAGGCAAGTTCAGCTTAAGTTACCATTTAGATCTCTAGGCAGCATTTCTAAGCAGAAACTAGAATAATGTATATTCACCCATATGATAAGAGTAAATTATTTTAGATTCTATAATGGAAAAATAAATAAAAAGGCTTCATGCCGACTCTTATGGAAGTGGATGGTGGAATAAACTATCTACAGAACTTTATTTTTAGCATTCTTCTTTGGAATAGAAACTAGAACAAGAGATCAGTCTTGTTTGGTAATGTTATGTAAGACCAGGGGAAAACGTTTACCACATCTGGTGCTATAACCTAAAAAAGACCAGTCAATCAGTTTGAAGCTTCCCTACAATCACTTGTAAAGCCAAATTTTAGCTGGTAAATAGTCAATGTGGGACTTAGCACCATGACTACCTTTATATTTACCCACTCTAAGCCATTCCTTAAAAAACCCACCCAGAGAATTGCTAGCATTTTAATTTCAGCAAAATATCTTGACATTATTGAGAAAAGGGACAAACAATGAAATACCAGTAAGGAAAAAGAAAAACATACCTTGACTACAGTTTGGCTGAACCAGGAGATGAGACCATATTTGTTGAGATACCCAGCCATTGCAATGAGCGCAGCAAACCACGTGAGGGTGTCCCAAGCAACTGATTCAGCTAAGCACTCCTTCCATGTAACAACCCCAGTAATCAAGAGCACAGATAATCCAAGTATGGCTGCGGTGACAGCATCCACATTCAGCACCCCTCCAAAAACCCAGAGCCCCACCTGATATGATAGAGAACAGAAGAGAGAAGTATTAATTCAGAGAACACAGAGATAAGTTATGTAGACAAATATAGCACTACATATGTAAGGACACCAGCATGAACTTGAAGACACACCTGTCTAAACGCAATGAGGGGTATGAACTCTCAAAGTTTTTCAAACTGTAATGATAATGGAACTGAGTAATTGAACTCATAGTTGATAACTAATTTGGCAACAACCAATAGGCAAAACCATGACTGAGAAGGTTTTACCATAATTACTGCAGTGATGAGCAATCCATGACCACATTCCATCATCAATTAAAAACTAGATTTAGGTTCAAAATTCCCTTGCTGATGGAAAACCCCATTGGATTACTTCCAAGTAAGAAAGCCTATACAATGAAAGCATCACCCCACTTCAATGTCCTTCAATCTCCACCCTAAAATTCCAATGTCACTTCAATTAAAATTTTCCAAAACTTACTATAAATCTAACCCCAAGCCAATTGTGTTCCATGGAAAACATTTACTCCTCCAACTCCTTTTACTGTAACTTCCTAGGTTGGTGAGTTAAGAGGAATTAATCCTGAGCAATGTTATTGTACCCTTTTTTCAGTGCTGCCCCTACCGAGTAATTGTAATAACCTCGAGCAAATTTAATTCCTGGATAACTTTTACATGCACATCTACACGATCAGACCTATTCGCAAGTAGTTGAAGCTTAATTTTAAGGAAATAAGGCATTTTGGGTTCGCATAAAATCCTCTCATACTCTGCGAAATCGTAAACATGTTGAAAGTGGACCCTAATGTGTGGAGACATCTAATCAAAACTAATTGAACTATACCTATGCTTGCCAGGAAACAAAGATCCCAACCGCAAGAGTAGCTCATTGCATAAAATCATTATCTCTGCTAAACTAAGCACCAAAAAAATTCCAAATTTAGTACGAAATCACCATCCCCAACCCAAAAGACAGATAAATTTCTAATCAAAGAAATAAATTGAACAGAGTATCAGTAACGAAAAGTAAATTCTGAGTATAGGAAAAAGAAAAGGTTAAATACCGTAAGAAGCAGAGTCCCAGCCATGATGATCTCGTTCTTAGTCATCGGGCCCATCTTCTCCAACTTCTCCTTCGCCAATTTCGGCGCATCGGGACTACTCTTCACCGTAGGTGGGTAAATCACGTAAAGAAGCAATGGCACCACAATCAATGACACCAAACCGGGCACAATTGCCGCCTTGGCCCAATCGGTCCACCCGATCGTCTGCTTGATCGTGTTATACGTCAAGGTGGCGCTAAGCGGATTCGCCGCCATCGCCGTCAAGAACATCGCCGACGAGATCACAGAGGTCTGGAAGCACGTGAGCATCAGCCACGACCCCAACCGGTTCTCGGTCCCATCGCCAACATTGCTACCACATGCAACGCAGAGCGACTTCACAAGAGGAAGGAAGATCCCACCGGCTCTAGCCGACACCGATGGGATCGCCGGGGCCAACAGTGCTTCGCTGAACACCAAACTGTACCCCAACCCCAACGAGGAGCTTCCGAACAAGGACACGAACTGGTACGCAATTCTGTTTCCCAATCCGGTCTTTATGAACCCGCGGGCGAAGAAGAAGGCGAGCGCGATGAGCCAAGGGATCGGATCGCCGAAGGCGGAGAACGCGGCGGCGAAGGTAAGGGTTTTTGTGAGCACGGAGGCTCCGAGTCCCATCAGCGCCACGGCACCAAGGGGCAACGGCTGGGTGATGATCCCGACAATAGTGGCTAGGAAGATGGCGAGCAATTGCCAAGCGTTGCGCGAGACCCCGGAGGGAACGGGGACGAACCAGAGGACAACCCCGGTAGCAATGGAGACGAGCAACGGTGTTATCGCGGCGCCTTGCCATGGCGGTGATGGAGGAGACGCCGGGGCAGGCGTGACCGCGCCAGCACTTGCGGCAGCTCGGACGCTAAATTTAGGGCTTGCTTTGATAAAGGTAGAAGTTGGAGGGGATTTAGGGAGAGAAAGGGAAGTGGGAATATTCTGTGAAAAGTGAAAGACATTTGTGCAGTGTGGGAGGGAGATGGAGCGGAACTGGGAGGCGAAGGGAGTGGGTTTTCGGGAGCGGAGGGAAGGGAGGGAGGGCGGGGAGAAGGAGGAAGTGAGAGCGATGGACGCCATGTATGATGTGTCGGAGGATCTCGGGGTGAGTGAGGTTGAAATGAGGTTGTGCGTGTGTTTATGACTCTGTGGTGGAGGAGGAAGGTGAGTGAGGGGTTTTTAAGGAAGAACAAATGTGGACCGTCGGATGGTAATCGGAGGGTGTGGAATATACGGGGGTTTTGACTTTTTGTTTTATGGTTGTCTCGTGAATGACGTCGTGCTTTTGAGGTTGAATTGAAACGTCCGCCAGGCACTCTCTGGTTCACCGGCCGGTGTTCTCTTTTGTTTTTTATTACACGTGGCTGATTATCACTGGTACTGAATCTATTTGTTTTTCTTTTTTTTTAGCATAGGATGGAATATGATTTTTTTTTTTTTTTTTTTATAGGCCATGGAATACCATAAGTTGAAGTTTAAAATGAAAAAAAAGGTTGTAAAATGGTTTTACACAAATTATATCTAAAAAGAATTATAAAATTATAAAACTAACTCAAATTTTATTTTATTTTTTTGATAAAGGGGATGGGGGGTTTCAAATTCAAGTTTTCAATTTAGAAAATCGAGTCATATGTTATCAGGCCATCAAATTCTTGATTACTCAAATTTTGTTTTTAAGAAAATGTTAAGTTCTCAAAATTATTATAACTTTTAATTGCAAGACCTTTGTAATAAGGCAGAGTACCACAGCATTCAAATCATTTAATAATTACATAAGGAAAATGTTAAATATATTTATTAAAAACATACAAAAAATTTATTTCTATATATGTCAATTATTGATATATTGAAAAATATAAAATTTAAAATTTAAAATAAAATTAAAAAAATAAATCTTGTAACTAAAAATATAAATAAATTATATGTATACGTAATACTATTCATTATAGAGGGATAGCTGGTAGGTGATATAAATGTAAAAATAAAAGAAATTTATGTTTTGAATATAATCATGATCTGAATTGTAATTAAAAATAAAATTATCTAAATAATAATAAATATTAAATAACAAATTGACGCATGCATCTCTTTTCGTTACCAGAGTTCTGACAGTAATTCTGAAGAAATAGACCGGTGGAGGGGAGTGGGGGGCAGTTGGGACATCTGAGTCTGCGGCCAGAGTTAGTTTAGAGATGGGCGGAATGACGATAGTGCCATTGGGAAGAGTCGGCGAGGCTGAGTCAAGTGTGTCTGGCACCACAGAATTAGGCTGGTGGCAGTGCAAGATAGCTTTTTTCTTTTTGATTTTTAGGATGATGGAGAGGCAATGAGGCTGCATGAAGGCTGTCACCACTCAATTTTGTCGTTTTACTCTGAACGACAAGTAAGAAAAGACAAGTCTGACAATGGATTCTACTCACTCACTCACTTACATGATAGCAGTCAGCTCAGCACAGCAGCTTCAGCCTCCAATTTCCCTTTTCTCAATCATTCTACCCAGGGGTAGTGATTGGTCACTACTCTATTACCATTCATTTATGTAATATTTAAATATATTTAATTATTTTTTTATTACTATTTTAAATATTTTTTAACATTCTTAACCATTAAAAAAAATTAAAAAAATATATAATTTTATTAATACTCATTTCTTTAATCATTAAATAAAATAAAAAAAATAAATAGATAGTAATAAAATAATAATCCTATCATTATTCATCTACCCATACTTCCTCTCTCTCTTTTTATTTGATTAATTTTTGTAGACCTATTATTTAATGCCACATTAAGATGATAGGATGATAATAGAAGTTGAAATAATAAATAAATTTTTTTATTTTTGTAAGGTCTCTAATATGCTCTTAAAAGATGTAGTGCGTCACTTTAAAAACAGATGGAGACACGAGTAGCTTTCAAAGAAAAATGCTACAATGTATAAAAATAAGTTGATAAATTCAAATGATTTTATTATACGTCATATATTTATTGTGAAGTAAAACTTACGTATGATATAAAATTATGTCAGTCTATGAACTTACTTTTGTGAGACCTCTAGATAGTACGTTAAATTATTTATCACTTGATCTATATATAATACTAATACAAGGATTATACTCATACTCTGTCAATGTCGAAGGACAAATCCATGCTGCATGCATCTAGATGATGAAAAGAAAACAACGACCTTCCAACTTTCTGAAATTAATTTAATTAATTAATAACTAATTCTCCCCGTATGTCAGTTATGGTCTCTGTTAAAAATCTAAAGGGAAATGATTTTAGAACACCACTTTCTTCATCTGTCAATCAAGTGAAAATTAATGGGCACCTTATCTTCTTCCATATAACTATATTTTCCAAGAGATTGCTTTATATTCACTTGATCTTGAAATATTGTATGGTTAACGTGGTTAACTACTTAATTTCTCTTTGCATTGATTGTTCTTCAAATATATATAATAATGGAAAATCATGATCATGTTTTGCCATCTTTAGGCTATATTTACTGATCATAGCACTGAAATTAGGAGAAAAAAGTCGGTTGCCCCGTAAAACTAGCCATATATTTAAGCTAACTAACTAATAAAATATATATATATATATTTTTTTTTGGAATTACAATGAAAGCAAGCTGACTAAATACTCGTTAATGGAGACTTAACTAGTACAGTTCCAAGTGGACGTCTCAACTAATTAAATCATGATTATAACCCATTTGAAGAAAAACGATCCTCTAGCTAGGTAGCTTGGAATAATATTGTATGGTAGGTATAATATCTCTGTGTGTGTGTGTGAGAGAGAGAGAGAGAGAGAGAGAGAGAGAGAGAGAGAGAGAGCCTGCATATATTCATCATCAATGTCTATATAATCTGCCACTAATAACAACTTTCACCCCAATATTATATGTTCTGTACATCTCATGATACATATACACACAAACACCAGCTAATTATCTTGTCTCTACTTCTGTGTATATTCCAATGCAAGAAGATTATTACAGATCATAGTCGGATGGTCAGAAAATGACCAAATTTACTGTCCTAATAGCACATGCAATGTATACATACTTACAAGAATCATCTATATATGGTCACCACTATATATATACTCCTGTAATCGCTTGACCTTTATTTATTCATACCCTCGATCCCATACAGTACAGTGGAAAAGAAACTCAGCTAGCTATAAGGCAACCCAAAAGCCACATATATATAGGGTAGTTTGTTATGAAAAAGGATCTTTTTTACTTCTTATGAAACCTAGCTATGACAATGATGATCATTCGGTATAGAGCTAGTTCTATGAAAAGGGAAAAGAGTTTCACATAAAGAAACATCCTAAAAGATTAAAAAGAGAAAAAAGGAATGTTGGAAGTGTCAAACGATTACTGAATTTGGAAATCAACTAAAGAAAAGGAGGGAACATCTTTCATCAACTCCTCCAAGTCCCATTCCCCCATTCTAAGCTCTTGATCTACTTCCCAACAGTTTCCATTAACCCGAGCTAAGTTTTCTGCTCTAGCATTAATGTTGTTATTGTAATTGCTGATGTTGTTCGTGTTATACAGGCCGGTGTTGTTATTCATTGACCACTTATTTGTATTTTCAGCTTTAGCTTTCTGATCTTCTACGTTTACACTCTCTAAAGGAGGAACAAACAACTCCCCTAACCCAATATCAAGACCCCCAAAGGCCCCATTTTCCCCATCAAAACTATCTCCAGTACCTACACCAATTTGAGTCATGTATTGTGGTGTGTTAAGGTATCCAGTACATGCACTGGACATGTTCAGGCCATGCTGAAGCATATGCAATGGATCAACCATGTGGTTTAGGCCGGCCATATTTTGCATGGAAGATGATGCCGATGATGAATCCATGTACATGATTGGCATGATGCCTTGTTCTTGCATGGAAATCATGAGTCCAGATCCCATACCATCTTTAGGCGATGATGAATCGCTTGTGCTTGTTGATGAGGTTGTGGCTGACAAAGTCTTTAGCCTCTTCTTCACTGATGAGTTCCAAAAGTTCTTTATTTCGTTGTCAGTTCTCCCTGGCAAGCGTGCTGCAATTTGAGACCACCTGATTCATAACAGAAACGTCATATATGGAATTTACAAGGAAGGGTCAGTTTCACAAAACTAATGTTTTATTTGAATGCATGATTTGCATGCCAAAAAAAGTCAAGAGTGTCTTAAACTCAAAGGGCAGATGCAGACACCAAGGTATTATACCCATTTCCTATTTTTGCCAACTTTAGACTTGTTTTCAACGAAAGCTTAAATGAATCATTAAACAAAAATAGGTCAATATATAGAGTGTCTTCAACTCAAAGAGCAGTTGTAGACATCAGAAGAGACCCCTGTCCTTCTCAACTTTAATCCTCCAAAAGAAGTACTCAATTATCCAAACTATCATGCACCGGCCCTTAATTTAATGCATGCAATATCCGTACAATCCTACCTACACACACACACATGAGGCTCATGTTTATAAGTTTGATCTGTATGTAAGTACGAACTGAGAGAGTATATATGCTCACACGTGCTAGCTGCATGAATATATATATATATATATTAAACTTGAAACGGATCGAGAACGTTCAAATTACATATATATGTACGTATTTTTCATATTGTAGATCAGGCTAAAGATCAACACCAGGGTCATGATATTTGGATGATGATATTCAAAAGTAGGTTGATTATGCGCTGTTTTTGTCAGTTTGCGTTTCCTAATTTCCAAGGCTAAGATCAACTTTTCGTGCAGAATCTTTAAAGATTTAAAAAGTTTTCAAAATAAGTATGATTGAGATATAGGTGGCATGCATCATGCAATATTTGTTAGTGTCATACACTAATACACATGATTACCATGATTATATAACCATATACATTTCTTTTAATTTACTAGATATAATATATATTTATATATATATATGGCATATATACATGAAGAGAAATATGCATAGTGCCATAACCGCTCTATTATAAGCTTCTATAATTAATCTTTTACACCTAGCTGGTGCATAGAAAAGGTTAGAAAACTGAAAATGAATAGAAAAAAGGCCAGCTGATCTTGTCAACATAATATATATTATTATTATATAGAAGTAAGCACGCAGAAAAGAAAAATGATCTTTGAAAGAAAAAAAGAAAAAAGAAGAACCTGTTGCCAAGAAGGGAGTGCAAATGGATCATGAGAGCTTCTTCTTGGGGTGAGAATGCGCCTCTCTTAAGGTCAGGCCTCAAGTAATTAATCCAGCGAAGGCGACAGCTCTTTCCACACCTCTGCAAGCCTGCATTTTTAGCCACATCACTCCAACAACCTTGGCCATTCTTCAGCATGTAGTTCATGAGCTTGTCATCCTCTTCTGGTGACCATAAGCCCTTTCTAAGCTTGTTGTTGGAATGGCTGTCTTTCCCAGCTGAGAAGGGCTCTGGCTTCCTCATTTTGAGAGGCTGATGATCTAATGGCCTGGCCTGCAGCTAGAATACAATTAATATTCCCTTTGGGTATAGGTAATTTTTCTCCCAACAGGTTAGATGTTGTCAGTGAAGACTTTATAGAGAAAATGAGAGCTAGCTAGAGAAAAATATCAGAGAGAGAGCCGAGGGAGAGGAGGCTTCATGAAGTGGGAAAAATGATCATGATGACACTGATGGTTGTGGGGTTTGCTTAGAATATAGGGAAGAGAGAGATAGGTTGGTTGATGGGTCTGAGTAGAAACGGTTTGGAGGGGGACCTGTAAGAGAGAGAGAGAGAGGGAGGGAGGTGGTCGTCTTGTCTTTGACTCCATGACTCCATAGCCCCTTGTCTTTTTCCATTACGTAATCATCACTCACAGGGTAGTCATCAAGAGAATATGCGAAAGTTTGTTTTATAACCAAGCCATGGTTTTTGCTTCTACTTCACATAATCTCTCTCTCTCTCTCTCTCTCACACACACACACACACAACACGTGTCTCTAAAAAAAGAAAATAAAATACTATGAAAAATAAAATGATTATAAATGTACGTGGCGCATGATCAACGGGCCCAAATCATACCGAATGGCCAAAGATGCCAAAAGCTCTGATGTCTATGGGAAAACCAAAGAAGGAAAAGTAGAATCACTCGGCCAGTAATTAAACAGAACGTGTAAAAGACGTTAAAAGGTTTTTCCCATAAGAGGAGACAAAAGAAAGAGTTTTGACCTTTCTCATACATGCACCCATGATCTAAAATTTATAAATATTAACACATGATGATACTCAAAATTAGGCAATATATATACCTTATTATATCCAATTCTTATATTTTATATATTATCATTTAAAATTACATGATCTGTTGTATTGTGCATTTAAGTGATCGTCATTTTAGCAGTGATACGTGAATTAAATCACTTAAAATTTGTCACATACATATATCACTAAATATATATAATTGGTCCGGATGACAAAATTTAAGATTAAGAGTAGCGTTATTCTAGATTATCTGTAACATTAGAGTACTAGTATGTAATTATTTATATCGTTGGAGTACTCTGGATCGATCTATACATGTTCGTATATGTGTGGTATATGAATGATGAGTAGAAGAATTCAATTTTTTTAAGAATAATAAAAACAAAAAAAATAAAAGAAATTATGATGTGTAGGGCTTATGAATAACAAAGCTCGTAGTACTTTTACATCATCCCTAATTTCTTGCATACACACAGTAATATTAAGCAATTTCTTTTGTGAAATTAAAATCCAAATAAACTTAAAGAGTACGTACTAATTACGAACTATATACTAATCCGAGATCTCTTCATTATGGGAATCATGAAAGCTAGCTAGCAGTAAATTACCAAAAGGCAGGACACGTATATAATTAAATCCTTCTGGAATGCAACTAGTAATCAACTAATTAATGACTATGAGGGATAGAACCAAACAGACTCCTGTTTGTGGTGGTTAGAGCTTTGATAAGACAGCATGAAATTAAAGTTTTTACTGGCGGATCCAAGAAGAATATAAGAAATCACTCCATCAATTGGACTATAATTAATTCATGGGAATCGTCTAAACTAGACAAACGTACATCCACACGACCGCCTTCAACTAATTATCAATCACATATATAGAATCCAATCCTCCTTCTTCTTCCTTTTCTTTTCTCTTGATCATGAAACCCTCTGGCTCCTTTTCCATCAAATTTGAGTTGTTTATTATTGAGAAATGATTCCACATTATGTATAGACAAGGTCTTGGACATGTTTATAAAGAATAAGCAATTTAGAACTGATTTTATAAGATGAATTAGACCCATAAATTTCTTTATTTTATTAGAAGTTGCCATAAGACGAATGGAGGTCCATACTACTTATCCAGTGACAAGGATAAAAAAAAAATACTGACATGCACGTGATGGAGGGTGTTGAGGAATAATCTCATATTGCCTATAGACAAGGTGATCATGAGTATGTTTATAAGAAATAAGCAATCATCTCTTATAGAACTGGTTTTATGAAATTAATTAGTTAGACTCATAAATTTCTTCATTTATCTCATCTCAAGCCATTGGAGGCTAAATCTTGAACATTTGGTGTACCTTCTTATAACCACATGATGCACGAGTAGTATATATGATCAATGCAAGCGTCAGTTCAGTTCAACAACAAAGTAAACTTTAATCCAAACTTCTATATATATAAGATCGAGCTAGCGCATTTAATTACAGCAAATCAATCCTAGACGTGCATGCCTGATCAAAAATCACCTGCTCAATGCATGTTGACACTTATAAATTGGGAGCTTAATTCATGACAATTTGTTTGTAGTAGTACTCATGATTTCTCAATTATTAATGTTTGTTTGTTTGCTTCGAATTAGCCATTTTTTGGGTGTATATATGTTGGAATACCTCTTCTATATATATATATATATAATATATATATATATATATATCTTTTTGGCTTGTTTTTAATTAATTAATTTCATGCTAATATCTTGTACACATCATGTGAGTACTATGATATATATTTTGTAATATCCAGCTCATTTTCATCCTACATATAATTATTATATATATGATCATTGTTCTCTCGTGACATTTTCTTCATGAGTTACTATATATCTTGATGCCAAAAAGTTGAAAGCAAGTCCAAAAGGTTGCAGGCGGCAGGCAGTACAAACAAATTAGTAAATGATCAAGTGGCAATATATCATGTGGTATTAATGTAAGATCACGAGTCACCGGGATTGGATCAAACACGTAGTACTATAAGATCTGATCCAGTAATTATGGAATCTGCACGAATGTGGCAATGTGGGATTTGTTAATTTGATGAAGTCGGAGAAGAAATCTTGACACATTTTATACTTAATTGTGCAGTCATATCAGCATTATTAATTAAAATTAATATTCCAAATTATATTGTCAGTAACACGTCATTACTTTGTCTTTCAAACGATCTCATGATTAATCACATGACTAAATGCAAATGATCATCAACAACAACATTAACAAATTAAATTAATAAAATATAGAATTAATATCGTCAATCATCATTAATTAATGTGGTAGCTAGCCCCGATCCAACATACTAATTCCTTAAAGTTTCTTCAAGATGCTTCATTTTTATTCAAAAAGCAAAAAAAAAAAAAAAAAAAAAAAAAAAAACTCAAGAGACCATAAAAAATACCCATAAAATCTGTAAACTGTAAGGAAAGAGTACGTAAGAAGTACATTAGAGGTACTGAAAAGGCAGCTAACACTTTTTTCCATGCTCTCTCTTTACTCTTAATTTGCCAATTAGACAAAGCTAGCTTTTGGCTCTGCATGCATGCCCATGTTTTTTATTAGCCTGGTGATGACCTAAATCATGTATATATACCTTTAGAATGAAAGGAGTAGTACTGGACCAACCAAGAAAGAAGATTGGCCATGATCCCTTGCGTACTTCAAAACCTAGTAAAGGAACAAAGCAATCTTATCAAAGTCATCAAAATAGCTAGGGTATCTCATAATGCATGCAGGAGGGGCCATACGAGAAATATTCCTTTAGGATACTTGTCATTTGATTAAAAAAAGAGCACTGAAATGAACAAAGGGATTTTTTTAGTAGGGTAGAGATCGAGAAGAAAATCATGAAAATGAAATCTGTATTTGTCCCCTTCTTATATACTCTTTTTTTTTTTTTTTTTTTTTTTTGCAGTGCTTGATCAGAGGATGATCAGTACCTTTCAATATGAAAAGAACAGGAGAGCTTAATTAAGAAGGGATTGATCATATCTTTCTACAACTTCAACGTACAACATGAGCTTTAATTGAAACAGAAACTTGAAAAGAAAGGGGCTTATTTATTGTCTAAATTCAGCTCCTGTTTTTCTTTCTGAAAGTCTTTAGTACTGATCAGTACTGTAATGGGTCCCTAAGAAGAAACATTCCCTAGCAATAAAATATATATGTAATTTATTAACAAAACCTAGAGGCCTAGCTAGGCCTAATTAATCTATTAACAAAACCAGCCCATTTCAGTGTACAGAAAATTAAGGGTTAAATATTAAAAATAGTCAAATGTAATTTCTGATCTTTGGGGCTGATGGATGATCTCCATAATCTAAATTTAAACTTTTTAATCCATGAACTTTCAAGTCCAAAGGGGTCATCATGCTAAACTATGAATGGAGAATGTTGTGTAAGTTTCACTAAGATAGAATTCTCTCAAGATCAAATCATGGTAAACCAGGCTCATTTTTTTATGATGGACAAATGATTGCATTAACTAACTAAAAAAGCATACAAGGAGACAATCACCCTAAAAGGCTAAAACAGCAAATACAATGCAAGAAACAAAAAATAAATTGGAAAATGGCACCAATAGATAACGCAGTCCCATTGTTGGTCGCCATAGTGATAGTTGTTAAAGCCATCTAATCATCGTAGTAGTTTGAGTAATCCTCAGCAAGAGGTTTCCGTCGGAAGAAATTGAGCAATAAGTTTGAATACTAAAAATAGGAGTAAATCGGTCCGATCCGATTTTGGAAAAGTCACATATCAAAATTTTGGTTCATCATTTTTGTCGGATTGGACTGTTAGCTATCAGTCGGATTCAGTCCATGAACATATTTTTTCCTTTTTTTAATAGAAAAATTAATACAAAAAATTAATTAAATTGGTAAAATTAAAATTAAGGGATATCTTTAACATTTTATATATGGTTAATGAATATTAAATAATTGCATTGTATATATAGTCAATGATGATCCTTTGGATGAAAATCACATAATTAACTTATACAACTACCATATAAAATAATATTATATATATAATATTTAAAAATATATATATATATACACATTTGGTTGATCTCGATCTCGATCTCGGTCCAATCCCAAAAAACCACACCTTGAGACCAACCTATAGTCTTATTGGTCGGTCCGGTCCGATTAGTTTTTTCGGTCTAGACCGATAGTCTTACAGCCCTAATTGTAAAGCAAAAGTTGAGGAACTCCCATTCTTACATCCTACACCTTCTCGGTATATGGCAGTGGACAAAAGTCAATTCTCAACAAAATAAAGCGCACACAAACTTTTTCAAAAAATGGAAAGGAAGCTAAATATCTCAAAGGTCTTAGTAGATCGAGTGTTCGGGTATATACACAAAACAAATCTAAATATGGCACCTATGTGTGACTCGACTAGTGTGGAGGAGCAAGTGACTGTGAGTAGTTGAAATGGAGGAGCATGGGTGTCAACACATAGTGGCTGTTTGTTCTGTCACTGGGGTAGGCAGCCATCAAGGGTTGGTTGGAGAGGTATGGGGAAAGGAAGAGGTTAGGCAAGCATGTTGCAGGGGCGGATGGATTGCATTTTGGAATATTTGAGGGAGAGGACGTTATAGCGCCTGAGATCCATGTGTGGCTCATGAGGGTGCACATCTGATCAAGATGAGGATGGTGGTGCCAAAACAAGGATGGCAAGAGGAGTGTGAAGGGATAATGCCTAGTGGTCGGAGTGGATTGTAGGTCAGCATATCGAGACTATAAACGGCTTCCTACAAAACTAAAAATTAACTTAAAGATGCATAAAAAGAGCAAAGAAAATGGGAAAGATGATCGAAAACTTATGTTTTCAATGTAAATGGGACAAGGGAAGAAACCATGCTCCTTCCTCCACCTGATTGGAGCTTATTTCCAAAGGACAGCGATGGGGTGAGGGTAAACTAGACTTATTGATTGGGGAGATTGAGAAATTTTAATTGAACAGAGATTCAAGTAATGTATAAGCTAGATAGTATATAACTATCCTATAAAGAATGAGATTTTCCAACAATATTCTAATCCAAACACTTTCTAATTTCAACCATTAAGAGAAAAATCCTCTCGCGTGTGATGCCACTGGCCACTAGGTCATGGTGTCTTTCCATTTACTTGGTGGGGAGGGGGAAAATGAAACTGTCATAACTAGCTCATTAGGCCCAAATCCGATCAAGAAAAGTCCAGTCCAATTTTATAAAAAAGAAAAACAAATATGTAAAACGCACTGTTTTACAAGTCCTCTATTTCCCTCTTCCCTTTTTATTCCCCCAGCCACCAATCGCCCCAATAGGTGCTACCCGCACCCATGATACAGAGTTGTCCCCTTTCCGCACCCCGCTCCCCGCACACAGCAGGGTGGGATCGGACCATCCACCCCCATCCACTGCCCACCTAGTAGTAAAAAAAAAAACACAAATTCACAAAAAATACAAATCTACAAAAAATACAAATCTAAAATAAAATAATAAAATATACAACAAATTCACGATAAAAAAATCCTATACTATGAAAAAAAAATTATTTGCAAAGTAATAAACATTACAACAGTCCTCTCCGTGCGCCCCCCCCTCTCTCTCTCTCTCTCTCTCTCTCTCTCACTCTGTGTGTCCTCTATCTTCTCTGCCTCCTTCTCATCAGGTCGTGCCGTCCAACCACAAGCACCACTTTCCACCATGCTAGGAAGCAACATTGAACGCCTCTATCATCCTTCATTGTTTTCTCTTCTACCAGCGTCACACTTTTATCACACTCCAAGGCGCCGACACAACAGGCCTTGTTGCTGTTGTGTGCCTCCAGGCCGATAAGCTCCTCCTCATTCTCTCTCTCATCTCTGTTTCGTCTCTCATATTTTTTGCCTATGTTATTCTCACTCTTTGCTCCGAGCTTGCCACCAAACATCTCAACCACATGCCCTCCACTCAAATGTAACACTCTAGGCCACTGACTACAGTGACTACCAGGGGGTCGACGGCATGGTAAAAGAAGACTTAGGGTTGTTGAGGTGAAGAGGTAAGAGATAGAAGGGGGTCGGGACTTAGAAGAATTAAGGTTGGGAGCTTGAAGTACATGGACCGTTGACCGAGCTACTTCATGGGCTGCAGCATGGGCCTCTAGGCCTCAATTATTTTTAATATGGTTTGATCTCGTTAATAGTTGTTGTAAGGACCTCGGGCCACTAGCTATATGGTCTACTGAACCCTTTTGGGCAAATGAGCCTTTTATATTTGTTTGTTATGTTTCTTAGATGCACCACGGGTAACTCTTACTTGTGCCTAATTCTGTTACGGGAATCAGGGATATATTCCATGAGAAGGGACTTGTGATTTTTTATGTAAAAAAATACAATTCAGATACTCTTATTTTCTCTCAATATTCTTTCCATCTTCCTGGAGGATCCTCCCCCTAAGTGAGATTTCAGTTTCACTCCACCGGTGTGTTACATCAAAACACAATGATCCAACAGGCTTTACCGCATGGAGCCTCACTGCTCACCACTCCCAACCCGTTCTGCCATAGCCTACTCAGACCAATTCAACCCAAGGTAAATTCCATACATTGCAACACTTTGGTTTCTAGATGTTAGAATTATGTTTTTTTGGGTTACGGATTTGTTTCAGCTAAGACGGTTATTGGGTTTGGTGGTAAATGTAGGCTTGAAAATCTATATAGATTAATGCTCGGAAGGTTAGCGTTGGGAATGTAAAATTCAGTTTGGCCAAAGAGTTTATGGATTCAGAACTTTGCTTTAGAGTTTTATCGGTGTTGGGCCTTAAATTTGTGAGGGAGCGGTGGCGCTCTAGAGCAGTATTTGGTTGGATTAAAAAATTCTGGTTTAGTTTTTGAAGCTTGGACGATTTTATAGCTTTGTTTGGGAGACGGTGCATAAATGTGGAATAAGTTAGAAGGTTCAAAGAGTCCGCTAGCGGATGGAAATAGGGTTTTTGCATGGGAAACTAGGTTTCGGGTTGTTATTTAATTGACATTTGCTTGGGGTGTTGCATCCAATTTGTCGTAATGCGCAAAATGGAATTTGTGGTGTAACCCTATTAATGTCGTGGTTGAACACAGTTAGATGGGTTGACACGTTAGGCAATGTGTGTTTATGAAATATTGTAATAAAGCCTTGCTAGGTACAAGCGGTCTGGGGAGCCAAACTGCGTACCGACGCTGACATGGTTTTTTTATTGAAAAGAAAAACAAAAGAAGAAAAATTTTGAGAGAATAAAAGGTCATCTGTCTTACGAAAATCATTTCCGTCTTCAATTCGCACAGTTTCATTAAACGAATGCCTTACATGTCAGCATTGGTGCACAATTTGGTACGTGAACTCACTTGCAAGAAGAATTTTTCATTGTAATATATGTATTCATGGTTGGAATGGAACTTATTGTTCTGTTGTTGGGTTAATGCTAGTGCTTAATCAAGTGTAAATTGACGTCCTGGAAATCGGTATTGGTTTGAGTTAAGGTCTGTGTTGAGCATATTTGGACAGAGGGAGAATAAGTTTTGTGGGGTTGTTTGCTTTAGGTGTACAGATATTGAAAAGGTAATTTGGGCATACATGTCTCTGGTGGTTGGAAATGTGGGTTGGTATTTTTATGTGCCGAGATTATGAATATGAATAGTGATGTGTGTTGTAATCGGATTCAAATAAATCCAAGGAGGTTGGGCTAATCTATTGGTGGAGTCAATTATGGCGTCTACTAAGTATGATCTTACAGCATTATGGAGCTTACAACACAGAAAGATACATGACCAAAGTACCTGTTCTGTGATACAAGCCACGGCTTCAATGACAAGTGTGAGATACATGACCAAAGTACCTGTTCTGTGATACAAGCCACGGCTTCAATGACAAGTGTGACATCAGAATGACGGATTGCACAAAATGCTTGATTCACTGATAAAGTCTCTGTCATACTGCCTGACGAAACTACAGCTGCCCTTCTTCTGATTCCAGCAGTATCAATAAGCAGGAACTTCTGAAAACAAGCAAACATTTTAAAGTAAGTGAGATCTAAGTTTAGTGAAAACATTTCACTTTGGTCGATGATTCATAGATTTACAGGTCTTAGTCTCCTATTCAAGCATATTGAAGCACATAAAGAGTACTGGTCTGATAGCACAAGACATTTTTAATTCATGCAAACCAACGAACTTGAGATCATTTTACTCCATAAGCAAGCCCCATTCTTATATTTCCATATTAAACGAGAAAAAACAAATAAGAAAACCTTCAGATAACCAGCTAAGGGCATCAACGTGCAGCCCAAAATAAATTATTATAAGCATATTCTAGAAATGTCCTATTTACTTGACAGTATTTTGGTATAGCAATTCCCAACATTGGGACGCATAAATAGGATAGAATCTGAAATCTCCATTCATGGAGGTATGAAAAAATGATATGGATTATTTGGCTCATACCAATAATAAAATACACCTAGCTATACAGAAGTTAAAAAGTAATAGCAGAAACACAACTGTAGTAGCGGTCAATGACAAATCGAAATTGTAAACTAATCAAACCTGGCCATCTGGTGCAGTAAATTCAGTATCAATAGCATCACAAGTAGTACCACTGATTGGGCTAACAATTGTTCTATCCTCTCCAACCAATGCATTCAAAATGCTACTCTTACCAACATTCGGTCAGCCAACAATGGAAATTGCAGGAACATAATCTTCTACCTCAAGATTCTCTGGACCCTATATACAAGAATAAGCAGATGATATAACAAATAACAAACAATTTAAATGCACAAGAGATGTACAGGCTTATGAATTGCTTATATCTTCTTTTCTTCCTCCCTTTTTTTTGGGAAGGGGTGAGAGGGAAGGGAAGCAAGTGTGTACATTACAGTTTTTAATGGCCAGAAGGTGCAATATTTTTTTAAAAATTGCAAGCTACAGAAGACTTGTACCCATGAAATTATCAACAAGCCTACCATGAAAAGATCCCAACCATTGATCCTTTAACCAAAATCAATGGATGTTAAATAGTTGAAGATAGCCAATTTGATCAAAACTCAGTACTAATACAACATTCATAGTTCAACTTGTCAATGGACGAACCTCAATTTTTTGAAGTCCTGAACAAACGAGATCAAGAAGTTCTCCAGTTCCCGTCCCAGACAGAGTAGATATTGGAAGTGGGGAAAACCTAGTTGATCAACAAAAAAACAAGGTAATTAGAACCAGATTCATGAAGAAACAGGGAATTTAAGTCCACCACACATATGCTACAATGCTAATGATACAAACAGATTGTGTTAATAATGAAAGACATACATCATATCGAATGTATTGGTAGATAGCCAACACTGTCGACACACACACACACACACAGGGAGAGAGAGAGTAGGTACTAAACAGATCCCAGAGATAAAATGCAAGTATCAGCACTTGGAGACTTTACTTTGACATTGGAATGGAGAAACTTGAATTTTGTTACCAAAATAATGAAATTATGTCCATCTAAATTTCTAGTCACTCAACTTGTCTTGGAAAAACCTGTAAGTCTGCCAAAAAAATCCATGTAACGTTAAAAGGCGAGAAGATCATATTTATGACTACTTTTAGCAAGGAGCTGTACAACCATTTAAAATGATGATTCATCATTAGAAAGACAACATATCCAACAATAAAAAAAAGGATTACACTTAGTTGTCGTTTGGATTCGAAGATGAATTGAGATGAGTTGAGATGGGTTGTGAATAGTAGTGAGATTTGTGAGTTAAAGTTGATAAATAGTAATGAATAGTAGTGAGATGAGTTGAAATGAGTTGAGATGAGTTGCGAATACAAACCTCTCCATAAAGTGATTATTAGAATGCCCGGAGTGATTGAACTTAGGGGTGTAATTGGTCCGGTCTGGTCCGGGGTAGGGTCATGGACCAAAAATTTCAGTCCACCCTTTTTCTGGACCAGACCGATTACCATAAGGATTACCGGTCTGGTCAGTCCAATTTGTTCCATATGAGACAAGCACATTTTTTTCATCTTTTCTTTTTTGGTAGATTAATTAATACAAAAAATTAATTAAATTAGTAAAATCAAAATTAAGTGAGCTCTTAATGTGGATTATGTAGGTAACTAATTAAAAAATAATTAATTATAATTATATAATATATTTATGATGTTAATAGCTACAAACTTAGTACTTTAGTAGAGTATGTATCTACATACAATAACATATATTATCATATGATTTATCGTATGATATATTAGTTAATTGATAGAGAATATTATTTTACATTATATATGGTCAATGGTGATAGATTAGAGAAAATTACATAATTAACTTAGACAACTACAATATAAAATAATATATTATATATAAAAAAAATATTTAAATGTAAGTGATTCGGTTGGTTTCCGTCCGGTCCAGTCCAAAAAACCACACCCCAGGACCAGACCTAAAACCAAATTTTAGAGACACCATGGACCGAGACTGACCAGGGCTGAATTCGGTCCGGACTGAAAAATTTTCACCCCTAATTGAACTTATGTCATCAGTATCAATCACTGCCACTTTTCAGTGGAGGAAAGACAGCTAGGCCTAATACCGTTTCCTGTGCTTGTCTAAGGAACAAATTTTCAGAAACTGAAAAACAATCACAGGAAGAAGAAAAATGGAAAAAAACAATATTCTCTCTGCCCACCTTCTTTTTATTACAATTGTCATCATTGAGACCCCCTCCACAAAAACCAACAAAGTACAGCAGACAAAACTACATGAAAATTTGACAAAAAAAACCTGCTCAAGAGTGAAAGCTTTATGACAGACAATAGTGGTTTCTTATGCATTTTAAGATGGAAGCTTTTTACTGTCAAGAAATCAGTTCCCATTTAAAGGCATATGTGACTTTTAACCAGGGGAAAAAAATTGCAAAAAAACAGCATTACTCCATCGATCAAATATCACAAAGCTCAACCAAGTGACAGATTTTGATGTTAACCCAGAGAGTGCTATCAAATAGCACCACAAGACGGTGTCGAAACAAAAATCATTGTGTTTATTAAGAAATTAATGCAGTTCAAGTGTCAGGTGTTACAGTACAGGCTTGATGTTATCACATTTTATGCAGCACAAGAACTGATGCTACTTGGTGCTTAAGGTGTAATTTCACAATCATGCACATATGTAATAAAATAGTGCAATAACACATATAACCACAACCTTGTTACATTATATATGTGTACGAAATGAATCATCGTTTTATAAATAGACAACTCACATTATTAACTAATACGCGCCTGCCATTTGATTCTTTCTGTAAAAGAGAAACTCACTCAAAGGACCAAAATTCTGATGCTTGTATCATTCCCTTATGAGGAGATTCACACTTGTTAACTGCAAGAATGACAAACTTATTTGAGTAGTTCTTCTGCAGCCACTCAGCAATTTCCTCATCCGCTGCTGTCAGACTTGCCTGTTCAGCATTATCATCAATTCCTTGTAGTACAAAAATTAGATTAGCTTGCCCATTCAAAAGACAATAACTGGGGAATAAACAAAACTTTCCAGATGAGTAGAACGATTGTTTATTTGAAAAAAGAAAAGAGAGAAACAAACCATCGTCACTTATACGATAAAGAACAAATATACCTTCAAATTAACAGTCCCCCTATAAGTGATGGAGCATGATGGAGCTCTCAAGACATGATGGAGCATGGAGCGTGCATTGGAAACTTGGTCTATTAGGGGAATGTAGCTCTCTTTATACCCAAAATGCCCCTTGCAAACTTTTGCATCTGGCTAACATTTAAGCCCTTCCAGATTGCAACAAATTATTCACAGAAAATCTATCCTGACTATACAGCCAGTCGACCTTCATCTACGACATGTTTGTACTATTGGTTACCACCCTCAAGAATTTCAAAGTCAAACTAACTCATCACACCTTTGTAGATTGAATTTTTTTTCTTATAAGGCCTTTTGAGGGGGAAAAGAGCTCCCTGTGATATGTCAACATGTCATTCACCTTGGGACGTATTCTTCAACAAAGAGATCACTTCCTTACCAATAAAAAAACAAAGAGATCACTTCCTTGGCAACAAACCTTAATTTTTGCCTAACAGATCAAGTTCCTACACCAAAAAAAAAAACTGAGTATGTGATAGAATTAGACTCATTCACCAGTAGAGTTCAAAGTTCCAAGCATGTCAAAAATGAATATACCCTTTACAGTACTAATAAGCATAGATATTTCAGAGAAGAAGTTCATGAGTTTGAAGAAAATGACAAACAGACGACAGCTGTCCACTTTATATAAATCGCATAGTAACACAAAATACCTGTCCATCTACAAGAAATATTATGACAGATGCTTCTTCCACGGCTAAAGCAGCTTGTTTCTCAATCATTGTTGGCATCCTGGAAACAGCTGCCTCCCAGTGGAATCCCATCCATACCAATGGTTGTTGTAATAGCCAAATCTTCCATAACATCAGTCTGTGACCTTGAAATATTGATAACACCTCCGGTATCAACTACCATAAATTCATGCTCTCCCCAGAAAGACCAACCATACAATCGATTCCTAGTAACTCCAGGTTCATCCACCACGATTGCCCTGTTCCCCCATATTAATAAAAAAAGAAGAAAGTCAGCTATCACGATGGGAAAACATATATGTCTAATTTTCAATGTGAGTTCAGGGAGTATGGGGGACCAACTATACTAATCAGAGATTCGGCAATACTTCTTTCATTATAGAAATTGATGCTGTAAGGAGGTTTTCCTCGAGAAATCTCAATATATTTCTGTTTTCATAAAAAGGAAAAAACTAACAATACTAATCGGAAAGTCAGGAGCCAGAAATAATGATTGAATACCCCGACAAGATGATTATATAATGCTGATTTACCAACATTTGGCCTTCCAACAATTGTAACCCTCGGAAGAAGATGGTCGGGGATCTGCACGTCAAGTTTTCAAATTTTAGCAAGCAACTACTATTTTTCTTTTCAACTCGAAAGAGAAAGTTCCCATTGAGCATCATCAAGAAATATCAGTTTAATTCCATCACTCAACTGATCAAAAAAGAAATTCCATCACTCGAACTTGAAAGGTCTTGTGGTTCTCTTTTTAATTCGGCGGTAAACTTGATAAATATAACGGAAAATATAAGCGATATTTGCAAATAGTGGAATTTTGTGTTCTCAAGTTTTTCACGTAGACAAATATTACGATAACAGCTTGTCAAAAATATGCTACTAACACTTATAGTCTTAGTTTTACGCCTTCCCCATTTTTTTATTCCTGCGGGTTTGATCATCCGCCTCGTCCTCTGAAATCAACTCACATACACAAACACAAGCATAAATGAATACACACACACACACACACACACACACACACAATACATGCTCAAATCACACAGAACGTAAAGTCCTGACTAACCGATTCTCAATTCACGCGAAAACGAGCTAGAGTATTGAAGAAACGCATATCTCGCTTCTTCTTAGAGAGCATCGACGTCGACATCCGAAAAATCCTCGCCTTTGGATTCATCGCCTTCTTCCTCGTCCTCGCCGAATTCTTCGAGTTCCTCTTCTTCTAGCTCCTATTTTCCTTGTTCCTCTTGCTGTTGGTTGGCGTGAGGGGAGCGTGAAAGGCAATGGGGAAGAAAAGAACGTTTTTGGGAGAGAGAGGGCGAGGGGAGAGAGGGAGAGAGAGCGGAGAGTTGGAGGGAAGAGGGAGGGAGGAAGGGGAGGTTTGGGAAATGCCAATGGGGAGAGGAGGGAAAGGGTTTTAGAGAGAGTGGAAGAGCTCCAGAGCCACCATTTTTTGTCCGGGTGGCAAAGCTTTCAGCGAGTGAATGTGTTTTGACAAATGGGAAGGTTTGGCGGTTTATAGCGGAGTCGAGAGGTTTATCCAGGTACACCACTACTTGTACCTATTACTCTCGAAACCTCACTAAAAGTCTTGAATAGATCCTGGCCGTTTTATATGGGCCTGATTATAGGCCCTGGCCCGGCCCAAACCTAAAACAAAATCTTATATATATATATATATATATATATATATATATATATAATATCATTACGCCTACTTATTTCTATGGGTGATAATATGACATGATCCATTAATCCAACATAAATACGACATTAAATTAATAGTTTTGAATTTGATGTTAGTAAATTTGGGTCAAAACGGATTGATTCATTAAGATATAATTCATTAACAGATTATTAATATGTCAACCATTTTAATTCGTTAGTGAACCGTTAAATTTTTTACTCAAAATTACAATTCTGACATTTTTAACCTTAAAACCAAAATACGCTAATCCTAGTTTCCTAACTTTCTCTCAGACTCTCACTCTCTCTCACGAGTCATGACTACCTCCCTCACTTCTTCCGCCTCACACCACCCCGACTCCCACCTTTCTTGATCTCCTTCTCGCTCTAATCACATCCTCTCCCTTACGCCATTCAGGCCTGCTTTTCGCTCTTCATTTCATGCATATTCTTACTAATTTCAGAGGTTAGTTGGCATTCACTTCTCTATCTAATCCATAAAAGAAAAGTTCAAGTACGTTCTTTAGTCTTCCATTTCCGCTTTATTTATTTATTATCTCTTTATTTATTGTAGTCTATTATATGCAATACGGGCCTTCATCTTGCTTGAAATTCAAGTCAGCTCTATTGCTTGATTTGCTTATGTAATTTTCATTTGTCTCTATCTTATTTGTTTTTGAAATATCACCAAGTTCCACTTTTTTCAATATATTTTTTATTGTTCCTTAGATTTCTTTGTTTAGATTAGGTTAAGCTATTGAGTATTATTTTTTCATCAGCTTCTCATTTGTTTGGATCTCTTGAGTTTCATTATTTTTTTCCTTTTTTCTATTAGTCTGTTTGGTTCTTGAGAAAATTGAAAATTAGAAAAATAACGTACACTTTTTAAATTTCTAAATTATTTTGGTGAAGAAAATCTCTCCAAATTATTTTGTTTGTATCATACTCAGTCTCTATAGTAAGAATGAGGTGTTATTCTTGTCTGTGGCAGAAAAATTAATCAGATTTTGTCAGATAATCTACTAAAACGTTATTTGGATTCATAAATGAGATGAGATCATCTCATCTCACTTTGTACGGAGAGATACTCTCCAATTCAAACTCTTTGTTTTACTTTATAAGATTGAAAATCATCTCACTTCACTAATGATAAAGTGAAGTTCTCGCAATGATGGAGTCCACTGGGCAAGAAGCTTGCCAGCTATGGTGAGGTGAGAAAATGGTCGTGGTGGCAAAAGCATGTTGTGAACAAGGGAGGGTGGCGAGGGCCTTCCATGGTTGAGAAGCACCTCAGCCACTTCGTGGGCGAAAAGCTCATGGCCGAGGGAGGGTGGCGAGATCCTCCATCCTTGGGCAAGAAACTCGTGGTGAGATCTGGAGTCCGCTGCTGTGAGACTGGTGGGGAAGGTCCCATCGGCACTTTCTGTTGCCGAGGACCATCACGTCGACGATAGAAAATGCTGGCATGTCTAGCTGTAGCCACTGGCAGCCTCAGCATAAAATGATCGGTGGGGAAGCTGGCGGTGACTGCGTCGCCTTGGAGATCGATGGACACCTTACCTATGACAGAAAACACCGATCATCCTGGTGTTGGTCGGTCTGTTGCCTACCACCCACGGACGCCACGGGGAGGGCCTCTTTGGGTGCACAATAATATGCACCCGCTGCCCACCCTTCCCCTCACGGATGCACTCTATGTTCATGGTCACCATGGCTTGGGGTCACGACGAGCACAACCTTCATGGGTTAGTGACCATTTCCGCTGCGGTAGAAGGCACCGACAATCACCAGGCTCATGGTTGGAGGCTCACGATGTTACGTGTATTTTTTATTCCACTGTGCATGTAGTGGGTGGTGCATGTGATACGTGCACAATGCAAAAGTTAATTTATAAAACAAAATTATAATTAGTGGGAGCCACATGTATCAAATCTCTAAAAAGTTAAACCATCTCATATCACTTCTTAATCCAAACACACAAAATTTTTAAAAACCATCTCATATCATCTCAACTCATCAATTTCATTACTATTACAAACTATCTCAACTCATCTCTAAATCCAAACGAGCCATAAGTCTCTACTAATCATTATTAATCTTTAAAAAAAAAAAACAGCTATGGCGCCGATTTGGGAGCTTATTCTTGTTGTCTATTTTATAAATTAATTTATTTGGTACCATTCCGAATACTCAAAATTTAAAATCAGTAATTTGATTGGTGTGGCCCACGGTTTATTAAAGCATCACAAATTATGGGAAAATTTTTGGGGATGTCTTCAGCATAATTCTCATTCTGTTGTGCATAAACTTTGAATTTCAAATCGTTAATTGATTTTCCTAAGTTGGGGTTGAAACCTAAAATAATCTCAAGGTTTGTAGAAATTTCGAGTTTTCACTCATTTGTTAATTTTAGGTCTCATTTAGTTATACATATAAGATGAGATAAAAAAATATATAAATAGTAATGAGATAGTTTATAAATAGTAATAAAATAATTTGAATTATGATGTTTTAAGAGAATTTAGAAAAGAAAAGATAAAAAGTTAAATAAAAATATTATAAAGTTAAAATATTTTAACATAAAATTTTTTGTTTGAGATTTAAAAAAATGAATTATTTTTTATATTTTATTTGAAAGTTTGGAAAAATTGTAATAATTATATAAAAAAAATTGAAAAATTTTAAATTAAAAATATTTATATTTAAATAATATTCAGATATTAAAAGATAATAGATTGAATACTATGTGTGAAACCAAACGGTGCCTTGTTTTTAAGTTCCGGTTAACACGTCTGTTTAGTAGCGACTAGCGTGGTGAAGCATCTCTCTCTTTTACAAGGGTTTCTCGTTAAGCCTTGCTTGTCCCCGCCGTCACACCCACCAGGTACCTCTGAACTCTACCCCTAATACTCGCACCACCTCTATTTTTCGATTTCGTGGTAATAGTTTTCTTGGATATTCCTTCTTCGGTATAGGATCTTTTGTTAGTTTTTTCTCTGGTCTTCATCTTAAACTGGAGCTTTATTGATGCGATTTGATGCTGGCTTAGTTTGGCATTCGTGTTCGCTATTCCCAACTTTGATGTGCTGGAATTATGCGTATCTTGGTTTTCAAATGTAATTTATATTTTATTTCCAGCGTTATTTTAATTTGGGATTTGTATTGTGTGGTAGTTTACGTAGCTGGATCCATTACTGTCTTCCCGATGTAATCCTTATTATTTTTAAATTATTGTTGAGAATCTTTCTATCTTCCAGGTAGACATTAGGGATAGGTTAGGGTTCTGGGTTCTTTTTGGGATGGAAGAAAAAAAATTAGGTTTTACGTTTCCGTTATCTGGATGCTTTTAAAATTTAAGCGTTTGGGTTCTAGCAAGCTACCTTCAGAATCGTCAAAATACATATAACTTGTAGGTTGGAACGGTGGGGAAGGATGCCCTGGTGCTATAAAATTTTTGCAGGGTTTCCCGTTAACACTGTAAATTGAAAGCATGCTTGTTCCTTTTTTCTTTTTTTTTTTTTTTTGCATGTTCAGGCATGACTTATGAGATTGCATAACAACTTGAACATTTCATAATCTTCATGTGTCACTGGAGACAAGCTTTCAAAAAGAGCCTGCTGATGCAAGGCTCATACATCGTACATGCAGTCCAATAATATAGCTTTATTGCAGTGATAAGCTAGTGATACCCCTTTTTATATGGTTCTGTTTTAGTAAAGAATACAGTGGCTTATTTTATTGACATGGAAGAGATAACAGCTAGTTTTTCTGTATTAAAATAGAGGGTGCGGCGAAGCAGTTTTGTATTGATTTAAGTGACCTTTAATTAACTTTACAACTTGTTACAGGGTGAAATTGAACTTCCAAGATGGTGCAGTATAACTTTAAGAAGATTACTGTAGTACCAAATGGAAAGGACTTTATTGACATTATTTTGTCTCGCACCCAAAGACAAACACCTACTGTTGTCCACAAGGGTTATGCTATTTCCCGTCTTCGTCAGTTTTACATGCGCAAAGTAAAGTATACCCAACAGAACTTTCATGAGAAGCTCTCTACAATCATTGATGAGTTTCCTAGACTGGATGATATCCACCCCTTTTATGGGGACCTTCTTCATGTTCTCTACAACAAAGATCACTACAAGCTGGCCCTTGGTCAAATCAATACTGCAAGGAACCTTATTAGTAAGATTGCTAAAGACTATGTAAAATTGTTGAAGTATGGTGACTCACTGTACCGATGCAAGTGTCTGAAGGTTGCTGCTCTTGGCCGCATGTGTACTGTGATAAAGAGGATTGCTCCTAGTTTGGCATACTTGGAACAGATTAGACAACATATGGCGAGGCTACCTTCAATTGACCCGAATACTCGAACGGTCTTGATTTGTGGGTACCCCAATGTTGGCAAGAGTTCATTCATTAACATGATCACCAGGGCTGATGTCGATGTACAGCCCTATGCATTCACAACTAAGTCGCTCTTCGTTGGTCATACAGATTACAAATACCTACGGTACCAAGTCATCGATACACCAGGAATTTTGGACCGTCCCTTCGAAGATCGTAACATTATTGAGATGTGCAGCATCACAGCTCTTGCGCATCTGCGCGCTGCTGTGTTGTTCTTCTTAGATATCTCAGGGTCTTGCGGGTATAGCATTGCTCAACAGTCTGCTCTTTTCCACAGCATTAAGTCTCTATTTTTGAACAAACCTTTGATTATTGTCTGCAACAAGACGGACTTGCAACCACTGGAAGGGATATCTGAGGAAGACATGAAGTTGGTCATGGAGATGAAAGCTGAAGCTATGAAGACTCTGATTGGTCAAGGAGGTGAGGCTACTAGTGACCAGGGGGTGCTTTTGACCATGAGCACTTTGACCGAAGATGGAGTAATTGCTGTAAAAAATGCAGCTTGTGAGAGGTTATTAGATCAGAGGGTGGAATTGAAGATGAAATCCAAAAAGATAAATGACTGCTTAAATCGTTTTCATGTTGCAATTCCAAAGCCGCGGGACCAGAAGGAAAGGCCACCTTATATTCCGCAAGCAGTATTGGAAGCTAAAGCTAAGCAAGCAGTTGAGAAGGAAAAGAGGAAAACTGAAAGGGATTTGGAGGATGAGAATGGTGGTGCAGGTGTATACTCTGCTAGTTTGAAGAAGAATTATATGTTAGCCAACGATGAATGGAAAGAAGATGTAATGCCTGAAATTATTGATGGGCACAATGTATATGACTTCATTGATCCAGATATTTTACAAAGGCTAGAAGAGTTGGAACAAGAAGAAGGGCTTCGGCAGGCTTCGGAGGCTGATGATGATTTTGAGATGGATGGCAAGGAATTAACTCTAGAAGAGCAACAGGCATTGGCTGAGATCCGGAAAAAGAAAAGCCTACTCATTCAACAGCATAGGGTCAAGAAGAGCACTGCAGAGAGCCGACCGATTGTACCAAGAAAATTTGACAAGGACAGACAATTCACAACAAGGAGAATGGGAAGGCAGCTATCTGCCTTGGGGCTGGATCCAGCTTTGGCTATTAACCGAGCCCGTAGTAGGTCAAGGGGTCGGAAGAGGGAGAGGTCACCTGAAAGAGGAGCTAATGATGGTGGTGATATTATGGATATGGATGTTGACACACCTAACAAAAAGCAGCGACTTAGGTCTCTATCCCGATCTAGGTCGAAGTCACGGCCACCTGGTGAAATTGTTCCTGGAGAGGGCTTCAAAGACTCTTCTCAAAAGGTTAAGGCAGTAAAACTTGCCAAGAAATCTGCCAAGAAGAGGAACAAGGATGCTCGTCGTGGTGAGGCAGACAGAGTAATCCCTACTTTGAAACCAAAACATTTGTTCTCAGGAAAGCGCTCTATTGGAAAAACCCAAAGACGCTGATTTACTTGAGGTATATCACATGCATTGCTCTTTTGTTTTTAATTTATATTTTTTAAAATGTTTTTATTTTATTGCACCTATCAAGATTTTACTGTTGCATCTTTTATTGATCCAATCTATTTTCTTTATTTTATAATTAAAATATGCTCTATTTTCTTTGGTGTTCGTGCATGCCTGTATCTGTATGGAATGGATGAAATTGCTGTTAGTCTCCAATTATGTCTTAGGTCCGTTTTGTGTGTGTGTGTGTGTGTGAGAGAGAGAGAGAGAGAGAGAGAGAGAGAGAGAGAGATTTCCGGGTAAGTTAGTTATCTAAAAGTTGACTTGATGCTTAATTATTCCATGTTTGGGAATCTACTTTTTGGATCTTTTGCTGTTTCTGGTCTTTATTGCTTTTAGGTTCGGTTTTTCTTCACAAGGTAATTCTTCAGTGAACAATATGCATTTCCTCGCAGGGAACACAGTTTATGCTTTGTGGAGGGATCGTTCTGAATCTTGGCTTGCTGTTGAAAGAGAACTTTTGTTCTATCGATCTGCTGCTTGGCTGTAGATTGCACCATGGGAGCAGTGTTCTTTTCATTGTTAGAACGTATGCCAAGGCAATTTTGAGCTTGATTGATGTTTGAAGTCATAACTGTCTATGGCCAGTCTTCTTAATTTCTTTGTTTTTGTGGAATGATTGTTAAGGGAATTTTGAGTTTGAGAGAGGTTTTAAGTTATAATGTTGTCTGCGACTTGAATTGGGTTGATTCAATTATTGTTATATCATGCGAGTTCAATCTTCAATGAGAGAGTTGGCTTAATTGATTTTTTTTTTACTACTCTTAGATCCAATTCGCATTACGTTTTCATTTATTAGCGTTTTGGGACTTCTGAGAAACAAATCAGTGATCCCATTTAATAGGGATATTTGATGTGTCTGATACCTGCAATGCATCCCAGATTGTACAAAGATTATATTACAAGGGTAGAAACCATAGAGTAGGGGTGTAGAACCGGGGCCGGAATTTTTTCCAGTCCAGTCCGAAATTCGGAATCTGAGTGTATCTGGGTAGTTATCCACTCGGATTACACCCGGACATTAAGAGAAATCCGGATCCAGTTACATATTCAATTTTATGACCCGGTTATCCGTAACCAAGTCTCTTTTGTTGTTGTTTTTTTTTTTCTTTTTTTTTAAATCCTAAGTCATTTTGGAAGCAGAAATTTTTTCTCTATCTCTTAAGACTACTCTTGAATGATCTTCCAGACGAATTTTTTCTTTTTTCTCAGACTAGGGTTTTCCCAATATCTTAGACAAATCCTCTTCGTTTTTCTCAACTCTCTCAGCTTCTCTCTAGTCGCTTAAATGATGAATCCGAAACCCTAGTCTCAACTTCTGTTTGCCCCATCTCTCTCTCAACTTTGAAACCTATGATATGTTCCTCTCTCTCGGATGGTGAAGTCTTTTCGTTGTGTAAAATGCATGCCCATCTTTTGCTACACTCATATTAATAGATCCGAACATCATTATGCAGATCCGTACTCGATCCTTTAACTTCGAAGTTATAAATTGGCTTCGAAAATGTTTTCACCGTGAAGAAATTAGGACGAGTTTTGGGTTGCTTTATTTTTCCTGGGATTATTTTTGGATCAAGGGTGTAGGTGGTGGACATCATGAATTGACTTGTGTGGATTAGGCCGCAATTGGGTTTTACCGTTCTTACCAAAATATATATACTGTTTAAACAGTAATTTATATATACATATATAATATATATAGCTGAGTCATTAATCGTGCTTTTGAAGAATGAATGGTGGTGGGTTATTATATTAATAGTTGATGCCATTTTCTTAATTTCGATGGATTTGGTTGTATTCAAGAAGCAGATTCAATGACTATGGTATATTGTAGGAATAAACAGAATTACTCACAACGTGTTTGACAAAAGGTTGAGGAGAAAAACTAACTCACTCAAGTTAAAAAGACACGGGACCAAATGAAGAATCTACATTTTTTGTTCTTTGCAATTTCTTGAGTTGAAAAGAATTTGTTGTTGAATCAATTGCACTTACAAATTTAGTGCAAAACTGTAGTTTAATATTTTCTTGTTTAGTAGTCACACAACCATGCTTCTAATTTCTGAATGTGCCAGGATTCAAAATTCAAATGCCTGTTCTATACTGTTCAACTTTTCAAAATGGTTTAAATGTCATGAATGTTCTATAATCCAATACCAGAATTAGGATGGAAGATATGCTGACTGACTTTCATGGCTGAACAAAGTTGCAATAGATAAAAGCAGAGAGTGCCTTTACCAAATACCAACCATGTGTACATGAGTAGTATTATTTTAATTTTCACTCCTGTTGCAAGCATATCTAGGCCCTTTCTTTATAGCACCACTTATTCTATATAATATCTTCCAGGTCTTGTCTGCATAATGGATCTGCTTTTTATAGGTAGTTAAAGCTTGGCCAAAAACATTAGCTAAAAAACTATATATAATCTTAAGGATAATGATACAGTCCCCCGTTGGGGGCTCCCGTTGGGGTGTAGTATTATTTTACATGTATTTTTTTTAAAGTTATTTTTTATATAGATTTTTTAATATTTTTAAATATTTTTAAAAAAATAAAATAAATTTAGAATATCATTAAAAATACACTTTCTTAATAAGAAAGTAAAAAAAAAATCATTAAAAAATACTTCTTTAATCACGAAGTAAAATATTATGATTTTTTTTTATTTTCTTAAAATATTTAAAATTGTTAAAAAAATTTATATAAAAAGAAAATTTTAAAAAACACATAAAATTATACTACTAAACCCCAGCGGGAGATAAAACATTTTCCTAATCTTAATGACTTGTGATATTATCTAATTAAATGCATTCTCCGGTAATAATGCTTTTTGTTTACGTATTGCTTTTTGTGATCATGGTAATTAA
Organism: Juglans microcarpa x Juglans regia; assembly: GCF_004785595.1. Classification (NCBI taxonomy): domain Eukaryota; kingdom Viridiplantae; phylum Streptophyta; class Magnoliopsida; order Fagales; family Juglandaceae; genus Juglans; species Juglans microcarpa x Juglans regia. The sequence goes on from NC_054606.1 coordinate 23,464,295, forward strand.
TTGTCAGAAAATCTGTTTCTGGCACTCATGCTAGAAATATTGCATGGATTTTAAATTTTTTTGGCTGTCACTAGTCGATTATGTTAATTAAAGATGTAATTGGTCCGGTTTTAAAAAAAAATTAGGATTGAACCGGTATGTACCGATTTTATATTTTTTAAAACTGATTAAGCACCGATTACCCTCTTAAACCAGTACCTCTAATTTTACTGATTTTCCGGTTTTAATAAAATGAAAATTAATCATAAAAAAATCTATTGATATAAATAAATAAATAATTGCTTTAAAAAAATCTGTTTTAAATCTACTTTATAAAAAAAATTCTACCATGTAAAAAAATTCTGCTATAAAAATTCTGCTAAAAATTGAAACAAGAAATCTACTGTAAAAAAAGATCTGCTATAAGCCTATAAATATAACTACTACAAAAACTGAAAACAAAAAATCTGCAATAAAAAGAATACTATATAATATTATTATATATAATTATAATTTATATTATTATATATATTATATATAAAAAATTATATATAATATTTAAAAAAATAATTTAAATATATATTATAGTGAACCGGTTCGGTCCTAAAAATCATGGAACCAGAACCGAACTGGTTCCAACTGGTTTTGGCATTTTAGAAACCAGTTTCGGACTGGACCGGTTCCACCAGTTCGGGCTAGTCTAAACCGGTTTTCCAGTTAAAATTTACACCTCTAATGTTAGCTATTGATTTGATTTTTATTATATTTCTTTTTTTACTTATGTTTAAAACAAATGGAATGTAGTTTTAATGGTAGTGTTGGTGATTTTAGTTTAGCTCATATTTCATTAGGCATGGAAGAAAACACTAGTTCTTTAGTGCCTTCCTCCATGAATACCCCAGACTCCAGTCTCGCACCATCTCTCCCTCCAAAATAAAAAAGAGCAAAGAAGGCTACCAACTAATCTATTGTATAAGATCATTTTACAAGAGTTAAACTTGTTGATCCCATTGAACCTAAAACTTGATGCAATTATTACTTGAAACTTTATGAATGCCATTATAAAAATGGCACTTTATCAATGTCACACTACCTAAGATTTGTTTGTCTGGACTCTCCCATTAGAGAGAAAAAAAAAATCTTGGGAATGATAAATCACTATTACACTTTGGAGTTAGGATGGATAATAAATGATCTAGTCCTCAAGTATTAGGAGAATATGATTCTAAAAAATTAAAGGTGGATTACCAATTTTTTTATCCATTGTGAATTATCATTCAAGATTATAGAGTATTCGACATTTTTTGAACTCTAAGATACTTTAGAGCCTAGACACACCTTGTCATCTCGAACTACCTTTCAAAAAGAGTGTATTGATTTATATAATGGGGAGAAGCAAAAGTTGAAAGACTTTGTTGAGCAATCAAAGAGTTTGTTTGACCACCGATATATGGATATCAATGCAAAACAAGAATTATATGTGTATTATGTGTCATTATATTGATCAAAGTTGGGCATTAAACAAGAAAATAACAATGTTTTTCCAAATTTCTAATCATAGGGGTGAGACTATTGCTTGGATGTTAGAGTCTTGCATGATGAATTAGGAGATTAATCACTTTTGTACGATCACTGTAGATAATGCCTCCTCTAATGATGTTGTTATTGATCATGTGAGGAGAAACATAAGAGATAAGGAGTTCATAATTTTAGGGGGCGAGTTTATACATGTGCAATGTGCTGCATATATTTTAAACCTTATTATATATGATGGTTTAAAAATTATACATGATGCAGTAAATAATATTAGAGAGGCAATAAGATTTGTGAGGTCTTCACCGGCAAGACTTGATATGTTTAAAACATGTGTAAAGGATCTGAACATTGAGTGTTGGAAAATGGTTGTCTAGATGTTCCTACTCGATATAACTCAACATACCTAACATTGAGTGTGGGAAAATGGTGTGTCTAGATGTTCCTACTAGATAGAACTCAACATACCTAATGCTTAGTTTTGTTGAAAAAAAAAACTTTTGTCCTAATGGGAGTGAGGGATTCACAGTTTTTGGCATCTCCATATGAGGATTGGCAAATGGTTCGGATTTTTATTAAGTTTCTAAAAGTTTTTTATGATGCCACTTGAAATTCTTCAGCTCATTATATGTGACATCAAATATGTTATTTCAACAAATTTGTACAATTGCGTACACTTTAAACAAAATGTGAGTGTGAGGATGGTGTGTTGATGAGCATGTCGTTTAATATGAAACTTAAGTTTGATAAATATTGGGAGAATATGGATAGAATGAACATGATTGTTTATGTAGTTTTGGTTCTTGACCCTCGATATAAGATTACAACCTTGTCATATTGGTTAAAAATGTGCAAAGTGGATGAATGCGGAGATAGAATTGAGGCCAATGTGAGATTGCTCATGAATTGTTTGATTGAGCCATACCACAAGTTTCATGGGCTAGGTAGTGAAAGATCAAGTATGGCCTATCAAAGTTCCTCAAGTATTATTGGTGAAGACTTAGACTGTGAAGATTTTGATAGAGCTCTAGAGCAATATCTTGAGGAGCAAAATAGTTTGGTACTTAGCTCGGACATGGATAGTTATTTGTCGGATGTTATTGAACCAAAAACACCCAAGTTTGAGATTTTGACTTGGTGGAAGAGGAACTCATTTAGATATCTCATCATTGCGGAGATCGCACGTGATGTATTGGTCATCCTTATTTCCACTGTCACATCTGAGTCCACATTCAGCACCGGTGGACGTGTAGTGGACCCATATCAAAGCTCAGTACCACCAGAGACTATCCAAACATTAATCTGCTCACAAAATTGGTTGGGTTGTAAACCAATTAATTCTTGGGAGATGGAGGATCGTGTAAAAAGCGTTGACATCTAAAGTAAATTATTTGTTAATTTTGAATTTTTATTACTAACTTATCAATTTAACTATCTCCACATTTTTTCTTCTTCTTAAGGTAACCCTCCTCCTTCAACTTCAGCAACTTACATATTCTACTTGAAGATATTGAAGAATCCCTTAAAGGTGTCATTTGAGAGTTTGATAAGGTGCCTTTTATTATTATTACCAGGTGGGAGAAATATATTTGTAAGCTACTGTCATGAGTGATATGGCACAAAGATCACTTTTGTTTAATATATATATATGAATATTTTCAAGTCAATGAGAACACAAAGATAACTGATTTTCATTGAAGGGCACAAACGCTGAGTGAGAAAAACTTTCAAAACAGCTTGCTGGTACAAGGAGTTTTGTCATTAGAATTTGCCAACAAACTGATTCTACTACATTAATAGAGTTATAGTTATGATTGGTTAGCTAATTCTTCTTTTTGGCTCTGTCTATCCTCTATAGTTACTCTTGGCAGGTCCTTCCTTTTTTCTTGAAAGTTCTTCCTCTAAAAGAAGATCAAATCCTCAAGTATTTGTTTCATTTCCTAACTGCGATGTAAAATTGGCCAATTAGTTATCTAAATTCTTGCTTTTTCCAAGAAGTGATGCCTTTGCGATTTTATGTCCCCTTGTTAATGTGAGCAGATCCTCTCTCTAGTTCTGGAGTTGGTTAATTTTTTTGTTCAAGTAGTATTAAATAAGAAAAATAGATGTCTACAAAATTCCTGTTAGGTTGGCATTTTTATACTTCACCAATGCTTACCTCTAGATTTTGTTTGTGATTGTAAGGTTTTGGTCCTGACATTGTACACTTAATTTGATAGATATTGCTTCAACTTGTGTTGCAGATGAAAGAAATCAAATTTTCCTCCAATTTCATATTCAAGATGTGAAGAGTAGTAGCATTATATTAGCCTAATTAGTTATGATGTATTATTATTTATTTTTTTCTTTGTAAATTAATATTTTTCATTGTGATGTAACAACAATATTATTTATTTTGTATTGTTATTTATTTTGTTTTGTTAAAAAAGCTTTTAAAAAGTGTTTAAATTATTTTTTTAAAAAATCTGGGCAATTTAAACATGATCTCATAATTTTTTATTTTTTATTTTTTATAAAAAAGTGCTATAAAAATATTTTTTAAAGTTTAAACATTTTTTTTAAAAGTATTAATAAATCCAGATTAAAACTGGTTAAAATTCGGATACCTATATTTCTAGCCAAAAAAGGAAAAAAATCCATATATCCGAATTGAATCCAGTTATCCGTCTGGATTATTTCCGGATTAATCCAGACGGATTATTGCCCGGTTTTTAGAATCCAAATTTAGAACCAATTATGGTCAGATATTCGGATCCGATTGCACACCCCTACCATAGAGTGAAACAATATAAAGCGATAATGAAAATGGCCCACCATACATATGCAAGATATGTCAGAACGATTATGTTATGGTTCATATGTTTTTTTTAATACACATATGTAAGATCGTATGCTACATTTTAGCATATCCCGAAATGGGTAGTATTTGTTTCAACTTTAGACTATGGAAGCCAGGAATTGAAGTCAATTCCTATTCCCAAAAAATGTAGACGTATTGTGCTTGTCTTTTCTCCATTTACCACCAACTAGGAACCTGGCAAGTCAAAACGCCTGCCCATTCCCATAGATTTTGAAAGTAAAAAGCAAAGCTCCCAAAGTGGTGCTCCTTTTGCTTCCTTGGCACCTCTCCAATGGAGACCTCTGCCATGTCCAAGGTCTCAGCTCTTGTACATATCAACCTTGCCACGTAATGCTTCATTAGGATGGCATTCGTAAATAAACATTATTGGTTGCTTCTGAACATCAAGTCTTGATTATACAACCTTGAATATCTGCATGCAGATATCAAGCCAACGAAGGTTATATCATTATATTATCCGGAGTCTAGCAATGTGGTACAATTGACGAGCTCAATGTGTGCATGCCATGATAATTCATGGCATAATGGCAGATTATTTTCCTGCAAATGCATAGCATGCATCCGGGTTATCCTGGTCATTGGTGGAGGGCTCGACCTCTATCCAGCTAGATCCTGCCATCTTTTTCAACCCCATGCATCTCATTGCATCACGTACCTTACTAGAATCTTCCCATCTATCAGAACTAGCATATGTGTTTGACAATAAGGCAAAAGTCCCAATACTGACACCTCTTGTATCAAGAAGGCATTGCCTGATCCGTTCAAACATCTTCTCATTCCGATGAACTCTACAGCCATTAAGCAAAGCTCCCCAAATTGGTCCCTCAGCTTCCACAGGCATCTGCCTGATGAACTCCTCTGCTTCCTCCAATAGCCCTGCACGCCCATAAATGTCTACCATGCAAGCGTAATGCTGCATTTGGGGCGTGATCCCGTAAACATTTTTCATGACTTCAAAGAACATCAGCCCTTTATCTACAAGCCCTGCATGGCTGCAGGCAGATAACAAGCCAATGAAGGTTACATCATCTGGAGGAACTCCAAGAACTAGCATGAGCGAGAAGAGCTGCAAGGCTTGCATGCCCTGGCCATTCATAGCCATGCCACTAATAATGGTACTCCATGATATGATATCCTTGCAAATAAGCTTGTTAAAAACCTGAATTGCCAGACTCACTTGCCCACATTTAACATACATGTTAATCAAAGCATTTCCCACATTACCCTCCACTGATATGTCACTTCGCGAATCAATGTAGGAGTGCACCCATTGACCCAAACTCAATGCACCAATCGAAGAACATGCTGACAATACACTGACAATCGTGGCCTCATTAGGCAGAGCTTCCCCCACTTCCACCATTTCCTGAAAAACCCTCACTGCCTCTTCACTAGATCCTCCCTGTGCATAGCCACTCACCATTGTGGTCCACGAAAACACATCTCTATTAGGCATGTTCACAAACAGGTACTTTGCGCTCGTCAAAGACCCACATCTTACATAGAAATCCAGTATCACATTACTCAAAATAACGTTGCTTTCATCCATATTCCTCAAAATATATCCATGAACGGCTTTACCAAGCTCAACTGCTCTCAGGCTAGCACAGGCAGACATAACACTAACAAGAGTAGTAGAATTGGGCCTCACATCCATGGAAGAAAACTTAAAGATGGCTTCCTCTTCAAAACCGCACTTAGAAAGCCCCGAAATGATTGAAGTCCAGGAAACAACATCAGGAGAAGATATCGAATCGAAAACCTGGCAAGTGGACACGACGTCGTTCCCGACAAGGTAGAAATGAAGCAAGGAGTTAGATATAAATATATCAGAATAGTGACCAGACTTGAGAACTCGTGCATGGATTTCAAGGCCCTTTTGGCGGGCATGCAACAAGGAACATGCCTTGAGGGCATAGGTGAAGGTGTAATGGTTGTGGGAGGATGGGCGGTGGAGCATTTGGTTGTAGAGAACAAGAGCATTTTGTGGGGTGGCTGAGTTGGTGAGAAGCCCTAACAAAGGATTTAAGAGGAAGGGTTGAGGGTTTTTGAGGAGTTGAGCATGGATCTGGTTCAGTTGTTTTGGGGTCAAGGTGGGCATGGGAGACTTTACCAGCATGGTATATATGGGAGTGGGTAAAAGAAGCCTGCCCAATACAAGTTGTTTCGGCTTAAATAAGGCGTGAGTATTTACGGGCGTTGCCTACCAAGAAAATGATGTGAAGGCCAGATAAACAAGCCTGCCCAATACAAGTTGGAAATCTCAATGTTTTTACAACGTTTTTGTGACGCCCTGTATCCTGGGGTGAATCCTTTTAGCCTGAAATCCACCAAATATAAAACTTAGATACAATAACCCTCCAAAATCAAATACTTCAAACATCCTTTCAAAGAAAGTAAACTCGACACTACTACATATTCTCTAAAATCTCACAAATCTACTTATGCCACCTAGCACTTGTCTCACCTTTCTCTTCTAATCTAGACACGTGTCATTTATTCCAATTGTCACAATTATCAAAGTTATCTGGAAAAAAAAAAAAAAAACAGTAGAGATAAATGGGTGAGTCCACCAACTCAATAAGCAATTAACCTATATAATAGTGGGTAAACATGAACTAGTTATAGAATGCAAAACAAAAGCAAAGTCTCAAAATAGTAGAGCAGTATTTCAGAAATATTTATTTACAATAATAATATAGACAAAAGACATTTGACATAAACATAACTGAAACAACATCACAAAAGAATAGATACCATGCTTACCCTTATGGTAGGGTTGTGCTATTTCCAGCGGCAAACCGGACATAAACAGAAATGAACTCTCCCCCTTTTAAACTTGGGGCACCAAGGGTGCACATATGAAAGACTCACACAAAAAAACCATTTTGTCTCCAAAGTGGGTGCACTTAGAAACAGAGATGTCGGTACCAACATAAATAACAGATGCCATAGTTTTACACCCATAGTAAGGTCAAAACAGAAGCATAAATGAAATGTCATGCTAGAGGGTTTTTGAATGCAATATCATATCATAACAGAGTACTGAGCAGGTAAATATCATATAATCGTATAAAAATTTTAGACTTCATATTCGCTTTTTATGTAGTTGAGAATAGAGTACCAAAAATACTCATGTCTACATAAGTCATGATACAAATATTTTATTTTCTTGTTCAAATACAAAGAATATTGTAGAAAATGACCGAGGTTGTTTTCAAGACAAAAATATGCAAGTTCTTCACAAAATCAATCTCAGTTAGTTTTTAGGCAAAGTCTAGCATAGGAGCACCACTTACTTGAAGTTTTAAATATCTTTGAATTGCCTCACAATAGTGCCATGCGAAAATCTATGGACACCTTTTTTTTTTTTTTTTTTGATAAGTAATAAGTAGATTTTATTCATACAAATGAATCTATGGACACCTAACATAATTAACACAAACTATGTTAATAGAATTAAATTAGCACCTCTAAAATAAGACGACACATACTAAGCCCTGATTTGAAATGAGTAGGGGTGTAACAGGTCTGGTCCGGTCCGGTTTTTCGGTTTTATACATACACACATATAAAATATGGGGTAAGCAGCTATAACCATATATATATATGTATATATGGGGTAAACACTTGAATAAAAATATTTACACATTTGGGATGCTGGGAAAAAACAGAAACATAAAGGATCTGGCATTCCTGGGAAATGAATAAATCAATGTCTTACTAATCTACGTGTAGGATAGAGGTAAGTCACACAAGTCTTGCCTATGCCTACATGATCATTCCCCAAATGATAATTCAAATACCAACCTCAACATATATAAACACCTAGTTCACATAAGCCAAGAGATGTTTTTTGTGTTTCATAAAGGTTTCAACACCAAACCTTTAATATTTTTGTTCTTGGAGAAGCAGAAAACGTGAGGCAAATCAGATGCAATTATTCTTTTTTTTTTTTTAAGTTATAAACCTCATAAAACCCTAATTAGTAATAACACAAACCCAATCACAAAACCTTAATAACACAAACACAATCACAATTCACAAAATCTTAATAACACAAACCCAATCACAAAACCCTAATAATACAAACACAATCACAAAAATCCTAAATTTCGGATTCAAAAACCCTAATAAAACCATCTACCAGATTTGAGATTTCAAAGTAATTTAAAAAACACAAAAATAAATTACCGTGAGGTGAGGCTGAGGGTCTGTGCGTGGTGAAGCCGAGTATCTGTGCATGGTAGCACTGGTAGGCTACGGCTACGTTATGTGTGACGGAGAGTGAGGTTGAGGGACGAGAAAGTGAGGTTAAGGAAGAGAGACGAGAGATGAGAAGTGAGGCAGATTGTAGAGAGATAGAGACGAGAGAGTGAGGCACTAAGGCAGCACCAGATTGGTTGAGTGGGGCAGATTGCAGAGAGACAGAGACAAAGACAGAGATGAGAGAGTAAGGCAAAGACGAGAGAGTGAGGCGACAAAGACGAGAGAGAGGTAGAGACGTTTGTGCGTTGGAGACTTAAGTGATTTTAGGGTTTATTCGAGAGGAAACACTAGAGAGGAAACGACACCGTTTGCCCAATGTGATTCTGTTTTTCTTTTTTAAATGATAATTAATTTTTTTAATCGTTTGGAAAATTGATAATTATAATTTATATATATTTGTAATACATTTAATAGACTATAGTGATTTAGTTATAGTGATTAGTATTAGTATATCTATATTAGTATTAGTTATAAACTTATATATTAGTATAGCTATATAATATATTAGACTATATAGTAGTATTAATATTATACTATTAGTATAGTTATATATTAGTATTGGTTATAAACTTATAGTGATTTAGTAGAACTATATTAGTATAAGTATAACTAATACTATATTATACTATTAGTATTAGTTATAAACTTATAGTATAGCTATATAATATATTAGACTATATAATAGTATTAATATTATATTATTAGTATAGTTATAAACTTATATATTAGTATTAGTTATAAAATTATAGTGATTTAGTAAATTAATATAACTATATTAGTATAAGTATAACTACTAAGCTTAATTATATTAGTATAACTACAAAACAAATTACAAATATTCATATTTAAATTTAACATTTTATGTCATAATTTATAAATTATAATATAAAATTATTTCATATATGATATAAAATTATATATATTATATATACGACTTTCACATATAATTATATATTATATATAAAACTTACATATAAAAAATATTTTGTATAATATTAATTTTGTATAAAATTTATATATAAAATATTAATTTATATATATATATATATTTCTCCAACCGGTCCAGGAATCGGACCCGTTCCAGTCGGTTTTCCTAATATAAGAACCGGCCCCGGACCGGACAGGTTCAAAATAAGGTTGAACCAGTCTGAACCTGTCCAGTTCGGTCCGATTTTCCGACCTAAATTTATACCCCTAGGAATGAGAGATGAGTTGAGTCTCGGTAAAGTCATCTTCAATCCAAACAACAATTACTTCATTTTCAAAAATGTTTTCACATAGGTTCACTAACGATAAACAGTTCAGATACAGGCAATCGGGGGTGGGGAACCCTCAGGAAATCGGACGACGTGGCATTATGCCACGTCAGTCGAGATATATTAAAAAACATATATATATATATATATATTGGAAGGCGTCTTCGTCTTCGTGAAACTAGAAAGATCCAAGCTGTACATATAAAACCCTTTCTACTGGAACCTGCTTTCTTTATAAAAAACTTACTTTTTTTCGTCATGTAAAAATATTACTTTTTCTTCATAAAAAATCCAAGCCAAACATATAAAACCAGAAAGAGCAAGCCACATCGCCTTTCCCACATTGATTGGGTCATCCCCCTCAACTGGAACTGCTACATGCACTTGCATCCTCTACATTCATTGTAAGTGTAGGTCGGTGCTATGGATCCCATCATCAATCTCCTTGAGTTCCTTGTCATCATTCTTTCACTACCATCCTAAAGGCTTCGAAAGGTATAAAGCAAGAGTTCAGCTTTAGAGGTTTCAAAAGCTTACAAATTTACTCTTGGTAGTGGTTGTTCTGGAGCAAACCGAGTGGGTCTTCCAACTTGCTACAGATGGTGTACAGAGCTAACCAAGTTGGTTTTCCAACATTTTGCAGATGGATCAAACCAAGTGGGTATTCCAACTTGCAAGTAGATCTTGTGATGTTGCGATGTACACAAATGCTAAACAATCGGATGTTTGCGATGTGTAGAGGAGAGAAATGTACAGAGAGAATGAGAGAAAGGAGATGGTAGAAAAAAATTAATAGAAAGAGAGGGAACGAAATGAAAAGGAAATGCAAAAAACAAAAAAGTTATCATCAAAAGGAGCATCAGTTACGTGGGGTTTCCCAGCCCGGTCGTAAATAGAGTTTCTCAACGACAAAGGGCGTGTTATGCTTTTCACTTTTCAGTCTAATTTTGCTTTTGCAGATGAAACAGAAAACCCAGCTCCAGATGAAAGTGAAAGAGAAAGGCTCCCTGCGTGATCACAGTGCCGATCTCGTTAAATAAAAATTTGATATAAAATCAAATTAAAGTTAAATAAAAATATTAATATTTTTTATTCTTAACTCAAGATTTTATAAAAATTTGATATAAATATTTTGAGTTAATAATATTTTTTATATTTTATTTTTATGTTAAAAATTTGAGTTAAAATTTTTTTTATATAATTTGATTTTATAAAAATATTGACAAGGGTTGTAATCGAGCATAATCAAGCTGGTCTTTGGCTTGCGAGCTCGGCTAAAGTTAAAATAACCAAGCTCGAGCTCGAGATTTTTTTTTTTTTTTTGTTCGAGCTCAACTCAATAAACTAAACTCTCAACTCGAGCTCAAGCTCATCCCACAAACGAGTTCAAGTCGAGTTGAGCTCGAGCTCAAGCTCGAATTGTTAATTTTTTTATTTTTTAAATAAGATTTAATAATTAATAAATTAAATAAATAAAAAAATAAAAGATCTAATATTGAATTTATACAACTAACAAGTAGAAACTCTATTGAATTATAAAATTTTTAAAAAAGTTATAAATAATTAATATTTAACTAGTTGATATTTATCCAAAATAACTATCAATCCATTATCTTTTAATATCTAAATATTATTTAAATATAAATACTTTTTAATTTTTAATTTTTTTTATCTAATATGTGTAACCAAGACCTAAAATTAACAAAGGAATGGAAACTCGAAATTTCTATATACCTTGAAATTATTTTAGGTTTCAACCCAACTTAGGAAAATTAATTAAGGATATGTAATTCAAAATTTATGCACAACAGAATAAGAATTATGCTAAACACATCCCCAAAATTTTTTGCCATAATTTGTGATACTTTAATAAACCGTGGGCCACACCAATCAAATTACTGATTTTAAATTTTGAGTATTCGGAACGGTGCCAAATAAATTAATTCATAAAATAGACAACAAAAATAAGCTCCCAAACCAGACGCCATAGCTATTTTTTGAAAAGATTAATAATAATTAGTAGAGACTTAGCGCTCGTTTAAATTTAAAGATGAGATAAGTTGAAATGATTTGTGAATAGTAATTAGATTGTTGAGCTGAGATGAGATGAGATTGTTTTTGAGAATGTTGTGGGTTTGGATTAAGAAGTGAGATGAGATGGTTTTAACTTTTTAGAGATTTGATACATGTGGTCCCACCAATTATAATTTTGTTTTATAAATTAACTTTTGCACTATGCACGTATCACATGCACCACACTGCATGCACAATGGAATCAAAAGTGCACGTAACACCGTGAGCCTCCAACCGTGAGCTCGGTGACTATCGTGGCTTTTGCCGCAATGGGAATGGTCACTGATCTACAAAAGTCATGCTCGCCGTAGCCCTGAGCCACGGTGGCCATGAACATAGAGTGCATCCATGAGGGGAAGGGAGGGCAGCGGGTGCACATTGTTGTGCACCCAAAGAGGCCCTCCCCGTGGCTTCCGTGGGCGGGCAGGGTGACAAACCAGCCAATACCAGGATGACTGGCATTTTCTGTCATCGGCAAGGTATTCGTCAACCGCCTAAGCGATGTAGTCACTGGCAACTTCCCCACCGGTTGTTTTCTAGTTGAGGTTGCCAGTGGGTACAACTAGACATGCCAGCGTTTTCAATTGCCGATGTGATGGTCCTTGGCAACAAAAAGTGCCGGTGGGACCTTCCCCACCAGTTGCACAACAGTGGACTCCGGATCTCACCACCCTCCTTCGGCCACGAGCTTTTTGTCCACGAAGTGGTCGACGCGCTTCTTTGCAATGGAAGGCCCTCACCATACTATCTTGCCACCCTCTCTCGTTCACGGCATGCTTACTTGCCACTATGACCATTTTCTCACCTCACCACAGCTGGTAAGCTTCTTGCCCAGTGGACTCCATCACCGCGAGAACTTCACTTTATCATTAGTGAAGTGAAATGATTTTCAATCTGATGAAGTAAAACAAAGCGTTTGGATTAGAGAGTGTCTCTCCATACAAAGTGTGAAACCATCTCATATCTGAATCCAAACCACGCCTTAATAGATTATTCGACAAAATCTGATTAATTTTTCCGTCATAGACAAGAATGATACCTCATTCTTACTACTAGAGACTGAATATGATACAAAAAAAAATAATTTGGAGAGACTTTCTTCCCCAAAATAATTTAGAAGTTTTTAAAGTGTACATTGTTTTTCTAATTTTCAACTTTCTCAAGAACCAAACAAATTAACAAAAAAAGGAAAAAAAAAGAATGAAACTCAAGAGATCCATAAGTAAGGAGGGAAATGAGAAGCCAATGAAAAATTAATACTCAAGAGCTTAACCTAATCCAAACAAAGAAATCTAAGGAACAATAAAAAAAATATTAAAAAAAAGTGGAACTTGGTGATATTTCGAAAACAAATAAGACAGACAGGTGAAAATTACATGAGCAAATCAAGCAATAGAGCTGACTCGAACTTCAAGCAAGCTGCAAGATGAAGGCCTGTATCGCATATAATAGACTACAATAAATAAAGAGATAAATAAATAAATAAAGCAGAAAGGGAAGACTCAAAGAACGTACTTGAGCTTTTCTTTTATGGATTGGATAGAGAAGTGAAGGCCACTTAACCTTTGGAATCAATAAGAATATGCATGAAACGACGAGCGAATAGCAGGGCAGCACAACGTGAGGGAGAGGATGCGATTTGAGAGAGAAGGAGACCAAGAGAGGTGGGAGTGGGGGTGGGGTGAGGCAGAGGAAGTGAGGGAGGCGGTCGTGACTCGTGAGAGAGAGTGAGAATCTAAAAGATAGTTATGAAACTAGGGTTAGCGTATTCTTTTAAGGTTAAAAATGTTATAATTGTAATCTTGAATAAAAAACTTAATGGGTCACTAATGGATTAAATAGGTTAATCCGTTAGTGATCTGTTAATGAATCGTATCTTAACGAATCAATTCGTTTTGACCCAAATTCACTAATATCAAACCCAAAACCATTAATTTAATGTCGTATTTGTGTTGGATTAACAGATCATGTCAATCACTTGGCGTAATGAATATACTATAAGATTTTGTTTTAACTATGGATTAGGCCAAGGCCTATAATCAGGCCCATATATAAGGGTTAGGATCAGTTCAAGACTTTTAGTAAGGTTTCGAGATAGGTACAAGTAGTGGTGTACCTGGATAAACCTCTCGACTCCACTAAACCGCCAAACCTTCCCATTTGTCAAAATACACACATTCACTTGCTGAAAACTTTGTCATCTCATCTCTGAATCCAAACCACACCTTAGTAGATTATTCGACAAATTCTGATTAATTTTTCTGCCACAGACAAGAATAATACCTCATTCTTACTACTAGAGACTGAATATGATACAAACAAAATAATTTGGAGAGATTTTCTTCACCAAAATAATTTAGAAATTTAAAAAGTGTACATTATTTTTCTAATTTTCAATTTTCTCAGGAACCAAACAGACTAATAGAAAAAAGGAAAAAAAATAATGAAACTCAAGAGATCTGCAAGTAAGGAGGGAAATGAGAAGCCGATGAAAAAATAATACTCAGGAGCTTAACCTAATCCAAACAAAAAAAATCTAAGGAACAATAAAAAAAATATTGAAAAAAAGTGGAACTTGGTGATGTTTCAAAAACAAATAAGATAGAGACAAATGAAAATTACATAAGCAAATCAAGCAATAGAGCTACTTGAATTTCAAGCAAGATGAAGGCTCGTATCACATATAATAGACTACAATAAATAGGGAGACAATAAATAAATAAAGCGGAAATGGAAGACTAAGGAACGTACCTGAGCTTTCTTTTATGGATTAGATAGAGAAGTGAAGGCCAATTAACCTCTAAAATCAGTAAGAATATGCATGAAACGAAGAGCGAAGAGCAGGCCTGAATGGCGTGAGGGAGAGAATGTGATTAGAGCAAGAAGGAGACCGAGAGAGGTGGGAGTCGGGGTGGCATGAGGCGGAAGAAGTGAGGGAGGAGGTCGTGACTCATGAGAGAGAGTGAGAGTCTGAGAGATAGTTAGGAAACTAGAGTTAGCTTATTCTGGTTTTAAGGTTAAAAGTGTCAGAATTGTAACTTTGAGTAAAAAATTTAACGAGTCACTAACGGATTAAACGGGCTGACCTATTAGTGATCTGTTAATGAATCGTATCTTAATGAATCAATCCGTCTTGACCCAAATTTACTAACATCAAATCCAAAACCATTAATTTAATATCGTATTTATGTTGGATTAACGAATCATGTCACATTATCAACCCTAGAACTGAGTAGGCGTAATGATATTATATATATACTATAAGATTTTGTTTTAGGTTTGGGCCGGGCCAGGGCCTATAATCAGGCCCATATAAAAGGGCCAGGATCTGTTCAGGACTTTTAGTAAGGTTTCGAGAGAGATAGGTACAAGTAGTGGTGTACCTGGATAAACCTCTCGACTCCGCTAAACCGCCAAACCTTCCCATTTGTCAAAACACACATTCACTCGCTGAAAGCTTTGCCACCCAGACAAAAAATGGTGGCTCTGGAGCTCTTCCACTCCTCCGCTCTCTCTAAAACCCTTTCCCTCCTCTCCCCATTGGCATTTCCCAAATCTCCCCTTCCTCCCTCCCTCTTCCCTCCAACTCTCCGCTCTCTCTCCCTCTCTCCCCTCGCCTTCTCTCTCCCAAAACGTTCTTTTCTTCCCCATTGCCTTTCCCGCTCCCCTCACGCCAACCAACAGCAAGAAGAACAAGGAAAAGAGGAGCTAGAAGAAGAGGAACTCGAAGAATTCGGCGAGGACGAGGAAGAAGGCGATGAATCCAAAGGCGAGGATTTTTCGGATGTCGACGTCGATGCTCTCGAAGAAGAAGCGAGATATGCGTTTCTTCAATACTCTAGCTCGTTGTCGAATGAATTGAGAATCGGTTAGTCAGGACTTTACGTTCTATGTGATTTGAGCATGTATTGTGCGTGTGTGTGTGTGTATTCATTTATGCTTGTGTTTGTGTATGTGAGTTGATTTCAGAGGACGAGGCGGATGATCAAACCCGCAGGAATAAAAAAGGGGGATGGCGTGAAACTAGGACTACAAGTGTTAGTAGCATCTTTTTGACAAGCTGTTATCGTAATTTTTGTCTACGTGAAAAACTTGAGAACACAAAGTTCCACTATTTGCATATATCGCTTCTATTTTCCGTGATATTTCTGAAGTTTACTGCTGAATTAAAAAGAGAACCACAAGACCTTTCAAGTTCGAGTGATGGAATTTCTTTTTTGATTTGTGGAGTGATGGAATTAAACTGATATTTCTTGATGATGCTCAATGGGAGCTTTCTATTTCGAGTAGAAAAGGACAATAGTAGTTGCTTGCTAAAATTTAAAAACTTGACGTGCAGATCCCCGACCATCTTCTTCCGAGGGTTACAATTGTTGGAAGGCCAAACGTTGGTAAATCAGCATTATATAATCGTCTTGTCGGGGTATTCAATCATTATTTCTGGCTCCTGACTTTCCGATTAGTATTGTTAGTTTTTCCTTTTTATGAAAACAGAAATATATTGAGATTTTTTTTTTTTGATAAGTAAACAAGTATTATTAATCCAAGAATGGGCAACAACTGCCAATTACAAAAGTCATTATGCCCTATCTACGTAGGCGCATTAGAAACTAAGAAATCATGAAGGTCCATGTCATTAAAGTCCACAGTAATGGCCCAAGTACAAAGAGTTCTAAAAAATAAAACTTTTAGCTCCGCCACAGATCTCACTTTGTCTTCAAACGTCCGCTCATTGCGCTCCTGCCCCAAACACCGCATAATACAAATAGGGATCATCTTCCAAACCGCTTTGATCTGTTGTACACCTTGAATGGAGGTCTAGCATGCCAATATTTCCACCACGGTTTCCGGCATAACCCACACTAGATCCATTCTTGTAAAACCTCATTCCAGAGAGTCCTAGCTGCCTCACAATGTGAAAATAGATGATTCACCAGCTCACCCCCTCTTTTACACATGCAACACCAATCTGCAATGATTATCCTCCTTTTTTTCAGATTATCTGTAGTGAGAATCTTGCCTAAGAAAGCTGTCCACACAAAGAAAGAAGCTTTGGGAGGAGCCTTGTGCCGCCAAAGCCTTCTCCAAGGAAACTGTACCTCAGGTTCTTGTGTGAGGACCTTATAAAAGGAACGAACAATGAACACCCCTCTCCGTGCAGGAATCCACCACAAACCATCTTCATGCTGGATATTCGGACGACAAGAATACAAGAGACTATAAAAATCTGCAAAACTCATTATCTCCCAATCCTGTGCCGCCTGATTGAAATTGATATTCCAATGAATACTCCCTCCCCAGATTCCCATAACCTCCGCCATTGTGGCATCTTTGGCACTTGCGATCAGGAAAAGTATAGGAAACAAATCTTGGAGAGCACTGTTGCCACACCAAGCATCCTTCCAAAATCTGATCTTGGAACCTGTACCCAACTGAAACCTAGTATGATGATGGAAGACCTCCCACCCTCTTCTTATATGCTTCCATAGCCCCACTACATAGGCGCCTCTATCTTCTGTACTACACCAACCCTCCCCTAAACCACCATATTTGTTCTCGATCACAGTTTTCCATAAGGCTTCTGGTTCCTTGATATATCGCCACAACCATTTGCCAAGTAATGTCCGATTAAACAACCTCAAATTATATATTGAGATTTCTTAAGGAAAACCTTCTTACAACATCAACTTATATAATCAAAGAAGTATTGCCGAATCTCTGATTAGTATAGTTGGTCCCTCATACTCCCTGAACTCACATTGAAAATTACACATATATGTTTTCACATTGTGATAGTTGACTTTCTTCTTTTTTTATTAATATAGGGGAACAGGGCAATCGTGGTGGATGAACCTGGAGTTACTAGGGATCGATTGTATGGTAGGTCTTTCTGGGGGGAGCATGAGTTTATGGTAGTTGATACCGGAGGTGTTATCAATATTTCAAGGTCACAGACTGATGTTATGGAAGATTTGGCTATTACAACAACCATTGGTATGGATGGGATTCCACTGGCCTCCAGGGAAGCAGCTGTTTCCAGGATGCCAACAATGATTGAGAAACAAGCTGCTTTAGCCGTGGAAGAAGCATCTGTCATAATATTTCTTGTTGATGGACAGGTATTTTGTGTTACCATGCAATTTATATAAAGTGGACAGCTGTCGTCTGTTTATCATTTTCTTCAAACTCATGAACGTCTTCTCTGAAATGTGTATGCTTATTAGTACTGGAAAGGGTATATTCATTTTTGACATGCTTGGAACTTTGAACTCTACTGGTGAATGAGTCTATCATATAATCAGTTCTTTTTGGTGTAGGAACTTGATCTGTTAGGCAAAAATTAAGGTTTGTTGCCAAGGAAGTGATCTCTTTGTTTTTTTATCAGTAAGGAAGTGATCTCTCTGTTGAAGACTACTTCCCAAGGTGAATAACATCTTGACATATCAGAGGGAGCTCTTTTCCCCCTCGAAAGGTCTTATAAGAAAAAAAATTCAATCTACAAAGGTGTGATGAGTTAGTTTGACTTTCAAATTCTTGAGGGTGGTAACCAATACTACAAGCATGTCGTAGATGAAGGTCGGCTAGCTGTATAATCAGGGTAGATTTTCTGTGGATAATTTGTTACAATCTGTAAGGGCTTAAACGTTAGCCAGATGCACAAATTTGCAAGGGGCATTTTGGGTATAAAGAGAGCTACATTCCCCTGATAGATCAAGTTTCCAATGCACGCTCCATGCTCCATCATGCCTTGAAACTAAACCATCACTTATAGGGGGACTGTTAATTTGAAGGTATATTTGTTCCTTATCGTATAAGTGATGGTTTGTTTCTCTCTTTTCTTTTTTCAAACAAACAATCGTTCTACTCATCTGGAAAGTTTTGTTTATTCCCCAGTTATTGTCTTTTGAATGGGCAAGCTAATCTAATTTTTGTACTACAAGGAATTGATGATAATGCTGAACAGGCAGGTCTGACAGCAGCGGACGAGGAAATTGCTGACTGGCTGCGGAAGAACTACTCAAATAAGTTTGTCATTCTTGCAGTTAACAAGTGTGAATCTCCACGTAAGGGAATGATGCAAGCATCAGAATTTTGGTCCTTTGGGTGAGTTTTTCTTTTACAGAGAGTATTGGAATTCTATCAAATGGCAGGCGCGTATTAGTTAATAATGTGAGTTGTCTATTTATAAAACGATGATTCATTTCGTACACATATATAATGTAACAAGGTTGTGGTTATATGTGTTATTGCACTATTTTATGACATATGTGCATGATTGTGAAATTACACCTTAAGCACCAAGTAGCATCAGTTCTTGTGCTTCATAAAATGTGATAACATCAAGCCTGTACTGTTACTCCTGACACTTGAACTGCATTGCTTTCTTAATAAACACAATGATTTTTGTTTCGATACCGTCTTGTAGTGCTATTTGATAGCACTCTCTGGGTTAACATCAAAATCTGTCAATTGGTTGAGCTTTGTGATATTTGATCGATGGAGTAATGCTGTTCTTTTGCAATTTTTTTTTCCCCTGGGTAAAAGTCACTTATGCATTTAAATGGGAACTGATTTTTTTGACAGTAAACAGCTTCCATCTTAAAATGCATAAGAAACCACAGTTATCTGTCATAAAGCTTTCACTCTTGAGCGGGTTTTTTTCAAATCTTCATTTAGTTTGTCTGCTGTACTTTGTTGGTTTTGCTGGAGGGGGTCTCAATGATGACAATTGTCAAAAGAAGAAGGTGGGCAGAGAGAAGATTGTTTTTTCCATTTTTTCTTCTTCCTGTGATTGTTTTTCAGTTTCTGAAAATCTGTTCCTTAGACAAGCACAGGAAACGGTATTAGGACTAGATGTCTTTCCTCCACTGAAAAGTGGCAGTGATTGATACTGATGACATAAGTTCAATTAGGGGTGAAAATTTTTCAGTCCAGACTGAATTCACTCCTAGTCGTCTCAGTCCACACTGTCTCTAAAATTTGGTTTTAGGTCTGGTCCCGGGGTGTGGTTTTTTGGACTGGACCGGGCGGAAACCAACCAAATCACTTACATTTAAATATTTTTTATGTATAATGTATTATTTTATATAGTAGTTGTATAAGTTAATTATGTAATTTTCTCTAATCTATCAACATTGACCATATAAAATGTAAAATAATATATGCTATCAATTAACTAATATATCATATGATAATATATGTTATTATATGTGGATACATACTCTACGAAAGTACTAAGTAAGTAACTATTAACATCATAAATATATTATATAATTATAATTAATTATTTTTTAATTAGTTAGTTACATACCACATTAAGAGCTCACTTAATTTTGATTTTACTAATTTAATTAATTTTTTGTATTAATTAATCTACCAAAAAAGAAAAGATGAAAAAAATGTTCTTATCTCATATGGACCGATTGGGACTGACCAGACTGGTAGTGCTTATGGTAATTGGTCCAGTCCGGAAAAAGGGTGGACTGAAATTTTTGGTCCATGACCCCACCCCGTACTAGACCGATTACACCCCTAAGTTCAATCACTCCGGGTATTCTAATAATCACTTTAAGTGTAGTCCTTTTGTTATTGTTGGATATGTTGTGTTTCTAATGATGAATCTTCATTTTAAATGGTTGTACAACTCCTTGCTAACAGTAGTCATAAATATGATCTTCTCGTTACATGGATTTTTTTGGCAGACTTACAGGTTTTTCCAAGACAAGTTGAGTGACTAGAAATTTAGGGGGACATAATATCATTATTTTGGTAACGAAATTCAAGTTTCTCCATTTCAATGTCAAAGTAATGTCTCCAAGTGCTGATACTTGCATCTTTCATTATTAACACAATCTGTTTGTATCATTAGCATTGTAGCATATATGTGGTGGACTTAAATTCTCTGTTTCTTCATGAATCTGGTTCTTATTACCTCCTTTTTTGGTTGATCAACTAGGTTTTCCCCACTTCCAATATCTGCTCTTTCTGGGACGGGAACCGGAGAACTTCTTGATCTTGTTTGTTCAGGACTTCAAAAAATTGAGGTTCGTCCATTGACAAGTTGAACTATGAATGTTGTATTAGTACTGAGTTTTGATCAAATTGGCTATCTTCAACTGTTTAACATCTATTGATTATGGTTAAAGGATCAATGTTTGGGATCTTTTCATGGTAGGCGTGTTGATGGGTACAAGTCTTCTGTAGCTTGCAATTTTAAAAATATATTGCACCTTCTGGCCGTTAAAAACTGTAATGTACACACTTGCTTCTCTTCCCTCTCCCCCCTTCCCGAAAAAAAGGGAGGAAGAAAAGAAGATATAAGCAATTCATAAGCCTGTACATCTCGTGCATTTAAATTGTTTTTTATTTATTATATCATCTGCTTATTCTTGTATATAGGGTCCAGAAAATCTTGAGGTAGAAGATTATGTTCCTGCAATTGCCATTGTCGGCCGACCGAATGTTGGTAAGAGTAGCATTTTGAATGCATTGGTTGGAGAGGATAGAACAATTGTTAGCCCAATCAGTGGTACTACTCGTGATGCTATTGATACTGAATTTACTGCACCAGATGGCCAGGTTTGATTAGTTTACAATTTCGATTTGTCATTGACCGCTACTACAGTTGTGTTTCTGGTATTACTTTTTAACTTCTGTATAGCTAGGTGTATTTTATTATAAGTATGAGCCAAATAATCCATATCATTTTTTCATACCTCCATGAATGGAGATTTCAGATTCTATCCTATTTATGCGTCCCAATGTTGGGAATTGCTATACCTAAATACTGTAAAGTAAATAGGACATTTCTAGAATATGCTTATAATAATTTATTTTGGGTTGCACGTTGATGTGTAGCTGAGGCCCTTAGCTGGTTATCTCAAGGTTTTCTTGTTTGTTTTTTCTCGTTTAATATGGAAATATAAGAATGGGTCTTGCTTATTGAGTAATATGATCTCAAGTTTGTTGGTTTGCATGAATTAAAAATGTATTGTGCTATCAGACCAGTACTCTTTATGTGCTTCAATATGCTTGAATAGGAGACTAAGACCTGTAAATCTATGAATCATCAATCAAAGTGAAAAATGTTTTTACTAAACTTAGATCTCACTTACTTTAAAATGTTTGCTTGTTTTCAGAAGTTCCGGCTTATTGATACTGCTGGAATCAGAAGAAGGGCTGCTGTAGCTTCTTCTGGCAGTATGACAGAGACTTTATCAGTGAATCGAGCATTTCGTGCAATCCGTCGTTCTGATGTTGTCGCTCTTGTCATTGAAGCCGTGGCTTGTATCACAGAACAGGTACTTTGGCCATGTATCTTTCTGGGTCGTAAGCTCCATAATGCTGTAAGAACATACTTAGGTTTTTCTGCCATATTTTATGTCTATGGTGGATTTAACAGGCTGTAGGACAAGCCCATGGGCTGTCTGTCTTATTTTGTGCTGGGAACTGCATTTCACCTTGTTGCCGCATGTGCTAAAATAATTGTGCCTGTCACGAATTGATCAAATAAAAAATCGTGCTGGGAACCACAGGATATCCAGGATCTATTTTCCTTATGTTAGATATTGTGTGCAATAGATTTTTGCCGCTCCTGACCTGAAATGTGATGTGTGTTCATTTAATTTCGAAATTATGATGTCATTTGAAGTGTATTAGGTGAAGGTAGATCTTAATTATTCAAACATATGAAGTGTTTATATCATATTTTTGGACGACAGGAGAATTTTGCTTCCATGTGCATGAAACAAAAAAATTGAGGTATGCAATGAATTTTATGTTGCTATGGTTCAAAAGGTGATGAGCAATAGAGTAAGAACACTCCTGGAAACAATGCATCTGTAATTAAGGTTTTGGCATGTGCATCCCTTGCCAGTATTTCCCTAAAATCCATCATTTTTAATGTTAATCTATCTTGTTATATAAGCTTGTGGGCTTACTATTGTCTATAAGCTTAACACACACTAACATCCCCCATCGTGTTTTATCCTGTCCAGCAATCTTGGTCCAAGTCTAAGGCTTACTCATGCAGAATAGATGAAATTATCAGAAAAAGATGTTTCCTATGATTTGAACACAAGATTGAAGAGATAAGAAAGCTCGGGTACCATGTTTTGGAATTGAAACATGAGCTTTGTCAACTGCCAACTCCATATGATATCCCTCTCGAAACAAACTTCCAATTGAGGAGAGTCGGCCATGGAGTTACCGGCTTCTCCATATTTATCATAATAAATTTGAATTTCAGATTGCCCTTGTGAAGACATTACTATTTTGACAGAATGTAGAAAGAATGGGGATTCCATCTACGCTTCTTTTAGCACTTATGGCCATTGTTTCCAAACCTGTTCCATTGACCAAAACAGGAAGAGTATGCTAAAAATTTTGCGTTGTCAGCACCATCGGCCTGTGACTTGTCATATATGAAACCAAGAAAATTAAAAAGTTAAAAATTTCATCAATTATTTACAGAAATGTTAATCTAATCAAGTAAGGATGGCATGAAATAATTCAAAATCTGTTCTAAAGAGCTTGTATGTAATGCTTTATATGTTAAGTGTGTATACTCAATAAATTTCGCGTGTTCTGAAAGATTCAATTGCCTGGCCATCTCTGGGCATTTCTTAACAGAAACCTGATTATCATGGTTATTGGTTTTTTTTTTTTAGTTGGGTTCAGGATGGTCAGAAGATACGAGTGTTTTGAAAGTAAAGAGTTCTCTTTCAAAATACCTAGACTGTATCATAGTTCACTACACAACCAACCTTTGATGCGTAATATTGGTTATTAGGTAGGATTCGTACCCTGTCATGTATGGTTTTAAACATCAAATAGAGAAAGAAAAGCAGATATGGCAGTTGAAAATGTTGTAGACGGCCTCTTTCCCTAACCAGTGACTTTCTTACCTTGCTGTCCACTCTATTTATTTGTTTTTGCCTCCTCAAGAACTCATTGATGCTGCAGAGAGTTGTATAACTTGTATTTGTTCCTTTTTAGTTGTTTTAGATTTGTATATAAAAGAAAGTTATTTTTGAGTGCATAGACTGCCCTTCTGATTTTTTGAAGTCTAGGTTTTGCTCCTTTGCCTTCTTATCAGGTGACAGGCTTGATGTTTTCTTTTCACCAGCAATTGATTTTTAATTATATTGTATTGTATTTCCTGAATGGCTTAGGATTGCAAGATTGCCGAAAGGATAGAAAGAGAAGGGAAGGGGTGCCTGATAGTAGTTAACAAATGGGATACAATACCAAATAAAAATCAGCAGACTGCAACATACTACGAGCAAGATGTTAGAGAGAAGCTCCGTGTTCTTGATTGGGCGCCTATTGTTTATTCAACTGCAATAGCTGGTCATAGTGTTGAAAAGTATGTTCAACTGAACTATTATCTTTGGTTTCATTGTACAGTCCAGTTGCATTGTTTACCAAATTCCACCCTCAAGTGACCCCTATTCTCCGTTGGTCACTCACTCTCAGAAAATGTAACACCCCTAGGTACTGATTGTCATGTACATTTGTAGCTGAATGCCCGGTAAAGAGATTCAACATCTTGAAAAAATACCTAATTTGTTTAATCATCAAAACTAACTTAGCATAATAGAGTTTCATAATATAAAGCTAAAACACACAAATAATATAAACTAGTTCTATGTACCAAAATCACTTATTCAACTGTCTGATCGTAACTAGACCCATGTGGTACTAACACTCATTCAAGGTCCAAGTCTCTAGAAAAATAATCTACTCCTGGCACTTTTGCTCTGTATCCACACAATCATCATCTGGGACATTTAAAACATGAAGACATAGAAACAAATGAGTCGAAGACTCAGTAATAGCACATCATTCTGTAAACTTAGCTTAGCTTAACATTAGACTTAATTTCGAAAACTCTCATACATCTACATACAATGCACATAGCATATAGATCATTCATTAGTAGCATAAGCAGAATCAAACATAATCATGGCAATACATGTAACATGAATGCATGAATAACTGACCCCATGCATTTCCTATCATTCGTGCATAACTTATTCATCTTGTCTTTCACTTACTTAGTGGCCATCATAATAACGTATGCGCATCAGTCCAATTGTCGTTGACCGCATAAATCGTAGCATAACATATGGTGAACCATGTTTAGGTCCGTGGCACCACATAATTCATATGGTGAACCACACTTAGGTCTGTGGCACCGCAAAATTCATATGGTGAACCACGCTCAGGTCTATGGCACCTCAAATATCATAGCATACATATGGTGAAACACGCTTAGGTTCGTGGCACCGCATAATTCATATGGTGAAACACGCTTAGGTCCGTGTTACCGCATAAAATCATAACATAGCATATGATGAAGCACACTTAGGTCCATGTCACCAATTACATTATAACATACTTATGGTGGACCACGCTTAGGTCCTTGGCTTGCACATCCACCCATAATGTAAGGCCAATCTTAATTTACTTATCTTTCACATGAATTCTTACTTATCTTATCATGATGCATATGAACATTTTGATTTCATGACTTTCATGGCGTATGTTACTCATATGCATGACATATCATTGATCATGGAATATTAACATGAATTTTACATAATTATATCATAAACTTCATAACATGACATGAGCATTACATGGCATAGCATAACATAAGCATTCCATACATAATGTAACAGACATACCATTCAGCATAACATACGCAAGTGCATCATACACATGATCATAATTCACTGAGGGTTCATAAAGAGGGGCTAACCTTGAATTAGCCGTACATAGCATACATAGGTGAACAACTCTTTTTCATGCAGACTATAATAATTACAGCACACATAAAAGTTATGATCTACTTACCCTTAGTGCTGCTTCCTGGATCCTACTTCGTAGCTTGTTACTGAGAGAAAAGGGAGGTGCGACGGCAGGTTTGGGTGCCCGGACTGAATCGCAAAATTCACGGTGGCTTCCTCTCTGTGCGATGGCAAAGTTCAGGACAGCGAGTCTGATGGAAAGTGGCTGACTGGCGGTTTCTGTGGCTGCCGAGTGGTCTTCCGACTTTCTCAGGTGGCTGTGGTTTGCTGTGAGAGTGGGTTGGCTGGAAAAATGGAAGTCTCGGGTTGCTGTGATGAAAGAATGGTAGCTTGGTTGTGGCTTGTGGCTTGCTATGGGAAGAAATTTTGATTTCACTGAGATCAGGTTCTGGCCGTGAGGGCTTGCTGGCGTGAAGGAGGAAATTTTGTGGAGGAAAGAGAGGATTTATAAGTGAGGGTTTTTGGCACTCAAATCCTTCGGTTACCAATTAGGAAATTATTCAAACTAGGAAATCATTAGAGGGATATATGGGCTTGAAGAGAGTGGAAGAATCCCACTCGAATAAAATTACCACCTCAACATAAAAGCAGATTTTATTGAAAATACTAGAAATACTACTAATAATAATTATTATTATAAAAATAATAATTCTAAACCCTAATTTAGACCTCTGTATGTTACAGAAAAGGCATTACGTACATGAAATATGAGTGTCTTTGCATAAAAGGTCCCAGGGCCTACATTGATCGCCTTATCCTCTTGCCGAATGCAGGATCATTGTCTCTGCTAGTACAGTTGAAAAGGAGAGGTCAAGAAGACTTGGTACTTCCATACTAAATCAAGTTGTACGGGAAGCTCTAGCTTTTAAATCACCTCCAAGGACCCGAGGTGGCAAGAGAGGACGCGTTTATTACTGTACTCAGGTACCTTTTCTTTATGCTAGAACTGAGATACTGAACTAAATTTTGGCAAAAACTAGTTTCGTTCAACTCCTGCTATAAGGCTCATGCCTCATGGACCTCTGGCACTGCCCTTTCCAGCAAATTTGAAAATAATTACTAGATTACCCATACTTTAAAATCCTAGAAAACTTGATTAAAACTAAGCCAGAAAATTTTTTATGCAAATAAACATAAGAATAAGACTTTGTAACTAAAACAGCCTAACAAGGTTGCCAATTAGACCCCACATTGAAACTAGGCCAAAATTCTAAAATCTTTCTGCATTTCATCTCGTTTTATCTTGAGCACTCTGTTGTCTAATCAGAAAAAAGAGTATTTAAGAGGTGACTGGGGTTAAGGCTCACTTTCCAAAGAACTGGAAAGCAGAGTGCTACGCCGGGGTGGGGCTGATTGAGTTGTTTTATAAACCTTTTTCTTCTATACTGCCGAGAATGTAATTTAAGAAGTAATCATATCAATGAACTTGGTTATCCTTTGTATTTTACTTGATATACTTTTTCAGGCTGCCATAAGGCCACCCACATTTGTTTTCTTTGTTAATGATGCAAAACTTTTCCCTGAGACTTACCGGCGCTATATGGAGAAGAAATTGCGTTCAGACGCAGGGTTTTCTGGTACTCCAATTCGGCTTCTTTGGCGCAGCAGAAGAAAAATGGAAAAAGATGAAGGTCAGTAGCAACCTTTTTGTAATTACATGCTTGTATCTTTCATGTTTCCCCCCTCCTCATCTCACTCGGATCATATTTTTGCTGCCATGCCAACCCTTTGGGTATAACGTTGCATGCCCTCTTCATTTAAAGGTTTAAGCACGAAAACAATTGCCTATAAATTGTTTTCGTACTTAAACAATTGTGAAGAACCTTGCAAGGGATGTGAATTTAGGGATTTTTTCTTTAGCTCTTTAAGTTTATGGGTGAAGAACCTTTTGCAAGGGATGGGAATACTTGTAATGTTTTGTTTTAATTTTGTTTTTCTTTAGCTTGTATTTAGGTATAATCACTTGTATACTTCCTGTGTACTTGGCTATGCCTATTTACTTGGAATAAAATTTCTTATTACCTATAAAAAAAAAACAATTGTTTTTGTACAAAACCTATAGGCAAAAGCCTATAGGTTTTGTTACTTGTAAAAAAAAACAATTTATAGGTTTTGCATGATTATCTTTTGACTCCCTGTGTTTTTAATTCTATCGTTTTACTCCCTAGGTTTGACAATTTTGTCAATTAGGCCCCTCCATCAGATTTCCTCTAACTAATCTAACAAAATTGCTGGGCATGGGGCAGATGACGGAGGGATCTATTGATAAAATTGCAAAACTAGCAGAGAAAAACGAGAAAATTGAAAACCTAATAAGCATAAAGATGGGTGTGCAAAACCCAGAGGTTGGTTTTTGTATTTAAAGTTGGGAGCTTTTGATGATTCCATAAACAAAGAAAACCAGCGTATGATACATGTGGCAGCACCTCTTTTACACAAATCTGCCAATGCACAGACTCACAAGAGCATGATTTTGCATGTCCTTTTTATGGTATGTGTTTCTTTCAGTTGGCATGAGAATGCTGGCCTGTTATTTATGCACGTATGGTTTTGCATGCATGCCTGCTTCCATTTGTATCACGTCATGTTAGGTGATGATCCCATTCTTGATAACAGTGATGATACACATACAATCTTTTCTACAACCCCTTTTGCAACTCTTTTTTAAATAGACGGCAATTATGTAGAATTGAAATTCTCATTAAAAGAACTTCAGTATTTTTTGTAAAGTTGCACTACTACATTGCATAGTTATAAAAGAGTCGAGCTACTCTGCCTCCCAGAGTAGCTTGCTCAATGTGACTGCTAGTTCAAATGTTTGTTTTTATTTTTTTCTCATTTTTCTTTTCATATTTTTTAACATATTTAAATATTTTTAAAAAATAAAAAAAACCACACCAATACACTAAAAATCACTTTCTTAATCATTAAGTAAAAAAAAAAAAAAAATTAAAAAAATTAAATATGCAAGTGGTCAAAGTGAGGTGCCAAAGTGAGGAGGCAAACTAGCATTTTCCGTTATAAAATAGTTGTAGGAATATCATTATTCTTCTTGATACTGTAGTTTGTGCCTTTGAAATGTCTTGTAAAATGGAATCAGTTCCGTTTCCTAACGATTTTTATTATTTCCAGAAGAAAGAATTTTACTTACAATTATTAAAGTCCCACTGAAATGTATAATGAAGTTTAAACGACTATGGTTTTGTTTACAGGCAGAGCTGCAACAAGGACACAAGCAAATTTTGTTGCGCGTGACGGAAATTTGGCATTAGCTTCATGACTAAACAAGATTCTTCCCATCCCACACAACCAAGCTTTTCCTCCCCCTCTCCCTGCTGTTGAGTAAAAAAAGGTTGTTTCCAAGGAAAAATTCCAATGGTTGATTATTGAATGGTCGAGGAGAATCCGGAAAGCTGCTTGTAAATTCCCATGCGTCTCTTGCTGATTGGGAATGGGAGTTAATTATAATTCTGCTGCGAAAGCAGTAAAATAAAAGGAGTGACAGTGCTTGCTCTTCTCCTGATTAGTGATGCTGGTCATGTGAGCTTGTATGTAAATCAGATATTTAAATCTATAAGAAAGGAGTGGCTTACATTATACCAGGTACATTTGATATGAAATAGCCGATTATTCATTAATTTTGGATACACTTATATGTGAATGTTGTCAGTTGTTACTTCCTAGTTGTTTAGCGGTCTGGTGTAATTTTTAGTAGCTGGAGGTTGGCTGGGTTTTTTAATCATAGTGAAGCCCACCTTCAACTAGCTATCATACTAAATTTTTTGGAGAATGTGTTGTCTAGTTTCTTTGCTTTACCTTGTTTCAGAAGCAATCTTGGATTGGTTGATGACGAACTCTCATAACTATGTGTTTGCTGCTATGAATTGACAGGAGAGCCCATTCCTGTTCTTCAGAGGAAACCCATCTTGAGGACCCCATTGAGTTGGGAATACTACTATTAAACCATGGGATCAGGATTTACTATAATCCTTTTAACCCAAATACTTTATGAGAGTTGAGCTTGAACAGCTCTTATGCTCTTGCGTTACTTTCAAAGTAGACCCGTCCCCATCGTTTGGAGTCTGAGTTATGTTTTCTTTCTTGCACCATCTTCCTTATTGTCGGTGCACTTAATGAGGCCTCTCGCCTCGCCTTATTCATTTGAGCCCACCCTCCATTTTAGCTTTATGTGGTTTTCCAGCTTCACCCGCTCTTTATAATTGAGGGCTGTTATGGGTTCTTCTCCTATCACTATCACTGTCACTCAACTTCTATTTTTAAAGAAGTGTCCAATCCATTATAGAGAATTCTAACCTCCAATTTCACTCATCCTTAACATGTTTTCTTTGTTTAGAGAAAGAGGTTATACATCTAAAACATTAGTGTCCATAAGGCTTGGATTTGGTTATTAATATTCTCCTTTCTTCTCCCATTGTTTGAATGAAGTTTGGTGGCATTCAGCCTCCAAGTTGCTTGTATTATATAGGCTAGAGATTATTGGTATATTTAATGGATGTATCAGCAGACATGCAACCAGAAGCACGATATCCCCATGTGGGTTTGATTTATGACTTTAACTCTCTTGATTCAATAGTTGGCAGCCTGCCCTTCTTCAAATTTAATGAAGGTTGGTGTATGGGTTTGTTTTCATTTATTTGTTGAGTTTTATCGTGTATGAGAAATGCAGTCTCCATGTCTCACAGTAACAATATTGTCCTATTATTGGAAAATGTTGAATCCTGGGATGTTCCCATACTCCCATGAAACTCATTGGTAATTGGGATTAGGACGAGCTTCTGTTATTTCCTTTCCCTATTTTAAAAACTTCATTGAAATTTAAGGTATAACATCTTGATGGTCTAAGTTGGGTTATATGAGACTGGAAA
This sequence comes from Juglans microcarpa x Juglans regia, assembly GCF_004785595.1. Taxonomy (NCBI): domain Eukaryota; kingdom Viridiplantae; phylum Streptophyta; class Magnoliopsida; order Fagales; family Juglandaceae; genus Juglans; species Juglans microcarpa x Juglans regia. The sequence continues at coordinate 23,494,965 of NC_054606.1, forward strand.
TGGAAATCGATAATAAAAAAAAAAAAAAAAAATTATAAATTAATTGGATTTAATATGATGCATCAAACTAGTTTATGATAATATGAAGGGTTAAGTACTTGATTAGTCCCTGGATTTTACCCTATTATCTTTTAGCTCCTTTGATTTCCAATTTTATCATTAAAATTGGAATTTTTTATCCAGCTTCCGTTAGAAATTAGAAATTCTAAATTTCTAAAAGTAATAAAATTAAAAAACAAATTACTTTAAAAAATTAATAAAAAAATAGGAATGTGATCAGAGTCCAAATCCTGAGTTCTCTAAGATTACGATTGGAAACACAACTGTTCTGACATTTTCTTAAATTATTTTACTATTATTCACTAATATTTTACTACTATTCTCATATTATTTAATTACTATTAACAAACTACTATATTACTATTTCAGTTCTTCTATATACAGTCGGTGGATACGACACGCGTGCAGTCGTCCATACCACATTAGATTTAAAATGAATTCTTCCTCTCTCATAAGCTCAGTCTTTCTCTCTCATCAGCTCCATCAGTTCGGTCTCTCTCTCTCTCCTCAGCTCTTCTCATCTCTCTCTCATCAGCTCGGTCTCTCTCTCATCAAGTGTCTCCACGTTAGCCACGTTTGCACGCTGTTTGCACCAGACGCTTGCAACCAATGTTTTGAATACTGTATTGGACGCCGTACCGGTCAAGACATTGGAACGAAATATTTCAGTATCGGTACCGTTTCAGGATAGCGTTTCGGAATAACGTTTCGGGATAGTCGATATATAAATAATTATATATATAAATATATATAAAAATTATATTCCAAAATAATAGTCTATATATAAATAAATTATATATAAATACATATATATATAAATTATAAATAGTCTAGTCTGAATTGGGAGTTAAAAAATAAGCTTGTAGTTTGAAAAAACGAAAAAAAAAAAACACACACACAGGCCGAAATATCGGCCGGTACCGGCCGAAATTCAGGCCGGTACGACTGGTACCGGCTGATACGGCCGGTATTTTGGCCGGTACGGAACAGGTATAGTACCTATATCGGCCGGACGGCCGAAACGAAAAATTTCGGCCGTATCGGCCGGTACGGTACGAAATTTAAAACACTGCTTGCAACAAGTGTTTTTCATTACTATTTATACATATTTTTAGAATCCAAACCGGCCTAACTGTCACAGAGCATGAGTTGTAAACCAGGCGTAACTGGCACGCAACCTTTGGGTTTACAATTACTTATTTTGAAAAAATCTATTTATCATCATCCTCTCAATATTTTTTTGATATGGTATTAAATAATAGGTACATAAGTAAAATATAGTAAATAATTTTTAATTATTTAATACTACATTACGAGGTGATGATAAAAAAAAATTTAAAAAAAAAAAGAGAGGAAAAGGTCATTTGGCCTTGTCGGTGGATTTAATGGATGCAGAATCACTCTAAAAAAAAAATAAATAGAAACAACATGGAAACTAGACAGCACGCATGTGATTACCAAATCCTAGCAGTGAATGGACCAAGTCCAGGTACCAGAAATGAGTCCATTGAGCTATTAGAAGAAAGAAAAGCAGCAAAAACAGAGCTATTATACTCTTTATTTCAATCCATCTTTATCTGTCCAAATAATACAAAAACAAAAAAAGGTCAGAGATTAGTTTTCAGTTGTAAAATTAGGTTTTTTTTTAATGTATTTAAATATTTTTAAAAAATAAAAAAAATATATCAATATATGTAAAATCACTTTTTTATAAAAAATAAAAAAAAATTCAATAGTATCATATAGGCTGGCATAGTAGACTTTTCCTTAATGTTTATACGTGAAATATTGTGTGGAGACATCCTACACTGTCGTGTCTCTGCACTCCAGTTGTATTATGTACAACCAAAAACAAACAAATATACCCATCTCTACACTCCCGTCATATTCTATACAATTGTCACCTTCAATACTTAAAAAAAACACCCTTCTTTTGCAGTCTACTATTCCCTTGAATTAAGGCCAAACGTCGCATCTAATACAAATTGCTTCTTATTATCAAATGAAAAATATAATCACACGTCATTTTTAACAACTATATTTTAAAATTAAGGGTATTTCTTGGATGACATGTCATCATTTGATTGATCTTGACGTGATAAGTATGTTTGGATGTTGAGTTGAGTTGAGTTGAATTGATAAAATATTATTAGAATATTATTTATTATTATTATTATTGTTTTAAAATTTGAAAAAATTGAATTGTTTATTATATTTTGTGTTGAGATTTAAAAAAATTATAATAATGAATTGAGATGAATTGTGTTTCAAAAAAAAACTAAATTACTTCCTGCAAAGGTAATTCTGACGGGAGATGGGGACAGCGCCCGTGGACTCTCTTTTAATTTCCATTGGAAAATGGTAACATATTTATGGCCATGTGGTCCATATGTAGCAATTATATATATATATATATATATATATATATATATATATAATTAAATCCTACCTGCTGCTTCTCAACTACCTCTTCACACACTATCTAACCTAGGTTATGGTTCTATAACAAGCTAATTCCTAAACTCCAGGCCAAAGCCGAAGCCAAGGCCTTTCCTTTCCTTTCCTTACAAATTTACAATCCATTGCCCCACTCACAGAGGTTTGTTGCCCGGCCCCTCATCAAAGACCAATAACCAATACATGCACATCACTTTGGTAACTCATGTTTTGTTTTTCTTTGTTTTTTGGAGCAGGAAGCCCGTACCTCAATTTTATGGATTAAAGTATATTATATATGAAAACACCAGCATTATCTAAAGTAGTTATTGTGAAAGTATGTACAAAACAAAAATGTGATCTTAGAGGTTCTAAAAATAAAAAGCCATCTAAAATAATGCAGGTTTGATTTGCAAGGTTGATACTGACACTGCATCAGCACAGAGCCCGCATCATTACTGCATGTTCGTACGGTATCATTATGCATGAAAAACAGCTTTTATGACGCCGGAGTATATACCTGGGCAGCAAAGGGAAAGGTTTAGTTGATCGTAAAGGGTAAGAAGTAGTGTGGGATACAGAGCTAAAGAAATTAAGGCGGTATACTTTTCTTGTCACCTAAAACCATGGAGGGCGTGAGAGATTTGGAAAGAGATCTAGATGATATGAGGGAGTATTACAGGCATGGAAATACTAGGGAAGCATCATGGAGGAAGTCACAGCTCAAAGGGTTGCTCACTCTCCTTGAGGCGAAAGAGGGAGATATCTTCAAGGCTCTTATGCATGATTTGGGAAAACATCATGTTGAGGCTTTCAGAGATGAGGTATATGTCTTCTTCATGAAATACACAAGTTTCCAACTTTTTAAGGTTTTATTTCCTACATTTTTAGAATTTAGAATTGTTTTGGGGAAAAAAAGAAAGTTCTAAACAAGGTTAAGAGAATAATCACAACCAAAAGGAATTGAAATGATATCTTTACGAAGGATGTAAATAGTGGTAAAGACTATTGAGTTCATTTTAGAGATACGAGATCATAGACATTTGATCTGATCTTGATTTTCTTATGTACACTGCCTTCATTTGCAGATAGGAACCCTGACAAAGTCGCTGCATTTTGCATTGGGGTCTTTGAAAAAATGGATGTCCGGCAGAAAGGTAAGCTCATCTATCAGTCTAATTTACATGACATTAAAGGAGTATGTTTCCATGGCTATGGGAAAGATGAAGGAGAACAGTAGAAGAACCAACTTGTATGTGTATTACGTGATCATCACAATGAAACCCAAAGGAATAATTTACTGGGATTTAAGAAGAAAATGTTTAGATCATACTTTTGTTTTATATGGAACCCAGAAGAATAATTTACAATGTCCCATTAACGATTCGATATTGCTTGGAGTTATTGTCTCTACTTGAAAGTCTCGAGCGGGAGAGAGATAATATATGAAACAGCTCTACAACATTTACAGATGTAACAGTGATATTCAAGAAGTAATAGTGATATTCGTTTGCTATTACAATATCGTTGACAGGCTAAACTGCCACAAATTGCTTTGCTCACAACTGCAAATATTGTTCCCGAGCCGCTTGGCCTAGTCCTTGTTTTTTCGTCTTGGAATTTTCCCTTTGGTGAGTGAATTACTTCCTAGAACAACAAAAATAATTAAACCCTCCTATCATGAGTGCTGTTATTCAGCCACATTATGATACCAAATGTAGGACTGTCGCTGGAACCACTGATTGGGGCAATAGCTGCTGGAAACACAGTGGTTCTGAAGCCCTCGGAGTTGGCTCCTGCATGCGCTTCTTTTCTAGCAAATACCATCCCTGCTTACGTGGACAATAGGGCTATCAAGGTTTTCCAAGGTGGACAAGCCATTGGTGAACAACTGCTACTGCAGAAATGGGACAAAATCTTCTTTACAGGTAAAACATAGTATGAAGTACTGATCTCTCATATTTCTTTGATTCATTTTGGTTTTTAAAACAAGAAGAATAAAACAGAACTAAATGACAAAAGTAATGCCAGGAAGTGCACGCATTGGACGGCTTGTCATGTCTGAGGCTGCTAAGCATCTGACTCCTGTTACTTTGGAGTTGGGTGGAAAATGCCCTGCTGTTGTTGATTCTCTTTCTAGTTCTTGGGACAGAAAGGTAAGTTCAAGCTTGGTTTATATAAGTTAAACCACAATTTTTCTTTTTTAAAAAAAAGGAAAAACTTTTTTCACATTGTTGGTTTCTTAGTTGAAACTCTATTGACTTCCTATTTTCATGCAAAAAATATATATACAAGTTAGTACGAAGGACATGACCTCCGCAACACTAATATGACAAGATTTGATTTGCGAATAAATTTAATTTGAAATTTCTCATGCAAATCAAATCTTACAATATCAGTAATATGGAAGGCGTTATCCACCAATCGACTTGCAAGTAGCAGGACTAATTTTCATATCCTTGTTGTGTCCAATAGTTATTGTATATGCAAATTATACATAACAATAATTTGCTGCTCTTTTGTGCTGTTAATCACAAGGCTACTGTAAAGCGAATTATTGCTGGGAAATTTGGTGCCTGTGCTGGTCAAGCATGCATAGCAATAGATTATGTTCTTGCAGAAAAGAAATCGGCACCAGCTCTGGTATGAAAGTAATAGAAAATACATCTAATGCCCATCTTGGAATTCGAGGTTTCTTAGTTTCCAATGCAGCAATATGTTGAAACGATGATATTCCTCTTCAGGTAGAGTCGATGAAAGTCAAGATCAATGAAATGTTTGGAAAAAACCCAAAAGAATCACACAGTATTGCAAGGATAATAAACAAACAACACTTCTTGAGATTGAAGAATCTTCTCGAGGACCCAAGGGTTGAAGCTTCTATTGTTTATGGGGGCTCATTGGACGAAGATAGCTTGTAAACAACATAATCTATTATCTTTTGTCCATGCTGGATGTAATTTAAGCTTTCTTCTGTTTATATATATATATATATATATATATATATATATATATATATATAGCATCCTCCCGGATAATTGATGGACTAATTTCCTTTGACAGTGTACTGATTTTCAAGTTAATGATTATATATATATAACTCTATTCTGCAATTTAACAAACTTTGATGCAGGTTCATAGAGCCAACAATATTGGTGAATCCCCCAATCGAAGCAGCTATCATGACAGAAGAAATCTTTGGTCCAATCCTTCCAATAATTACTGTAAGATACACACACGTCTCTCTTTGTTGGTTTTTGTTGCATCACAGCCTCATTACTTTGAACTCTCGTCTTCTCTCTCATTGTATCTTAAATACCTAATCTATAACAGAATCTTAAGGATCAAACACCTGCTATACATCCTTTCTTCAGCTATGCATTACATCTGAATTTATTTAGATAATAAAGACGTAGCCTTTGGGACTTTTGCCCGATGGATGTAGGCTCTCGTAGTTGAACCACTTTAAACTCTTGTCTTCTCTCTCATTATCTTTTAATTTTTTTTTCATCTTCTGTTATACAATCTTATATTAATGAGCAGGTCAAGAAGAGCTATGTAGTTATAGTAGTGAAAGATGAAGTTGCACACTAAAATATTCTTTAATCGGTTTGACAGTTGGAGAAGATTGAAGACAGTGTACAATTCCTAAATTCAAGGCCTAAAGCGCTTGCCATATACTGCTTCACCAAAAACAAATCACTAGAGAGAAAGATGATATCTGAAACATCATCTGGAAGCATGGTTTTCAATGATGCAATTGTTCAAGTATGCTATCAATAACTCAACTGCTTTTGCTACTTTTTTAGCTTACAAACAGGGAATTCAACAGCCTGAGACATCTCTATTGAGTATTGCTCATACTTTTTTTATAATCTTGTCAGCTTAAAGCCTTGTGTTGGCTATGTGCAGTATGCTGCAGATACCTTGCCATTTGGAGGAGTTGGGGGAAGTGGGATGGGAAGGTACCATGGGAAGTTCTCATTTGACACATTCAGCCATGAGAAGGCTGTCATGAGAAGAAGCTTCCTCTCTGATTTTTGGTTTAGATATCCTCCATGGAACACTAACAAGTTGCAGCTCCTTGAGAGCGCCTATAAATATGATTATCTTGGGTTGCTCCTCGTCATACTGGGCTTGAAGCGATCTAGATGAGGATCTTATATCACCTAAGCATATTTTCACTGCCAAATACATTACTATTCATCATCCTAAGATGCAGGGGAAGAAGAAGAGAAGCATAAACATGTTTGTTTGAGTAGTGGTGTAATCGATTTAATCGACCAAAGTGTGCACATCCGTTTCATTTCTGAATTGAGCTGAAAGAATGCTATGAAATCTTAGCTTTGTGGATATGTTTATCACCCTCTGTGATTAGGCAGAAGCTTTTTGTGAGGGTTGTTGTTATGTGTCTTTTTTTTTTTTTTTTGAAATAAACCATTCTTCATTCATTCATATAAACTGTTGATCAATACAATGTTTTCAAAATGTAAACTATTTAAAACAAAAACTGGAGCTTCTTCTATCCACACTTTCTTCTCTTCTGAATTTAGAGCAGCTTTTGCTAACTTGTGAGCTACTACTGTATTAGTATCTCTATGTGAATATTGGACTTTCCATCCTTGCCAACCTTTTAGCATCATCTTCATTTCTTCAATAATACTACCATTTACAGACAGATCTTCAACTGGGTCATTCACAGCGTTTATAACAACCTGTGCATCACCTTCAAATGTTACTTTGTCAAAATTAAGGTCCCTACAAAAATCCATTGCTTTTCTCAAAGCATAACATTCTGCTAGAGCTGGTTCAAAAACATTCTGTTTCTGATCATGACAAGTTGCCCTGACCTCTCCCTTTTCATTTATGATTATAACCCCAGCTCCTATCTTCCTTGCTTTAACATCCAATGCAGTATCCCAGTTAGCGTTGACCATATTCTATTCTGGTGGAAACCATATTTTCTATCCTCTTGTTGCACTTTTGTTCCCCTCATGTCTCTCTAGTAGAACCTGAGCTTGATGAAACTCATTCAAAGCATCCTTAGCTGATCTGATAACACAGCTTGGACTAGTGAACTTCTTCTCGAAAATCAAAGCATTTCTTCTGATCCATAGGCTTCTCATTATGGCAGCTATTTCCTCCATTTCAGTATTGCAGAGCTTTTGTGACTATCTCCCCCATAAACTCAGTAGATCTACTTCATATTCTCTCTTCCATTTCTACACTATCTTTAAAAACCCAACCCATACATCATTTGCAGCAGGGCAATGCCAAAGAACATGCATAACAGACTCATCCTCTTGGAGGCATATGGGGCATTTTGAATCATCACTGATTTTCCTAACAAATAAATTCTTTTTTGTAGCCAACAAATCATTACCTGCCCTCCACATAAACAATTTCAACTTTCCAGGTAGGTTCAATTTCCATATATGGTTCCATCGATCATCAAATTCTGCCTCTTTGGAGGACTCCCCTTGTGCCATTTTTAATCTTTCTTGTTCTAAATAATAAGCACTTTTCACACTGAACAAACCTTTACTATTAGGCCTCCAAAACAACTTATCCTCCCCTTCCTTTCTGCTCAAGGGAATGCAACATATATGATCTGCTTCTTCTCTTGTGAATATAGATCTAACTAAGTTCTCATTCCATCTCTTCTCACCCTCAACCATAAGCTCCTTGACTTTTGCATCTTCATTCAAAATAGTAATTGTTGACTGCACATAGAAGGAAGAAGGAGTGGGTAACCATCTATGGCCCCAAATCTTAATCTTGTTACCATCTCTCACTCTCCACCTTAATCCCTCTTTCAATAAACCCAGAGAACCCCATACACTCCTCCATATCAGTGAAGGTGAGTAGCCTAGTTTTGCCTCCAACAGAGAGGAATGTCTAAAGTATTTATCCTTGTAGATCTTAGCAGTTAGGGAAAGAGGATTCTGCAACAATCTCCAATCTTGTTTTGCCAACAAGGCCGTATTAAAGATCTTTGTCTCTAAATCCCAACCCCCCCTTTCCTTTTGACTGCTCCATGTTCTTCCAACTCTTCCATTGAATACAACTTTCTCTTTGCTGATTGCCCCACCAAAACTTAGCTAGCATACCATTTAGTTCTGCACAAAGCTTCTTTGGAAGCCTAAAGACATTCATAGTATAGGAAGGTACAGCCTGCAAAACAACTTTAATCATGATTTCTTTCCTTGCACACGAAAGAAAGGAGTTCTTCCAATTGTTTATCTTCTGCCAAATCCTCTCTTTTAAGCACCTAAAGGTGTTATACTTTGAACTACCCACCAGAGTAGGAAGCCCCAAATATTTCTCATAACTCCCTTTCACCATATCCCCACCTTCCCTCAAGACATGTCTTCTAGTCTCTGCATCAGTGTTAGAACTGAAGAACATGGCTATTTTATCCTTACTAAGAAATTGACCTGAAGCTCTTTCGTATGTGTTGAGTATCTCTTTCAATTTTCTCCATTCTTCCACATTGGCCCTACCAAATAGAACACAGTCATCTGCAAATTAGATAATTGATTCTCAGCCCCCCCTCATACAACTAAAACTCCTCTAGTAACACCTTGTTGATCAGAATTATTAAGTAGAGCACTAAGCCCTTCTGCACACATTATAAACAGGTATGAGGAAAGTGGATCCCATTGCCTTAGTCCCCTTGAAGGATAGATTTTTACACCTGGCTCTCCATTAACCAAAATGAGTAACTGACAGAAGAAACACATCTCATAATCAGTTGTATCCACTCACTGCAGAAATCCAGTTTCTCCATTATAGCCTCCAAGTAGACCCACTCAATTCTGTCATAGGCCTTTGACATGTCAAGTTTGATGGCCATGCTTCCCTTCTTACTTTTCTTTCTCACCTTCATAGTATGCAAAACATCATATGCGACCATTATATTGTCAGTAATAATCCTACCAGGTATGAAGGCACTCTGGTTCGATGAGATGATATCTGATAGAACTCCTTTCAGCCTATTTACCAGCACTTTTGAAACAATTTTGTAAATGACATTACAAAGGCTAATAGGCCTAAATTTAGTAACATATAAAGGGCTCTTTATTTTGGGGATTAGTGCTATATAAGTGAAGTTGATAGTAGAGATCAGAGAATTACCATTGAGAAAGCCTTGCAAACCTCCTCACTTATTGTGTCCCAATGGTTTTGGTAGAAACAAGCACCAAAACCATCTGGGCCAGGTGACTTCAAAGGACCTATTTGTTGGATAGCATCCTCAATTTCCAATCTACAAAAAGGCCTAACCAATCTTCCATTCATCTCACTTGTAACTCGAGATTCCACTTGCTACACACACACTGCAATGTCTTCTGCACTTGGCCTTGTCGAGGTAAACAGATTCTTAAAAAAATTATTGAATGCCCCTTCAATGTCTTCTTGGTTATCGAAAGTCTGTTTTTGCTCATCCATAACTTTTTTGATAACATTTTCCTTCTTCTCTGAGATGCACACGCATGAAAAAATTTGGTATTCCTATCCCCCATTACATACCAGTTTTTCTTGGCCCTTTGTTTCCATTTTAAGATCTTCCTTCTCAAGCAGTGCCCCCAGCTCCCTTTGAACCCTTTTAATTTCTTCAGCATTATGACTGCTCTCTGAATCTTGAAGTTGTTTTAGTAAATCAGATTTTTCTTTAATATCTTTTGTTCTTTATGATTTGATCTGTCTGCTCCACATGACTCTAGCTTAGCCTGTATCTTATGGTGCTGCATCTCCCTTTGCATTGAATGCCAAACCCCTGTAATAGCTTCCTCACAACCCTCCTCTTTGGCCCAACTAGCCTCATATCTAAAAACTCTCCTCTTCCTCCAAGCCTTTTCACCTTGCTTCTTCATTGTCAACAGGAATGGCCTATGATCTGAGCTTCTAGCTGGCAGCACTTCCACCCAATGATCATTGAACATTTGTGACCACCTTGAATTGGCCACTGCCCTATCTAACCTCTCTTTTGTAAATGTCTCATCTTCGTGCTTATTACTCCATGTAAACTTATTCCCTCTCCACCCAAGATCAAATAAATTTCCCCCTTCTAGAGCAGCTCTAAACCCTTCCAAATGTCTCTTTGATCTTGGCCTACCTCCCATGTTCTCATCATTTGAAGTAATTTCATTAAAATCCCCTAAAACGCACCATCCTCGATTGGGCCTAGGTTTTAAGGATTTTAACAAGTTCCAAGCTTCATTTCTTCTGCTAGTTTCAGGATGACCATAAAATCCAGTCATCAACCACCTTTCCTTAACACCTTCTCCTGAAATCAAGGCACTAACATGCCTTTGTGTGAAGTTTAATATCTCTACCTCAACTCTATTATTCCACCATAGAGTTAATCCACCCTTCTTCCCCATTGGTTCCACCACAAAACAACCCACACAGCTAAGTCTCTTCTTCATTCTCACACACTGCTCACTTCTCAGCTTAGTTTGCATAAGAAATATCACATCTGGGTCTTTTTCCTTTACCATAAGGCAAAGATCTTGAACTGTCCTAGGGTTCCCAAGTCCTCGACAGTTCCAACTAAGGATTTTCATTGAGAATGGTGGGGCTGTTGAACAGCCACCACCATGCTTTCTGAGGAATTGTTGTCTTTCTCATCACCATCTCTGCTGAGTTTTTTTACCTTTCAGCCTTTTTGTTTCTCTTCCATTCTACCTTCATAACTTCTTTTTTTACCATAACATTCACCAAATCTAATTACTTTTTTCCCTTTTTCTCTTGCCCTTCTCTTCCATTCACCCTTCTTGATGATCAATGCCTGTATCATTTCATTCAAGTCTCCCCTTTGCTCCTCCACCTCAGTTCTAGCCTCCTCTTCACTTCCTATCCCTTCCCTCACTGCTTCATCCCCATTTATTAATGTCTCTACTTCTTCTATTTGCTCCTTATTCAACACTTCCTCATTAGACCTGCCCTCCTCCTCTTTTTCCTTGCCACTTATTTCCTCAAACTCAGCCTCACACAAACCGTTTTCCATCTCAGAAGTTTTTTCCCCTGCTAACCCCTTCTTTCCTTTTTCTTTTTTACCTGCTTCATCTTCCTCCACATGTACATGCCAACCCTCTTCTCCTACATCACTCTTTTTTAGATTACCATAATCCCCTTCTCTTTTTGTTTTTTCTCATTTTTTCATATCTGCTCTAAGCCATACCCCATACTGTTCAACCCCATCACTTTTGCTTAAACAACCTCCTTTTCCATGAATTAAGCAACCACAAGAGAAACAAGATTTAGGCAACTTTTCGTACCTTATAGGAATCCATAGCCTCTCTCCTTTCACATTGATGGTTCTGCCTCTAGCTAGTGGTTTTTGAATATCTATAACAACCAGGGCTCTCAGGTATCTTCCCCATCCTCTTTCACATCCACCTCCTCCACCACTCCAATGGTGTTACCCAACTGTCTTCCCATATCTTCATTCATGCAAGATAGAGGCAGATTATGAAATTGAATCCAGAATTGTTCTTGCATGAATCTCAGCTTCTGTGGTGGTGTATCCTCATCAAAAGGTTTCAGCGCAAGTAGATGGTAGTCAAATGACCATGGCCTTCCTCTCCAAACTCGATATTTGTCTGCTTGATGTGCAAAGGTAATGGTAAATACATTATTATCAACTTCTAGAAACTTTGCAAGCTTACTTATTTTCCATACTCTCTTCATCATATTCTCCACCACCTCCTTGCTAATTCTTTTGTCCATGCACACTTTCCCCACCAAGCTACATTCCCCTTTGTATGAAATCTCCTCTCCAAAAGCTTCATTAAAGACTATAGCAGCTTCCTCATCTTCCAGTAGATGTAGATTATTCCATTTCTTCTCTAAATGATCCATTCTTTGATCTTTCCCCTTTGAAATTTTTTGTATTTTCCTAGCTCCTCTAGGCAACAGACACCCTTAGAAAGCTCCCTCCACCGTACTCCACTCACTCTCTGTCACTCTTTCACTCACTCACCACCACCCCGCACTCACACACACCACCTGAATTCTATTAGAATCTAGTGGGCCCCACTCCTCCACCTCAGGCTCCCATTTCGTAGGAAAGAGGAGAGACTCTGTTGTTATGTGTCTTGAATGTAGTAAGGTGAATGGATTGTAAGGCTCCAAAACAGTTTGTAAAGCAGCTTGTAAAGAGCTTACAATAAAAACAGTGAGATGTGGACTATATTTATTAAGGTATTTAGAATAAAAAGAGTTTTTACAAATAAAGTTTTTTTTATTCTTTTTGTGATCTAAATGTGAGAGATTATGATCCGTCAAATCTAGTCACTTTATTTCCAATCCTCTTGTATTTGTTTTGGATTGGCATAATAAAATGGTTGAATACGAATTTATTGACACCTTATAGTTAAAAAAGGAGAGAATTTTCAAAGGGACTTGTGCAAATCAATCATATTTTTTTTTCATCAATTTTGGAGAAAGATAAACACAATTGTAAATATTCATGTGGAGTGCACTTATTAAATAATTCTAAACCAAAATATTGCATATTGTAAAACCTACCTAATGCATCTCGAGCTATAATTGAGCTGAGCCAAGCCGGTCTTTGGCGAGCCGAGCTCGACTCGACTCAAAAAATTCGAGCTCCAGCCCAAGTTCGAGATTTTTATTTAACCTTTATTTGAACTCAACTCGGTAAGCTAAACTTCCAACTCGAGCTCGAGCTTGAGCTTGGCTCGAGTTATTTATTTATTTATTAAATAAGATTTAATAATTAATAAATTAGATAAATAAAAAATCTAATATTGAACTTGTATAACTAACAAGTAGAACCTCTATTAAATTATAAGATTTTAAAAATTTATAAATAATTAATATGTAGCTAGTTAATATTTATCCATAATAATAATACATTATATGCCTACATAAATTATTAATACATACATATAATATGATAACATATATCTATTTTATATATAATTTCCACACACTAGTATATGAAATTATTAAATCTTATCGACTAATTATTGTACAAATTATAAAATATAACTATGAAGCATATTCAATATCTAGTCATAAGTAATTAGGTTACATATTATATATTTAATTATAAAAATGCTATGCTTATATTATTAGCAAATACACACACACAGTGTATGTATATACACTACAACAAATATAGGTCTTTCTCACGATTTTATTTTCCACGATATACGATCGTGGCAAATAGTAGGTTGATGACACAAATACTGTTGTGGGAAAAAATACAAGCCTTTTGCCACGAGATCACGTCGACAAGTAAAATTTTGTGGGAAAATAATTTTTTCCCATGAAATAAACGCTTTTTGGGCGATTAAAATTCGCCGCAAATAAAATTACTAAAAATATGTTTCCTTCGTGGGTTATCAGTTTTTGTCACAAGGTTATTAGTTTTTTGCTGCGATGAAATGTCGCCACAAATAATCTTATAGAATTATTTCCACTCTCGTGGGTTATTAGTTTTTGCGATGAGATTATTATACTTTGCGGCGACCTTTTTCTGCCCCAAAAGGACTAACCTTTGGGTTATTAGTATTTTCGGCGGCGTTATCAGATTTTTTGGTGATAACAAGCCGCTGCAAATACTAATAAAATTAAATCCCTCACTCCTTTCTCCCCTCCCCCCAAAACACCCGCGCGATAACTCTCATCTCTCTCTCTCTCTCTCTCTGTGCGATTGTCCAGCCTCTCCTCCCTGTTGCGCCACCGCGAATGGCTCCCCTTGCCGTCTTGCCACAGTGGGTCTTCCCCCTCAGCGCCTCACCTACTCATTGACTCTCTCTCTCTCTCTCTCTCTCTCTCTCTCTCTCTATATATATATATATATATATATATATATCTTTCTCTCCCCCTCTCCCTCTAGGATCCCAGCAGATTTGTGCACCTCCGCCGTCTCGAGCCGTGGCTATCGCCACCCTCAGCCGCCCTACGGTTCCGCCAGTCACCAACCGTCGCTCCATCACAGCTCCTGCATCTCTCTCCCTCACATGGTGTCTCTCGCGGGTCTCCATCGCACACCCTCCACGGTTTTCTGATTACAATGGCCTTCCCTGCTGCCGTGAGCCACCATCGCTAGCTCCAGCCAAGACGCAGCACCACCATGAGCAACCCATGGACGCTGCAACACCTCCCGCACGCCTCCTTCGCTGTCCAGCCCTTAAGCATGGTAAAAATCCTACTTTTGTGTCTCAAGTGCATTATTTTAGTGTATATAGACGTGTATGGTGTGGTGTTGAGGGCCTAGGCAAATTTGTATCTATGTAAATTTACTATTTCAAATGTTTTCAACTACTTAATTGCACCTCACAGGGTTTTGAGTCTGCTCTGAAAATGGTTTTAGGCTAGTCGTGGATGAAAAGAGAGCTGAGGAGATGAAAACACTTTTAACAGAAAGCCTTAAATAATTGTGCTGGTATGGAACACCGTAACTAAATTAGCTCCATGCCTTCTTTGCCTTGGATTTATGTTATGTAAGATTTTTGAAAGGATTTGAAGTTTCATGTATACTAACTTGATTGGTTAGTATACATGAAAGGGAAGCTCAAACTTATCTATCCTAACAGAAACTGGAGTGAGGCAAGCAGAGAGGTGTAGGAAAGTGACGTACAGTGATGTTTGGAAATTTGTAAAGTTCTCTCTGCACTAAACTTTCTACTTTGTCTTCATTTCAAATTTACTAGGCAAGAATAAGAAGCATGAGGTCCTTGATAACTTGCATGCTTTACTTTACAGTTGAAGAGGTAAACTGCTACCCTAAGGATGTGTCAACTGATATTGTAATAGGTTGTGGTTTGACATGTTTTGGAAAGCTTTTCTTTTACCTTGCAAGAATTTGGATGCTCAGTCTTATGTTTTTCAATTGTTTTTTTGTCCTAGCAATCCTTTGTTGTAAATTTATATTCATGAAATGCTGGTTTCTACTTTTAGTGGCGTGTGTAATGTATAAATTCTTTTTGGGTTCTCTGCTGCTTCTCTACTCGGGGATGGGTCCCTATATCTTCCAGTGAGTGCATTATGCACAATTTTTATCCAAAGTAAAGTTTTAGTTTTGGTAGTGGATTTAATTTTCATTATTTTTTAAAGAAGATAATAACATATTTCATTACTTTTGCATATGAATTCTCTGTGCAGGGCTGCTTTGAAACACTTGAAGATAGACCGTGTCAAGAAATATGAATACCGTTTTTAAGTGTTAGTTCTTGAATTGCTTCTGTATAAATTGTTGCATTCTACATTAGCTTTATCACCACTTAGCAAAGGATACAAGACAATGGACACTCTTTTTCCACTTTTTGATATTTATTTGGATGACAAACATCATTGTAACTGGGTTATACAAAGTAAAAAGCTGTAAAAATTATTGTTGGGCTCAAGTGATAAATGAGGACCATGAGGTCCAAGAATTTGATAGATTTGAATATATTGAGTGTATTATGCATGAACAATGGATTGTGAGATGGATTTAGGTTGGGCTCAAGTGATAAATGAATTAAAATTTCTTTGGGCAACAAGCATGCTGTATGTTTCTAGTTTGTTGCTTGGGTGATTTCCTATTTTGATTGCAATGGAGTGGATGGAATGGAGTGGCTTCACTTGTATTGTTAGAGTGATGAATAATTATTGTTGCCTTTGTCTTGTGCTTTGAAGAGTATGTCAAGCCTATGAAGATTAGAGATTTGGTATGGGCACATAACCATGAATTGATTTTTATTTCTTTTTATGCCTTGGTGCTTATTTTCTTTGCCTTCTGTCGGTTCTTAGGTTAGTGAACTGCTAGATTCTTTTGGTGACAATGAGCTTTCTCCTGAATGCCTTGATGGAGCCCAGAGGTTTTTTGAAAGAAGATGGGATTTCAAATTTCAATACCGTCTTCGTAAGTATATTTTGCTTAACTCTCAGATATTTATAATTGTAAAGGAAATATAGGATTGTTATACTCATATCAAAAATAAAAAATATAGGATTGTTATATCTTATCAACCGATCGGACTGCAGAAAATATGTATGGAAAATGTGCTTACTTTGCTTTACGGCTGGCCTACATATAATGATAGATTAATGCCAACAATTTGATGACTTGCGGGTGATCTCTTGTGCCCGTGAATGCTTACATTAACAATAAAAACTATTATTATGCTAGCTAACATAATATATAAAAGTCTTATTTCTCTGTTTCTTATTGGCAATTTTTCCACTCTATGGTTAGGGTCAATGCCCAACTGGCATGAAGTCTCATTCAGTTCATGAGAATCTCAATGTGAACCATGACATAACTATCCATGTACAAATAAGAAAAAAGAGGCATTTGTGGATGAACACTTGTGGATATATTGGTTGTGACCCACAAGTTTTAACAAGAGGTTCAAAGATCAAAGTTTTATTTTCAATGTAATGTGCTTAGCTTTAACTATTAATGTAATGTGTTAGGCTTTAACTATTAGTGTGTTTTTATTTTGTTTCTTGCAGGAAAACTTTCTCATGCTCTGTCTTGCTCATACTTCAATCAAGTTTCCAAATGAGAAATCTCAATCTTGAAAACATGTTTTTAAGGATAATCTGGTGCCAAATAAGAGGTACAACTCCATTTTCTTAGGTTTTTTTAATGCTTTAGTAATTAACTGAATCACTTTTCAATGTGAAAAAGTGATAAATAGTGAATAACTATGTTGAAAGTGATAAATAGGCTATTTTTGTTGCTCATATCACTTTTGAGGCTTCTGAAACTTGAAACCGATGCCCTCATTCTTGAGACTTGCAACTCTAGTTCTTGCTTTCTCCTCACTAAATGCCACTGTGTTATTTGTATCAAGTATCAACCAAAGGTCCAAAGTATCAATGGAAAGCTTTCTTATCAGTGGGTTGAGGCCACTCACCCATCAATATTGAGATAATTGATCTACTTTAAAATTTCAAGCACGAGAGTTTTTTGTGACCCCACTTTTCATGTATCTTTTTCTATTTCTAGTTAGTCCTTCCTCCTGTATACTTGCAAGCGTGGGATGCTACCTTTGTTTTTATTAATAAAGTTTTCCATTACGTATGGTCCAAGAATTTTTTTGTGACACCTAATTGATTTATGTAGTTTATCTTACCCTTTTTGCTGTGTTTGAATTCATTACTTGAACCTTGCCATCCACACTTCACTTATAGTCTACGGAGGAGCTGAGACATTAGTTTAATTACATAAAGTTCTTAAATGCTTATGTTATCATAAGTTGCTAGAGCAGATGATTTTTGTCACTTTAATCTGCTCTATCCTATAAGATGATTTTTGTCACTTGATTTCTTTGAGCTATTAAGATAAGTACACGAGGAAAAAACTAGGAATTGTTAAACTGAAGCACCTGACTTTGAAGATTTATGCTTTTAAGATTTATTTAGTTTGAGAGTAATCAAGTGATTAACTTTTTCACCTCTTCTTTCTAAATAATTTCGCTTCAGGTTCTTGTGCTCAAGTTTGCAAGCATGTGTTGCATTGGAAATGTTCAAGTTACTAGAACCTGTTCTTTGCATTGGAGGGATTCTGCAGGTCAAGTTACCAGAACCTGTTCTTTGCATTTAGTTATGGGGAAAAAGAAACCTCTATCAATTGTTGTGTCTACTTTCCTTTTATGCCATTAGCTTTGGAGTTGGGATGAAGTGGATTACCCACCAAATCACGCCTCACTATTTGTGGAGTCATAAATTGTAACTTGTAAAGTTTTGTGGTTGTGTGGTGTGTGTATAAATTAGGTTCTTATTAGAAGTTTTTCTTGTGAATGTTAGCATATTTTTACGTGTTTTTTTTTTGAATTCATATAAGTATGAATTTGGATCTCCAAGGTTTGGATATATTTATTTTAGCTTATATTAGACTATTTGTTAGAATTATTTTTGGCTCCGAATCATTTTTTTATTTTACAATTTTTTTTTTAAATCTCTTAGTATTTGCCGCGAATGCAATTCGTGGCAAATACTTTTTTTACCAGAAATAATTATTTCCCGCGATAAGATTTCTTCATAAATAAGTATCTTTGACCAAATATTTTGTGTAAAATATATATTTCCCAATAAATTATTTTATCGAAAATACCAAAGACAACTTTTTTCACAAAGATATGTCATGGGTAAACACTTTTTGCCACAACCTCTTCTCATGGAAAATGGTGTTATTGACCACCACATCATACCAGATGAAACCTTATTTGGCACGAAAAAAAAAAGTTTTAACACCACAGTAGTTCATGGGGAAAAAGAAGGTTTTTCCCATGAACTTGTAGTTTGGTAGAAAAAGACTCTTTCTCCATCCATTATATGCCTCAAGTCTCCCACGGAACAAATTGGTGGGAGCTTTTTTTTCACGAGTCGAGTTTGATTTGAATTTAATTGAAGAGTACCGAGCAGACTATCGAATAGACTGGTTCAACCCTAAATGCATATGCCAAATGCAAATAGTTAATGAAATGTTATGATAAGAGGATTATGACAAGATCCAAAATGCATTTTAGCCACGATAGTTTGCTAAATGTAGAGTGAACTGTTCATCTATCTAATTTTTCTATTCCTTGTTCCTCTTTCCTTTTTTCATTCTTTGTTTCTTAACCAAGTATGCGAGAAAAAAAAATTGTATTATGGGAATATTCTCGTAAAATACTAATTTTGTTTTCATTTCTTTTATTTTGATTTTTTATTTAGGTAAATTTTACTTTTTTTAAGGGAAATAGAACTTTATTAATAACTCTCTATAAAAGAGCTCGAATACAATCAATAATTTCTTCAATGTCAATAATGACATCTGAAATAGTCAAAGCATTCTTCCCTAGAGCATGAGCAACATTATTGGTCCCTTTTTTAATATATCTAACAGACTAGCTTTCAAACTGAGATAAAATTTTATGCACATCAGAGATGATCATGCCTTTGTTGTCCCACCCATGGTCTATACCCTTAATAGCCTTGAAGACAATTACAGCATCCCCTTCCAGGATGATCTTCTTAAAACCCAATTTAAGACCTATAATAGATGCATGAAAAGCAGCGTATGATTCTGCTAATAATGGATCTACATAAAGAGACCTGTCATCCTCATTGTGGCAAGCACTTTTCCTTCACAATCCCTTGCAACTGCTCTTATGCCAATTATGCATTTATGCTCGTCAACAACCACATCCCAACTTATCTTTATCACATCCTTTGGGGTGCCTCCCATTGATAGCTACCTATAGGAGAGACTGCAGTTGGAATTGATGCCTTTTGGTGGAGAAATTAGAGATCCTGCAACCTTTGAGAGACCTATTTGAACAAAATGTGTGGATCTATGAATTCTTTTTGGAAAACAAATGCTTTTCTCCTCTTCCATAACCTCCATATAACCACTGCAAACTCCATCAGTTCATCTCTATCTAGAGTTTCAAATAGAAATAGCATAGTATCCTTAAAGCTTTGGTTGACCTCTCTGCACTTCTGTAATTTCTTTGAACATTGGGACCTTACATCCCTGGCAAACACACAAGTCCATAGAGCGTGCTCAATTGTCTCCTCTGATTGTTCACAAATTAGGCACATTGGGTTATCAATCACCTTCCCCTTGAATAGCTTGAGCTTTGTAAGTAGACCATCATGACAAGTTTTCCAGATTAATAGCTTTTATGCACTAGGTACTTCTAAACCCCACAACACAACCCATTTTTCCTCTTGGGAAGAACCACCAGATGACTGGCCCTTGTCCTTTTCTGCTAGCTCCACTTGCAGGTGATAGGCAGATTTGACAGCAGTGAACATTCCATTTTTTGTGCATCTCCAAATTTGTTTGTTATCACTGCCACAAGGACTTATTGACATTTTGCATATCAGCCTCTTCACTCGAGAATACTTTTTTAATCAGCTGCACATTCCATTGTTTAGTGTCATGATTTATAAGATCAGCTACCTTGGCATCTTCTGGCAGTATAGAAACCTTGCTTTGAACTTTGAAAGATGTGGGTTTAGGAACTCATTTATTAGACCAAATCTTGATGGACCCTCCATTTCCAACTTTCCACATTAATCCTTCTTCTACAAGAGATTTAGATTCCATGAAGATTCTCCATAAGTAAGATGGATTCCTGCCTAACTTTGCATGCATAAAATCCCCTCCTGAGAAATACTTTAGAGCCAGTACTTGAGCAGCAAGAAAAATAGGATTCTGCATCACTCTCTCCAATTTTGTTTGGCAAGCATAGCTAGATTATAGTGCTCCAGATCTCTAAATCCAAGGTCCCCCACTGCTTTCCTTTTACCCATCTGATTCCATGAGATTTAGTGTCTCCTCCTTTCTTTTTCTTTATGTCCCCACCAATAACCCTGCATGAGCCTATTGATCTCCAACAAAATAGACTTGGGAGTCTTAAAGACCCCCATTCAATAAGTGAGGATTGCTTGGATCACATACTTGAGCAAAATTTCCTTGTCAGATTGTGTGAGTAACATCATCTACCAATTGCTAAACCGAGATCAATATTGCTGAAAGATCCAGCTTGAGATCTGTCCACCATTGCTGGAAGGCCAATATATTTTTCATAGGATTGTGTAGCTTTGACTCCAGCAATTCTAGTGACATCCTTTGTAGCTGCCTTGGTATTTTTGCTGAAGAAGATGGATGTTTTCTCCTTCTTAAGTCTTTGGCTAGAAGCCATCTCATAGGTATCCAGCAATCTACTCCACTCCAGTGAGTTGGCTTTGCAGAAAACCAAACTATCATCTGCAAAAAAAATTGTGATTGATGTGGATATGCCCTCGAGCTAGTGGAATTCCAGTTATATAACCTGCATCTTCAGCTTGGTTAAGCAAGTTACTAAGGGTTTTAGAGCAAAGAATGAAAAGATAGGGTGAGAGAGGATCACCCTGTCTAATACCTCTAGATGATTTAAATTTCCTGTGAGGACTTCCATTGATGAGCAAAGAATATGAAGCTGTTGAAACACATCTCATGATAAGTTCAATCCATCTACTTGCAAAGTCCATTTTCTTCATTACAACTTCAATGAATGACCATTCTATTCTGTCATAAGTTTTGCTCATGCCTAGCT
Source organism: Juglans microcarpa x Juglans regia (assembly GCF_004785595.1). Lineage (NCBI taxonomy): Eukaryota > Viridiplantae > Streptophyta > Magnoliopsida > Fagales > Juglandaceae > Juglans > Juglans microcarpa x Juglans regia. Next base: position 23,516,516 of record NC_054606.1, read on the forward strand.
TGAGGGCCATAATACCATTCATTCCACTAAGTTTGCACCTCATAGTATGCATGGACTCATATGCAACAATTACATTGTCAGAAATCAGTCTGCCTGGTACAAAGACACTTTGAGTAGGAGAGATTATTGATGGTAGTATGCCTTTCAGTCTGTTTGCTAGTACTTTAGCAATTATCTTGTATTGCACATTACAGAGACTTGTGAGCCTGAATTCTGAAACTTTGGTAGGTTTGGAAACCTTGGGGATCAAAACAATATATGTGCCATTTAATTCAGCTACCCAGGAATCAGTTCTAAAAGCTGTAGACATAGCTGCACACACCCCTTTCCCTATTGTTTTCCAATGATAATGGTAGAAAGCTGCGGGAAATCCATTAGGTCCAGGTGAGCTCAGTCCATTCATCTGAAAGAAAGCCTCTTCAATCTCTTTATCACTAATATCTTGGAGCAGTCTTGAATTCCTATTAGTTGTAACAAAAGCATCCAAGGAATGCAAATAGACATCAATTCTAGTTGGTAGAAAAGTGGTAAATAAATCTTGGAAGAAGGCTTGGAACATGTCACTGATCTCCTCATGAGTTTTGGCAAAATTTCCTTCCCCATCAGTAATGCTCTTAATCAGATTAGTCTTCCTCCTTTGATTAGCACACATATGAAAAAATATGGTGTTCCTGCCCCCCTCCTTTAAGCATTTCTGCTTGGCCCTCTGCTTCCATTTCAGATCTACCTCTTCAAGTAAGTCCATTTTCTTTTTAAATAAGTTGTTCTGTTCTCTATGACTTCCTTGATTGTCCTCCTGAAGATTTTTGAGTAGAGATAGCTTTGCATTGATTGTCTCTTTTTGGTTTCTATAGGATTCCTTGCTCCATCTTTCCAAACATTTTTTACATCTGACCAACCCTTTAGAAGTCTCTGTGAGATTATTCAAGGAAGGGGAATTATAAGTCCATGCTTTCCTCACTACTCCATTGCAGTCTTCTCTATTAGCCCATTTTGCTTCATATCGAAAAAGCCTCTTCAACTTCTGTCTTGTTGCATCAGGTTCCCCATCTCAATGAGAATAGGGCTATGATCTGAGGTATTAGCAGCAAGAGTGTGAACTCTAGTATTATTGAAAAGGTTGTACCACTCTGAATTTCCAAAAGTTCGATCCAATCTTTCCTTAGTGAAATCCATTCCTTCTCGATTGTTACTCCTAGTGAACTTGGAGCCATGATAACCCAGGTCACTAAGATCACATTCCACAATCACCTCTTTGGACTCTTCCATATGTTTATAAGGCCTTAGTGCAGCTCCAAACTTTTCATGTTGACTGAGAATCTCATTAAAATCACATGTACAAAGCCAGGACAAATTAGCAGTTTTTAGAACTTTCTGTAATTTCCAGCTATCTATTCTTTTGGCAGTCAGAGGGCTCCCATAAAAGTTGTCATAATCCATGTATTGCTCGTGTCTAGCTGGGTTACTCTCAGATGTGACTTTGAGTATAAGATTCTAGATTTACATCATCCTGGTCCTTCTAAAAGAAAGCTAATCCACCACTTCTCCCTAAACTGTCCACAGTGAAACTTCTATTAAAATCCAACTGATTCCTTACTTTTTCTGTTTTCCATCTCTTGCATTTAGTCTCAACAAGGAAAACAAAATTTGGGCGCTTAGTATTCACCAAATGGTGAAGTTCTCGAATTGTTTGAGAGTTTCTAAACCCTCGACAGTTCCAACTTCGGCAAGTCATTATTGTTGGTGGGGCTGCTTAACAGCCTCCACCATTGAGTCGTTTTGCTTCTTGCAGGTATGAGCTTGATCTTCTACTTCTTGACACTTGGAGCAACCAGAAGCTCCTCCTCTACCACTTCTTGTTCTCTTTTTTTACTCACCACTACTTTAGTCAGTGAACCATCATTTGTATTTAGAGATAAAGCTCAAGCCTTTCTTTTCCAACTGTTTTTCTTAGTGATCTCGTCAGCACAAGCATTAGCAAGAGTGTACTTTACAATGCTGACTATGTTATTGGCATTTGTACCCTCTTTGGAGACAGGAACATTAGAAGGGACAAATAAAGGTGATTCAATATCCCTGCTAGCAGAGATATTGTTACCTGGTGAGGTGTCAACCTGCTGATATTCTTTGGTGTTTGAGCTATCCTTCCTAAGAAAGTTTCCTTTAACAGACTACTTCCCATTTTGGTAAATATCATCCTGTGAAATCTCATTCCTTTCGGAATTTTTGTTTTGACCTCCATACTAGAGTTGGCAGTATCATCACAATCAACATTTACCAATTCTGCATTAATTGCCTTAGATTGCGCCTCATTTTGCTGCATATCTTCTCCCTTGCCTAATTTGTTGCCGTTGCTTGCTTCTCTGTCAGAATGTTGCTACTGCCATGTCTGCGGTGGTGCACCTCCCATACTGCCACCATACTTTTTTGAACCAGAAAAGCTAAATTTAATAGGTTGCGCTCAAAGCCAAGGGCCATAGAAGAGGCATCCATCTGCTTGTCTTTGATAACCTTGAAACAATTCCCGCCAATGTGTCTTAACACACCACATTGGAAACAGAAGTTCTGCAACCTTTCATATTTGAAAGCAATCCAGTGCAACTTCCCACCAATATCTAACCATCTTCCTCGTGCTAGAGGTTTGGTAATGTCAATAGCAATTCTGACTCTTAGAAATTTACACCAACCCGTACCTTGTCAACATCTACTTTAAGAACCTGTCCTACTGCAGATCCAATCTGTTCTCCAACTTCCTTAGACATGCTTGTTAAAGACAAGTTATGAAACTGCACCAAAAAATGTTCTGGGGAGAAAGTAATATCATGTGTTGCAGTGTTGCCTTCGAAATTTTGTAGAGCAGCTGGAGACTTATCAAAGGACCAGAGCCTACCAACCATGATCTCTTTTTTGTCCTCCACCTTCTGAAACTCCATAAGAAACCGATTCTCCCCAATCTCTTTAAAAATAATCCAGCCTTCAAGTTTCCACACTTGAGACATTGTGGACTGAAAACCTTCTTTGTTCATCCCTCTGTCTGATATGATCATTACCAATAGGCATTGTTTTCCTCTATTTTCTGAAGCTTGAATAACACTTTTTGAGAGATTAATAACGTGCTCCTCCTCCTCTATGAGGCTTAAACCTTCCCATAGAGTAGATAATTCTCCATCAGCCATACTACCACTCTACATACGAGGCTGAGAGACTTCACGTATTTGCCAAAGGAAAGAGACCCAAACCTTACTTTTTAGAGAAGAGGACTCTGATTTTTAGACCCTCCAAGTAAAATATTGAAAGATACCTCAGTTATTACAAATTTATTTGTAGTCAGAAGAAAATAATATACTTTTTAGTTTTCAATATAAATTAAAAATAAAATTTATATAATATAGAGGAAGAATAGATAAATTGATGGTACATTGCCAAATTTATGGAGAAATAATATTTATACTTATGTAAGTTACATATATTTTTTTTTTAAAAAAATAAATAAATATGAGATTTACATAAAAAAAAAAAATTAAATTTTAACGATAAACTCAATTTTTTTAAAAAAGAGTGCAAATTTTACACATCCTAGGACTTATTTATTACTCTTTAGATATACCGTTGGTCTAACAAATACAATCATTACTTCTAATAAGCAAATTGGAATCCTAAAAAGGGAAAAAATGAAAACACAAAGAAAAGGAAAAATAATAATATGTAAAGTGAGCTGGATTTGATTCCGCATGCACACAACGGTTCATTCCAATTTCCACGTTCGAAAGGTCCCGAAAATGGGAGGGAACATTTCCCGCCAACCTTCTCTCTCTAGAAAACTCTCCCTCTCTCAAACCCTAGCACCATCACCTCGACACCCACCTCCACTGCACTCTTCTGCACATCCATGGCGGAGACCCCAAAGAAACCCCTCCGTTCCCCGAGAAAATCTAAACTCCAATCCCAATTCAACTCCAAACCCTCACCTTCTCTCACCCCCGTGACCCCGCGAAACCTATCCCCTCGCAGATCCACCCGGCGAACCTCTCTACATTTCAGTCCGAACACTCCCCACAAACTCATCAAACGTACTGAAATTTCCAATGAAGACTCCGCAAGAACCCCAAGAAATGTTAACAACATCGCGGACAGATCTGCTCCGATCAATAAAGCCGAAGAACTGGGTGCATATTCCCCCAGAAATGCGAACTTGGTTAAAGCACCGACGTCCGCGAAAAGAAGTGGAAAATCGAGACGCAAAGATGGTGGAGATTTCGTCGAAGTTGATGTATCGTTCTCGCCGGTGTCACCAGACCAGTCGGAGTCGACTAGGAGGAAGAGGAAGAGGGGGGGCGAGAGGGAGGTGGTCACGAGAGCAATGGCTTCTTTGAAGTCCGAGATGAAGAGCGACTCGGTACCGCCACGGAGGCGGGCCAAGAGGCGGGTGTATTATAAGAAAGTGGTGTATGATGGGGGCGAATTTGAGGTGGGGGATGATGTGTACGTAAAGAGGAGGGAGGGAGCAAACTCGGATGATGAGGAGCCGGAAATGGAAGAGTGTAGGGTGTGCTTTAAGACCGGCAGAGCTTTGATGATTGAGTGCGATGATTGTTTAGGTGGGTTTCATTTGAAGTGCTTGAAGCCACCATTGAAGGAGGTGCCCGAAGGGGATTGGATATGCGGGTTTTGCAGGACTCGCAAATCAGGCAAAGACGTTGAGATGCCAGTACCGCCAGAGGGGAAGAAGCGGGTGAGAACAATGAGAGAGAAGCTGCTTTCGAGTGATTTGTGGGCTGCCCGTATAGAGAGGTAGTAACCTTTTTCTAAGTTGAAAGATGTGAATTTATAATTTTGCTCTAGTTGTAAACTGGTAACATGTGTGGATTTGATGACTTATTGGTTGGAGGTTCACAGCATATGGAAAGACGTGGATGGTAGCTTTTGTTGCCAGGTGCGTTGGTATATGATCCCGGAAGAGACTGCAGCTGGAAGACAACCTCATAATTTGAGGAGGGAGCTTTATCGGACGAATGATTTTGCTGACATTGAGGTGGTAGACTATATTTTATCTTGATTATTTAGTAAAAATACTACCACGGTTGGGATTCTTTAAACTGCATAGCATTCTGTTTGGGAAAACGCTCTGTGATTTGGTACACATTATTCATGCACCAAAGTAATTTGTGTGTGTATTTGATACACATACAATTCTGCACCTATTCTATAATATGGTAAATGCTTTCCTCAGTCATTTATTTGAGGTGGGAATCTCAATTCCGTATTTGGAAACAAATGAGTGAGATAATGCCTAGAAACATTTAAATTTAAGAGAAAATAAAAGAATAAGAAAAAGAGAGAGTGATGGATTTAACTATCATCGTGGGTGCGAATGGATGTGGATGTGAATTGTATGCATTTAAATATAGTGACACAGAGTCAGTGACATCTGGCCATTATTGAAGGTTCAGCAAACAAAAGAGAAATGTTGGACAACTGAAGTATTCGTACCTCCCAAAGCAAGTTCAAATTATCTAGTTTAACAAAGCATTTCTGACCAGGTGTGGCAAAGTGTATTGAGAAGCTTCAAAGTGACTTTTTGGAATTGTGTGGAGGATGAGCCTAAGTGCCATTGGCACTAGTTAGTTGGCCAACAATATGTGCTCCGATTTCCTACAACTCTTTGGGGTTTAAGAAACAGATTGTGTTGAGTGAGTACTACTGGGGGGATCAGGCCTTGAAGGTCGGTACCGCCAATTGTTTAGAATCTCTTCTTGCAAGGAGACATCAGTGGCAATCCGCATCAGTGTCTGATAGGAAATGGTTTGGTTTCTCTGCTTCTTAATATTCTCTACCATTTAGGATCAAAGAAACCAAGAGGATAAAATGGGGTGGATCCCTTCCAGCAGAAGGCAGTTTTAGATCAAATAATTCTATCAAATTCACATCTGCAACACTGTAGTCCTTCACGGTAGCCTTGTTTGTTCGGATGACGGGTCTAAGGAAGATCTTGATGATAATTTGAGGAGGGGACACATAATGGTGACAGATTGATTTTGTATGTGAAGAAGAGTTGTTTACTTATAAAAAAAAAAAGCATGTGCAAGAAGAGTTTAAAAACCATTGACCATCTATTGCTTCACTGTGAAGTGGCAAAGACATGGTGGATCTCAATCTTCCACCCTTTTGGGTTTGAATTAGGTGCTACCCGAACGGTTGGTGGAGTTAATGATGGCTTGGGGAGGTAAACCGAGAGGCAACTTGAGTGCGGATGTATGGAGGATGACTCTTTTTTCACAATGTGAAGTATTTGGAAGGAGCTTCTCTTTTGCAGAGTTTGAGTTCTTGTTCCTCTCCCCTTAAACTAGGCATCCCTCCTATGTTGCGCCCTAACAATCTTTTAATAAAACGAGATAGCATACTTATAAAATAATCACTGCGAACTAGCCAATATGAGCAAACATTCATCAATGAATGTTTCCTATGTTCACATTAGCACAGTTGAATTTGCCCCTATAAGCAGTTAAAAGTAGGGCATCGTACTAATTTCTGAACCTAAATTACCACTTATTTTTAAAATTTCTCTGAACAATTTGTTAAATAGTTTGTTTGGCTCTTAAAGTTTGGAAGTAGCTTGAATGTGAAAATCCTCCTAGTTTCTTGAAGTAGCTTTTAATGATAGTTATAAGCACAAGTTTCTATTCTTTCTTGCTTATTATCCTTACACTCGTAATAATGCTTATGCACATTGCTGCAGATGGAATCTATTCTTAGACAGTGCTCTATCATGAATCCTAAAGAATATGCCAAGGCCAATAATGAAGGGGATGACGTTTTCCTATGTGAATATGAATACAACATTCATTGGCACAGTTTCAAGTGTCTTGCTGATATTGATAATGGTGAAGAGGTAAGCATTTCAGATGATAGAGGCAGCATTTGGGGTCTCCTATGATAACAAAATTGGATTAGAATTTAAAATTTATGGCTTACTGCACTTATCAGGAAAAAAAGTTATGGGCTTACTGTTTTTTGGTAGGATGGCGAAGAAGCTGACAGTGATGAAGATTGGAAACTGTGCAAAGATTCAGATTCTGGTACTGATGAAGACATTGAATATGAGGAGGAGAACTTAAAGAATTTACTAAACAAACTATCCCCGCCTCACGTGTTGGCTGCAGTATGACAGTATTCTTTATTGTGAACTTGTGTCTTTTTAGCTAGTTTTTGTTTATTCAAAATTAAAGTAGTCTGTAATTAATACAGAACTCGAGGAAGGGGCAATTCTTTGGGCTTCAAAAGATAGGGACCAAGAAAATCCCAGAGCATGTAAGATGCCACAAGCAGACTGAACTTGAACGAGCAAAGGCAACACTTTTGTTGGCATCATTGCCCAAATCTCTACCTTGCCGGAACAAGTATGTGAAAATTGAGATGTCATAGGCTTTCTTTGATGTTGAATTTGTTCTTACTTTCCAATGAAGGACACATGTTTTTTCAGAGAAATGGAGGAGATAACTACATTCATTAAAGGTGCTATTTGTGATGATCAATGTTTGGGACGTTGCCTCTACATACATGGTGTTCCTGGAACTGGCAAGGTAGGCTCTAGCTATAATGAGTAAAACAGAACTCTGTTGCCTGGTACTTGCTTCAGATTCTTTTAATTTTCTCCATGCATAAGCAAGTTTTATTTATTTGATAGTATTATCATCATAAAACTGCAGACAATGAGTGTATTAGCAGTAATGAGGAGTTTGAGGTCCGAAGTTGATGCAGGAAGTGTGAGACCCTACTGTTTTGTGGATATTAATGGTCTAAAGCTGCCATCCCCAGAGACTATATACAGGGTAAATATAAACAATGGGCCCTGGTTTCTTTTTGAGATTGCATTCTCAAGTTGCTATATAGTGTACTCTATTTTCTTTCAGGTTATATATGAAGCGTTGAGTGGGCACAGAGTCAGTTGGAAAAAGGCTCTCCAGTCGCTCAATGAACGATTTTCGGATGGAAAGAAAATTGGAAAAGAAGATGACCGACCTTGTATTCTGCTCATTGATGAACTTGATCTTCTTGTAACCAGAAATCAGTCGGTAACTTGTTTATTTTGTGATTTGAAAATTTGTCAATCATATCTTAGTTATTTTATTTTAGATATTAGATCAACTATAGAATGTGAAATATCCATAACCTTTTATCTCACAGGTTTTATACAACATCCTTGATTGGCCTACTAAACCACATTCCAAATTGATTGTGATAGGTAAGGTTTTATGTTAATTAAGGATCCTTCCAGCTTAATGATCTATTCTTATAAAACTAATAAAAATAATGATATTTTCTATTGCACGAGGCATCAAGAAAGTTTAAGTCAGAAAATGAAAAATAAGATATTAAGGACAATGATGATGATGGCTGCAATGTTCTTTCTTTGTATGGATATAAAATCAGGGATAGCAAATACCATGGATCTTCCTGAAAAGTTGCTTCCTCGTATTTCAAGCCGTATGGGTATCCAAAGGCTTTGCTTTGGCCCCTATAACCATCAGCAACTTCAAGAAATTATTTCCAGTCGCCTTAAGGGTATTGATGCATTTGAAAAACAAGCAATAGAATTTGCATCAAGAAAGGTCAGTGTTTTGCTCTTTGTTTTATAACTGAAACTTGATTATTGTTTTCTTTAATTTCTCCTCTGCTAAATTGGTCGCACATGATAAAAACTCAGTGGATATATATCTTTTGTACTCAAATTTAACATTCTGCACTTATATTCAGGTTGCAGCAATTTCAGGAGATGCGCGTCGTGCTCTGGAGATATGCAGGCGTGCAGCAGAAATAAAAGATTATCATATCAAGAACCTAATCTCAACTAATAATTCCATTTCTTCAGGTATTTGGACTCCTGCTTTGTTTGCACGCGGAGGATTATCCCTCCAAACTTAGTTGAGTTTTGGTTGTTGATTAAAATCTTTTCCTGGGTCCATTGTGCTCATTCATGCTCATGCGCATGTAAAATGCTTTAACACATTTGTTCATTGAATGTTGACATTACTATGGGAAAATAGATACTCCATGATTTTTCTTTGTCAATTGTATTTTTTCTTTATCAAGATGTTGTGATGTTCCATGTCCACTTGACTAGTAAACCTGTGTGAAGAAAGGTGTGCCTGATCCTTTCCTGACCCACAGGGCAGAATCAAACCTGGCCAGCTTTAGGGGCTTTAAAGTAAAGCCATTGCACCATGAGAAGTAGGTTTTGCTTATTTTCTCACTGATTATATTTAATACATCTCTGCTTTCAAGGAAAATCACTCGTTGGCATGGCTGAGGTTGAAGCAGCTATCCAGGAGATGTTCCAGGCTCCTCATATTCAGGTGAGTTTCACATTTAGTTTATATGCTGAGAATAATGAATAGTGTTTTATTTTTGGTTCACAAATACACTCCATTTAGTTAAATGCTAAATGACATGTTGGAAGATACCAATGTTGCCAAATGAGGCATGTAAAGTTGTGAGATATATATATATATATATATGTATGTATATTAATCTTAATATGGAATGAGACAAATTAGATGTGGATGGACAGACCATCTCAAGTTTAGCGTGCTGAGGGGAGAAGCTGTTTTCTTTTGAGATTTCTTTAAGAACTGTTACAGCAAAACAGCTACTCCTGAAGGATCAAAACTAGTACATGGCACAAATAATTAAATAACCATTTTCTGTTTGCATGCCTTTTTTGCCACATCTGTGCACAAACAGGATTCAATTGCTAGTTTTGGAACTTACTATTTCTATTGGGGTTACAAGAATATTTTTTCATTTATATTGTACTTCTTGCAGATTTACAACCACCTTTTGACCTTCTAGTAACTACCTTCACAATGTTTATATTTTTCAGGTAATGAAGAGTAGTTCCAAACTGAGTAAAATTTTTTTGACAGCTTTGGTGCATGAGCTTTATAAAACAGGAATGGGCGAAACTACCTTTGAAAAGGTCAACTTGTCACTTTATCTCTCTGTTCTTCATTCCTGATTTGATGATCTTATAGATTTCTTTGCATCTTTGTCATTTGACGGTGTATAATTTCAAAGCAAAAACATTTTGACTAATTAAGCTTGCTGACTAGTGGAGACCTTGGAGAATTTTTTTTTATTTCTTTTTGTATCAGTTGAATATCTGGTACTCACGGATGAATACGAGACTAGTGGTAGATGCCAAGGACTTAATCTAGTATTTTTTACACAAAGCGGGTACAGGAATCTGTTGTTGAATATCTGGGGGTTTTATATATACTGAATTTTGCATTGTCCTTGCATGATTGACAAATTAGGGAACTCTGCAAAAATTAAGATCTTTAAGTGAGTAGCTCGGCTGGTAATCCCTGAAAAGCACGATTAGATACAGAATAAGCATGATTTTAGTTTACTGGATAACCAGCTGGGAATGTGGAAACTTTCACTGAGCAGGAAGTTTTGGGTTAGTATATGTGTGTGTATATCTGTAATGAGGTTTTATCTCTCTTGCAGTTGGCAATGACTGTATCATGTCTCTGTACAAGCAATGGAGAAGCATTCCCTGGATATGACACACTCTTGAAAGTTGGGTAAGTCATGTTATACTATTGTTCTCTTTCAAAAGACATTGGGAGAAAACATTTGTCTTGTAGTCTTAACCTCATTACTACTCTGATGTATAATTCAAGAAAACTATTAGAGACACAAAGGATTCCATAAAAAAAATTCCACAAGACGTGGCATAATGCCACATCATCAAAAATTTTTTTCCCATTCCCCCCACGCCCTGCGTGACTGAGTCCCCCCTCCCTCTCCCTTTCCCAAACCTCCCCAGACCTGAGCCCAGAGAGAGAGAGAGGTGTACCTGCCGGTGAGGGGCAAAGACGTTGGTGAGGGGCAGGGTGACGATGACGACTTCTTTGTCCTGCCACAGAGAGAGAGAGATGAGATAGATGTGTACCTGCCGGTGAGGGGCAAAGGCGTCATGTCCTGCCAGAGAGAGAGAGAGAGAGAGAGATGCATACCTTCTGGTGAGGGGCAACGATGTCGGCGAGGGATGAAGAAGATGGCTGGCGGTGCAGCAACGTCGGTGTCACGGGAGGCGCTGGGCACACGAATGGGGGTCTCGGGGGTTTGGGAAATGGAGTGGGGAGGAGGGGAAGGGCGCTGGGGAGGGGGAAAATGAAAAATAATAAAAAAATAATAAAAAACTTAAACTGACATGATACTGTACCACATCAATTTAGTCCCTTTGTATTTCCGGGAGCCCTCATAATTCAAAGTGCTTAAGGGAGTATGGAAACCACAGCACACACACTTGCACGTCAGTGCCACGTTAATAGTCCCTTTGTATTAGCTTTTTCAAAAATCCCTGTACCCGTTTGATATCAGCTTTTTCAAAAACAATAATCCCTGGTGCTTCACTTTGCATTCCTGAGTATTTCCTGGCTATTTTGGGGATAGCCCCTTAACCCTTAGGGGTTGGCTCAAGTGGTAAAGGCCTTGAACTTGAGACTATGTTCCTCCTGGTCTGAGATTCAAATCTCCTTAGATGCAAACGATTTCTAGGGACCTTTGGATTGAGAGATTTTTTCTTTAAATTACTCGATGTGTACTTGCGAAAAACTTCTTGTCGAAGGCTTGTGCACCCTCGGGATTAGTCGGGACACTGTTCCTAAATACTCGGGTGCCAATAAAAAAGAAATTTTAGGGATGGCCCCTTTATAGGTTTCTTATTATCGATTTGTTTAGGTGCATCTGGATCTAAAATGGATTTCCATTTTATTATGTCATTTTGCTTATATGCTGTGATAACAAAATGGTACTACTTTTGCTTCAATGGACCCTTAAAATCTATAGAATGAAACGGTGTTCATTTAGCAGCATTGATGTTAATTTATTCCATGTTGAGTTGCGAAGCTGAAATTCTTGGTCTATTTTTTGGGCAGCTGTAAGCTTGGTGAATGCAGAATTATTTTATGTGAATCTGGTGCTAAGCACAGACTCCAAAAGCTGCAGCTCAATTTTCCAAGGTCAGTTGTCTATCAAGCCCTAAGCTAAAACTGATTGGAATTAGTGACCTGGCAAATTTTAATTAATGTATCTAGTTATACGAACATGAAAGGAAGGGTCTTCCATCTGTGCTCTACACTAAAGCCTCATTTTCTCGGCATTTTGGATATACCACTAGAGTAGGGGATGTCAGTTGGAAATATATTCTATTCAGATTGTACACATTCATTTACTGAAGTATAACCTCAATCGGTCCTTAAATACTGCATCTATATTAGAAAGTAATTTCTTTTCCAGATTTTGCTTTCAGATAGTCAGGTATTCTGTGAATAATAATAAAAAAATAATGATAAAATATTGAATAATAATAAAAAGTAAGTGAAAAGTAATAATAAAATAATGAATAGTAGTGAAGTATTCTCAGAAAAGTAGTGCTATATATACTTACAGTTTTCCTTACACTTTTACTTACAAGACACATTTTATTAATTTTCTTTTGAAATTCAAATTTTGAATTTTAAATTTCATAATTTTCAATATATCAATAACTGATATGTGGAGAAATAAATTTGTTGTAAGTTTTTCTTAAGTACATTTAACATTTTCCTTCTTAGAATATTTGAGAATACCTGAGTATCCAAACCCCAGCAGCAATCTCCTAGATTTATTTTTTATGATTGGATTGCCCTGGCCACCACAGTGCATGTGGCTTGTGGATTTATTGGGCAATTTTGTAAGATTAGAGGTGGGAAGAAACAAACCTTTTCTCGGGTTAACAAATTGTAACAATTACTGCATCACTATATTCCCTACTACTACATTTTGTAATACTATTCAATGCTTTATACTCATGTTTTGATGTCAAAAGTGTAACGGCTATACTTTTTTCATTAAATCGATCATTTATCCATCACAAAACTTGGACAGAAATTTAATTTTGAATGATTTCATTCTGTTCCGTGCAGTGATGACGTGTCATTTGCATTGAAAGACAGCAAGGATGTTCCTTGGTTGGCAAAGTATCTATAATTCAAGACTCCGGCAATACAAACAGAACAGTTTTGGCCTTGGTCTTCATTACTTTATTCTAAACTTCTATTCATTTACGTTATTTCCAGATTGGAAACTCACAATATCTTTGTTTCCTTCTCTTAATTCTAATAAACACAAGTTTATCGGGAGAAGGTGTATCTTGTTTTCTGAGGCATTGCTATATTCCTATTGGAAACTGTATGAAACAAACTGAGCAAAATCTGAGGTGAACTTCTGTTTCTGGACTACACATTCAATCTGCACTATCCGTAACTTTTTCTCTACAAAACATGTTGCCTCACAGCATTAGTTGAATGTTGACCATCCAAAGGTAAATTAATCTGGATTTGATTGCTAGCTAGGGCCATACATTGGTCATTAGATTATTTTCTGAACAAATTCGAAAGAAAACACCACGGTCTTGTTTGAATGTTGAGATGAGATGATAAATATGTAAATAGTAATGAAATAGAATGTGAATAGTAGTAAAATATTTTGAGTTAAGATATTTTATAGGGTTTTGAAAAATGAGAAAGAAAATGTTGACTAAAAAAATTATAAATTAAAATACCGTTAGAATATAATTTTTTAATATAATTTTTATTTCGGAATTTGAAAAAGTTAAATTATTTTTTGTGTTTTGTTTAAAAATTTGAAAAAGTTGTTATGATTAGTGTTGATGCTGTAAAAATTGCACAACGGGCCGGAAGGGGAGGAAGAGTCATTTCCAGCCCACTGGAGTGACTTGGGTCTCGATTGGTGTTGTTAAGAGCCATCGACAGTGTGCCGGTACAGATGGTGTCGGTGCGTACATCCATTGTGGTGAAATATGTAAAGAAAATAAGAGAAGATAGATACATGAGTTTACGTGATTTGGCATAATGTATACGTCCACGGGTGTTTGAGGAGGAGAAATCAATTATAATATTCTTGTTTACACTCTCTCATGATCTCTCATATCTCTTTGTACAATGGTGATCCTGAATATAAATTTACTAGAGAGCTTTCGCTGGAGCTTCATATTCCGAAGTTGAGATGAGATCAGATGAGATAAATTTAGACCATCTTAACATCCAAACCGGGCCGAAGGGCTTGTTTGGAAACATAAGTCATTTCATTTCAAAATTTCTCATAATTATCTTCTCAAACATCACTCAAATACAAACATTTTTCAATTTAAATTTTTAATTTTTTTGTCTAATCATTATAATTTTTTTCAAACTTTCAAACAAAACATAAAAAATAATACAACATATTTTCAAATTTTAAAACAAAAATAATATTAAAAAAATTAAATACTAATAATATTTTAACTTTATAATATTTTTATTCAATTTTTTTTATCTCAATTTTCAAAACACAATATAACGTTTTAACTTAATCCATTTCATTACTATTCATAAAATTATCATTTAACCTCATTCTCCAAACTATTTCCTAAGTTTCTAGTTAGTAAAAAACGTACCTTATTATAATCATTAAATAAAATGATCAAAATATTTCTTTTAATATATATATATATACACACATATGCGCGCGCGGGGGGGGGGAATGAATAGTGTTTTTATATTGAAGTGTTGAAATTTTTTGGACGAAAGGGTAGCACTATAAATAGGTAGACTGGAGTCACTGCACGTACAGTACGTAAGTCAAAAGGATAAGACTATAGATCTACACGTACGGAACATCCACAAACAAGGTTTGTAGAGACCGAGCAACGTGCACGCATGGTTGGCTTTCAAAAAGAGAGAGTTTTAGCAATATCTCAGTTAGCTGCCAAAAAACCGAGCGCTCCATGCAACCCTCAAACGCACACGAATCGGCACCAAAATCTGCGTTCGTCCTACCCGCCAATATTGTGCAAACTCTTCGTTTTTGGAGTCATTCCCCTCTCTCTCTCTCTCTCTCTCTCTCCCCTCAGTTGTCTTTTCTTCGTTCTCTATCCCATAGCAGGCAGGGCTTAAGGCATGGCGATCCCAGCTGTGCTTGTTGTTGTTCCTCTGGGCATAATTCTCATTCTCTCAGGCCTCATTGTCAATCTCATTCAGGTATTTGCTGTAATAACCATTTGGTTTTGTTTATGCATGTCAAATTATTTTCCAATATTTTTCTTCCTTTTTTTCCGTACGTGTCTTTTGCTACGTATAATTTAGCTTGTTTTCCAGTTTCGATCGGGATTCTTTCGGAAAGACTTTTTCTCATTTTTGGTGTCTTACGTTTGGTAGTTTCTATTTCGAATTATCACGATCATCAATATTGTTATTGTCAACCATAATCATTGATTATTAATAAGATTCTGGTTCTACTTCTTCTACCTTGAAGGAAGATTGGTTAATGTTAGATAAATAAATAAATAAATAAAAAAAACGAACGATTACATTGTATCTTTCCTTCTACCAATAAACAGAGCTAGCATTTTAAATTAGATCAATAATATGGTCATCGGAAAAAGAATAAAAGAAAAGAAAAATATGAATAACTGAGATTTTAGCCCAACTAGTACTTGCTTATTGAGATATTTCATGCATGCATGCATGGCATATTGGAAATTTCCACGGTAATTGAATGGCTCCAACGTGCATGCACTGAGTCGTAATGGTATTTGAGCACTGCTTGAAATGAATTGGAGCTAGCTGATACCACATAAGCACTGATGCCTGACGGTTTCATAATGATATGACACTAGATGACTTGAATTCCTTTTTGGGTTTATATATATATGATAGTCCCTTGAGAATTAAATGATAAAGTTCTAAGTTGAAGTATAATTTAGAGGTCACAAAAAAATTATCTTAAATGAGTTTCTTGAAGAAGGAATATTTATGAGTCTATTAGCTATAGTGGGTATGCTTGAACAAATTAACTACTGCTCCTAAAATTTCCGCAAAAGTTGTAGTACTACTGTGGTAGCATTCATGCATATACATGATTTCTTCTTCAGGCAGCTCTCTACATCCTTGTTCGTCCGATATCAAAAAATATGTATAGAAGGACCAACAAAGTAGTTGCAGAATTGCTGTGGTTAGAGCTTGTATGGCTCTTTGATTGGTGGGCTGGTTTCAAGGTGATTATTTCTTTCTTAAAACTGTTGATTCAATATTTGCTCATTTCATGAATTCATATTTATTTGCATACATATTATTTAAATGCATGCGTCCCAGATTGGTTATGTAAGCTTAATTCATAATATATTGACAGGTGGCGATTAGAGAGTCGACAAGCTTAGATTAATAATGTGTGAAATAAGAAACTATGCCACTGGATATTGTTAGGTTATTCTTATAATTTGAAGAATGCTAAATATGATATATATATATATATATATATATATATATATATATATGCATGCTGGCAGAGAGTCAGAGACAACTTAACTTGTACTCCTACTCTCAATTATAAGTTCACAGCACTGGTTGTTTCATGGGTGCAAGCTGCTAGCTCTGTACAATTTGTTAGTAATTTTCCAAGATGTTGAATTAAATTATGACATCGCGTATTTGTTTTCTCTGATGTACAGATATCTGCTTACATACTATACATTAACACTAAAACCGCTATAGCTCGAGAGATTGAAAATTTGTTTTGAATCATGTTATAATCCAAGTGTGTCACATCGATCCAGGGACACTTGGATTTCCTCACTATTTGCATCTACTAGAGTTTTTATATCCGCATTGCAGTCTAACAAGTTAGACTTTCTGGCTGCAGGTTGAATTATATACAGATTCCGAAACCTTCCAATTACTGGGTAATATGAAACTTTCCTCTCTACTTTTTTTTTTTCAATTGTGAAAATAGTTGCCAATTTAATATATGGTGAATGACCAACTTTTATTTGAGATATATTCAGGTAAAGAAAATGCACTTCTCATATGCAACCATAGGAGCGACATTGATTGGCTTGTTGGATGGGTCTTGGCTCAGGTGCTTACACTTGAGAACTAGAATCTAGATGCAACTCTTCTACAATACTGTGTCCATAGCTTCCTAATATTTCCATTCTTCAAGATCCTGCTAAAAGCCTAAAAATTGTCTCAATTCATGAAGAAAATTTGGAGTGTCTGATCAGGAGATAATTTGAGTGCCATGTATGTACCATATCTAGAATAGCTAGTTTAACATCAAAACTCAATTGCTCAACTCATCAAAACACCACTCTTGCGCTCTTCCTTTGTCTAAGAAAAGGACAAGCATAGGTAAAAGTTGGCTCATGTATCTTTTTTGAAAGTTTTTGTCTAAAGACATTTGTTCCTCATGATGGACCTGAATTTATAAAAAAGAAGAAGAAGAAAGAAACATATCAGGTGTACATAGGTACACATAGATTCACATGAGCATTCTGTATGCTCCGTAGTGCATGCATGCATATATATATATATATTCATGTAACATATTTTATGTTGATGTAAAAATAACATGTTGCCATATTCTTGCGACAAACCTTAGTTCAATTGAGTAATAAATATACTGAGTAGAGTCTAGGTTGAAATTGGAACATTATTTTTCATTGTACATAGAAACCATACTTCTTACAACATGCATGGTTCACTGCTCCTTTTATTTTTCTTATTGGTGTTAACTATTACAGCGCACGGGCTGCCTCGGTAGTACACTAGCCATCATGAAGAAAGAAGTAAAATGTCTTCCTGTGAGTTCTAATATTCCTCTGCATTGAATTTGAAGAGTGAAAGTTCATGAAAAAAATACACCAAAACAAAAGGATCTCAGTTGAATGTTTATTTTAGCTTTCATTGGCAATTAGCAAATCCAGCTTCATTGATGAAAGTAGTCGCACTGAAGATAATTCATGTAAAGATTTCTAGTTCTTTCTGTTCATGTTTTAGCGAGGGTGATAATATTGAAAGTATTGTTGGATGTAACTGATGAAGTGAAAGAGAAAACAGATTAGTTCTGCCACATTGATTTGACTGAACAATTTGAATGGGAAAGAAAATACATCCTGGACTTTTAATAGTTGTATCTGAGGAAACTAAAACCTGCCTGAACTGCAATAAGTACTAAGCGAATTATTTGGTTTATTTAAGTTGAAATTCATTTGCTGGAGGCTGAAAGAACAAAATTCATAAGCTTTAACATACCACTATTAGATTTTCCTTTGTTTATGTATTGTGAAACTCTGTTACACTTTAACGTGTCCCTGTAGTATTTTAAGGATCCTTAACTTTCTATTACTAATTCCCCATTCCTTATTCAATACATTACTCAACTGCTGTCTTCTCTTTACTGTTGCTAGCTTATGACATATTTACTTCCTCTGCTCCGAATTCTTCTAGATCAATAGAATCATCAATACCTCCACTGTAGTCCCTGTTGCCATAATTGTTTTGAATCATCCTATCATTAAACTCCAATGATCACTCCTCCACAATAAGTTACTAGGAATTATATTTACTGTCCAGTTTATTCATTGGCAAATATTTCGATCGGGTTGAATTATTTGCCTGACTTTCTTATTTGAAGTTGCAGGTCAGAGTTTACGTTTTTTTTTTTTTTTTTAATATTCTTTTTATAAAGGGCTATAGGAAATGGTAAATTTATGCAGATCATAGGTTGGTCAATGTGGTTTTCTGACTATGTTTTTCTGGAAAGAAGCTGGGCCAAGGATGAAGGCACATTGCAGGTATCTCTTTGATTCATTTGAAAAAACAAGAATACAGCAGGATTGAATTGTGTTTGTCACATTTATATCCTATATGGTTCTTTGCTGCAGTCAGGTTTTCGAAAACTGGAGGATTTTTCCTTGCCTTTTTGGTTGGCTCTTTTTGTGGAGGGAACTCGCTATACAGAGGAAAAGTTATTAGCAGCTCAGAGGTATGCTGCTTCAAGAGGATTACCTGTTCCTAGGAACGTTTTGATTCCCCGAACTAAGGTGAATTTAGTATAAAATTTTCCAATGTTTTTCATACAAATTCTTGGTCATATCAGTGTCTGTTGTTTGCTGTGTAAAAGTTTTTACAGGAATTTGCCTTTTAGGCTGGAGTTATTGTAAGTTGGTCTGTTATTTTATTTTTCCCTTGTAGAAAGGAGGGAAAATACTTTGATTCCAAATAGAAATGAAATCTAATCTGAAGTTAGCTATAAGTTATGTGAGTTAGAAAATTACTGCCACATCTAATGGCATGTGGATTTTGCCATTTATTCTTTTGTTTTAATTTTTTTTTTCTTGTCATCTCAAGTATCTACCTTTGACATTGCCTTAAATTTCTCTCAGGGTTTTGTTTCAGCTGTAACGCATATGCGCTCGTTTGTTCCAGCAATTTATGATTGTACAGTGGCCGTTTCCAAAAACCAGCCTCGACCTACAATGTTGGGAATATGTAGAAGACAATCTTCTGTGGTATGAAGATAATATTACTTGACAGTACTGCAGTGGATTCATTTACCAATGTTGAAATCATATGACCAGATAGGGGTCAAGTTTTTATGCTCATCTTAGCCCAGCAGAAAAAAGAAATTCCTGTAACTGACATGCACAAACTGAGTCGGGTTTGTTTCTAGTAGCACACATAGGATGGATACTTTGATCTAAATAGGCTGGTTTGGAAATTGGGACCCAATAATTGCTTTTAGCATGAGTTTATATGCTTTATTGTGGAACTGAGAAGAGAAATAATATAGAAAGCCCACAGATCATCAAATATGCCTTTTACCACATGGTGTTGTGATACAGAGTGGTGAGAATATTATCTTCCAATTAATAATTGATGTTACTTTTTTCTTTTACAGATGAAGGTGCAAATCAGGAGACATCAAATGCAGGAGTTGCCAGAAACAGCTGATGGCATTGGACAATGGTGTAAAGATATATTTGTTACAAAGGTATGGACATTGATGTCTTAATATAATTGTTGAGATGTTTGTGCCAGATTTGCAGGGATGCTGGAAAATTCTTTAGTGGACCAATCTGAATCTAACTCCTGCATGCTTTATTTTATATTGCTAATCTTACCAGCCATCATTCTAGGTTTCTTTTTTAATTAATGTATATAATATATATTTACTTTTTCTTTATTTCTTTCTCCATTTTTCTGAAACCTTCCAGGATGCTGTATTGGAGAGATACTTTTGTATGGACTCTTTCAGTGACTTACCTCAGCAAGACATTGGTCGACCAAAAAAATCTTTCTTTGTAAGATACCCTTCTAATAATTTGAAGAGAATTAATGATAGTATCCGTTTTCTCATCCATAATCTCATTTTGTTTTGCAAATAGGTTGTCATATCTTGGATATGTGTCCTTGTATATGGTATAACCAAATTCTTTCAGTGGTCTTCTCTCCTATCCTCATGGGAAGGCATTGCATTTTCAGCCACATTCTTGGTCCTCGTTACCATTGTTATGCAAATTCTCATCCAATCCTCCGAGTCCGAGCATTCTACCCCTGTCAATACAGTGACACAAGACCCAATGGAAGAGCGGCTTCTTCAGTAATAATTACTCAATTATCTGTAGCTATTTCATCTGTGATCAGAAAACTCTTCTGATATCATCCTTGGAATTGGTCAATCTACCTATTCCCCTGTTATATGGCTTGGAAAATGTAGTATATATGCATAGCTTACATGTGAGTCTGTTGGGCCTACCTATAGAGGTTAAAACTCTTTCACCTTGTATGATTAGCATTGCAGAACCTTGTTTTCAGTGCATAAAAGCAGTGGTGATTAGTTAAAAATCTGGAATGCAATATTTACAGCTGCTATTTTCTCTGCCATTCCATCAGGTCTTATTAAGGCAACCCTCGACTTAGTGAGGCAGCCCTTATAATGGACAATCCATTATTAATGCCACAGATTGCATTTGTAATGCAGTTACCAACAAAAACCAATTAACATTGTTTTTCACTAACTATACAGGAAAGACTTTGGATATGCAGCATTAATAAAGGAAACCCAGCAATCGGAAATTCTCAAAAACCAGAACAAACTTTTCCCTTTTATTATTATTATTATTATTATTACTCTCATTTTCTCTGCCTATACAGTATTGAACCCATGAGGCCCCCTTTCCTATGCACAGTAGTGGCAAAATGAAGCCATATGCAAGTGAAATGGGTCCACAGAACTGTCATGTTTGAGAAGTATACATCTCTGCTTTAATTCTTTACAAGCGAAAGTTTAGTTAGAATTCTTTTTTACCCATAAGAAGTACAATAGGCTATTTATAGCTATCTATGCTAGTCAGCTTCATGTGCTTCAAGTGCTGCAGTTCTCCAAGTTCATTTACATATTTCTTAACCCGATCACTACTGCTCAGCCTGTGAAACTTTGTCCAGTACTCAAGACTACCAAAATGGATGCTACCCACTTGTTCCTGCTATTGCTGTTTAATAGAACAAATATCTTCTTTAGGTTCACTGGAGACAGCAGCAAAACCACCTTCCCACATTCTTCTCACTGGGTCCACCTACATTCTTATCTTGTTCATCAAGTTTGTGTTCAGCCTCGTTATCAATCTGGCTCTGCAACTCCAAAGTTTCATCAAGCTCTCTTTGCACCTCATCCTCCCGCTGATGTTCCTCTTCCCGTTCCTGCTTACTTGGACCAACATCTTCACCAGGTTCAGAGGAGATTACAGGTACATCATTTGCAACATTTTCCATAATCTTTGCTTTTCCAGCAAGGTGCTTTTGTTCAGCCTCATCCTCAAAATTTATTTCATCAACCTTTCTTTGCACCTCCTCATCCCCATGCTGAAGTTCCCCTTCCTGTTCCTGCTCACTTGGATCAAGTTCAACACCTTCACCACCAGGTTCATAGGAAATTACAGGCACATCCTCTGCAACATTTTCAATAATTTTTGCTTTTTCAGCAAGGCACTTTTGTCGAGCATCATCCTCAAATTTAAAATAAAACTCCAAAGCTTCATCAAGCTCTCTTTGCAGCTCCTCATCCCCACGCTGAAGTTCCCCTTCCTGTTCCTGCTCACTTGAACCAACATCTTCACCAGGTTCAGAGGAGATTACAGGCACATCATTTGCAACATTTTCCATTATCTTTGCTTTTCCAGCAAGGTGCTTTCGTTCAGCCTCATCCTCAAAATTTATTTCATCAACCTTTCTTTGCACCTCCTCATCCCCATGCTGAAGTTCCCCTTCCTGTTCCTGCTCACTTGGATCAAGTTTAACACCTTCACCACCAGGTTCATAGGAAATTACAGGCACATCCTCTGCAACATTTTCAATAATTTTTGCTTTTTCAGCAAGGCACTTTCGTTGAGCATCATCCTCAAATTTAAAATAAAACTCCAAAGCTTCATCAAGCTTTCTTTGCAGCTCCTCATCCCCACACTGAAGTTCCCCTTCCTGTTCCTGCTCACTTGGACCAACACCTTCACCACCAGGTTCATAGGAAATTACAGGCACATCATTTGCAACATTTTCCATAATATTTGCTTTTTCCGCAAGGCACTTTTGTCGAGCATCATCCTCAAAATTTATTTCATCAACCTTTCTTTGCACCTCCTCATCCCCATGCTGAAGTTCCCCTTCCTGTTCCTGCTCACTTGGATCAAGTTTAACACCTTCACCACCAGGTTCATAGGAAATTACAGGCACATCCTCTGCAACATTTTCAATAATCTTTGCTTTTTCAGCAAGGCACTTTCGTTGAGCATCATCCTCAAATTTAAAATAAAACTCCAAAGCTTCATCAAGCTTTCTTTGCAGCTCCTCATCCCCACACTGAAGTTCCCCTTCCTGTTCCTGCTCACTTGGACCAACACCTTCACCACCAGGTTCATAGGAAATTACAGGCACATCCTCTGCAACATTTTCAATAATTTTTGCTTTTTCAGCAAGGCACTTTTGCCGAGCATCATCCTCAAATTTAAAATAAAACTCCAAAGCTTCATCAAGCTTTCTTTGCAGCTCCTCATCCCCACGCTGAAGTTCCCCTTCCTGTTCCTGCTCACTTGGACCAACACCTTCACCAGGTTCAGAGGAGATTACAGGCACATCATTTGAAACATTTTCCATAATCTTTGCTTTTCCAGCAAGGCGCTTTCGTTCAGCCTCATCCCCAAAATTTATTTCATCAACCTTTCTTTGCACCTCCTCATCCCCATGCTGAAGTTCCCCTTCCTGTTCCTGCTCACTTGGATCAAGTTTAACACCTTCATCACCAGGTTCATAGGAAATTACAGGCACATCCTCTGCAACATTTTCAATAATTTTTGCTTTTTCAGCAAGGCGCTTTCGTCTAGCCTCATCCTCAAATTTAAAATAAAACTCCAAAGCTTCATCAAGCTTTCTTCGCAGCTCCTCATCCCCACACTGAAGTTCCCCTTCCTGTTCCTGCTCACTTGGACCAACACCAGGTTCAGAGGAGAGTAGAGGCACCTCCTCTACAACATTTTCCTCAATCTTTGCTTTTCCAGCAAGGAGCTCTCTTTTAACCTCTTCCTCAAATTTCAAATAAATCTCCAATGCTTTATCAACCTTTCTTTGCACCTCCTCATCCTCGAGCTGAAATTTTTCTTCGTGTTCCAGCTCACTTGGATCAACATTTTCACCAGGTTCAGAGGAGATAACAGGTACATCCTCTGCAACATTTTCCATAATTTTTACTTTTTCAGCAAGGCGCTTTTCTTTACCCTCGTCCTCTAATTTCGTCTGAAACTCCAAAGCTTCATCAATCTTTCCTTGTACCTCCTCATCCTCATGGTGAAGTTCCTCTTCATGCCCCTGCTCCCTTGGACCAACATCTTCGCTAAGTTTGGAGAAGACAATATGCACATCCTCCGCAACATTTTCAGCACTGGTTCCCCCCACGATCTTTGCTTTTTCAGCTAGGCGCTTTTGTTTAGCCTCGTCCTCGAATTTCCTCTGAAACTCCAAAACTTCCTCGAGCTTTCTTTGCACCTCCATAGCCTCACGCTGAAGTTCCTCGTCATGCCCCTGCTCCCTTGGACCAACATCTTCGCTAAGTTTGGAGAAGACAACATGCACATCCTCCGCAACATTTTCAGCACTGGTTCCCCCCACGATCTTTGCCTTTTCAGCTCGGCGCTTTTGTTTAGCCTCATCCTCGAATTTCCTCTGAAACTCCAAAACTTTCTCGAGCTTTCTTTGCACCTCCATAGCCTCACGCTGAAGTTCCTCCGCCTGTTCCTGCTTACTTGGACCAACATCTTCACCAACATCTTCCTGTTCCCGTTGCTCCAATTCATCCGGGCTTATGGGAATGTCACTGAAGCAAAACAAAAATGAAAACACATTGAGCTTTATCAGGAAAATGTGAACACTCACGGCTGACAAATTTTAAGCAATGTACATGTGTTTTAGCCAAAAAAAAAAGAAAAAGAAAGAAAGGAAGTTTCATAATGCAATTATAGTGGCAAAAACGAAACAAAGACTTACTATTGTTCCACATTTTTGGGATTAAAGGGATGCCGCTCCTTACTACCACCAGTTCCCTACAATACAGGTGTTAAGAAATCAGTTTACACAAAAGATTCAATACACAAGAACGCTAATTGACATGATAGATAGAAATAGAACAAAACCAGTAATTCAAACCTCAGAATTTTTGGCCTTGCTGTGATATTTTCCCTTCTTTTTACGCTTTGACTTTCCGTCTCCTTTTTTCGAACTAACACCTCCTTTATCAGTGTTTTTCTTGGCATCGACGGCAAGCTCTGCTAACAGAGCTTCTGCTGCAGTACTAGACTTCTCTGCAGCATCTTTGTCAACCATATCCTGTAGGCGTGCCTAGAAAGCAGAAATTCATCTAAACACATTGATCGACAAGAAGCTTAGAACATTCAAGAAAACGTCCCTATGAAGCCAACACAAACCTGCACAAATGACATCAACAGGGGAACGATAATGAACCGATAGTCATGAAGTAATACGCTCCAAAGTCTCTTCCCCGTCTGCCCTACGGCGAATTTAGTTGTCAGGATTATGGCATCGAGTTTGTAAACCTGAAACACTTAACTTTGTGAGACAAAAAGGGAACAAAAATATCTCATTTTCCCGAATAACTTGGAACAATTCACATGTTCGTAAATCAATTAAACACAGAGAAATAGATTGTATAAGTAGGCTTCGCCGAGAAAAAGATAGGAATAAATTAGTAGTTTACCATTACCCACCTCTCGAGATATATGTTCCCTCTGCTTCTGGATTGCTTTGTTTATGTCAGTGTTTGCTTGTGCTTCTTCCAGAATACTAAGTATGATATCTATCTCATTGCTTGTGCTATCTATCGCAGCATCACCCTCCATCTCAAGCTCCTCCTTCCGCTTCGACAATAGAGACTCAAAACTCTGTGGGTCGTAATCTGGAATTAGTTCCCTTTTCTTATTTTCCTCGACACATATTCTCTCTACACTCAGCAATGTGTCCTCGTATCTCAAAATCCTGAGTTTTCTGGCTAACATTAACTGCTCACGTGTAGATTCCATCTGAAGGATCTTCACCAAACCCTTTCCCAGATTTCTGGTCGATTCTCTCATACTTGTCCATTCCTTCCACTGCTCCCCAATTTTAGGAACTCCAACGCATAATTCATAAACAATAGGGTCACTATCCGCAGACAGCTCTGCCTCATCATTACCACAATCCTCCGCAATAGTTGACGCCACTGCAATCCCATCATCCGGCGCATCAATCTGTCCTCGCAGCAGCGATCGCTCATCCAGATGGAGGCAAGAGAAGTCGCTGCTGAAAACAATCCTCTCTTTAAAGCAAGGTCCCTGATAACCTATCGATTCTTCTATCGAGAAACGCTCACAAAGAAAACGCAATGAGCAAGCACAAGCCAGATCTTCCAAGCAATCAAGAACGCGTTCAAGCTCCGGCACTTCCAATAAGCATATCGAGCGGAGTGTCTGGTGCAGTCCATGATCCTCGAGAATCGATCTTGGGATGCGATTTTGCAGCATGTCCATTGTCATGGTCAGCAGCATAGTGAGATGGCTAGAAGCAAGACAATTTATTTGCATAAACATTTGCAGGCATGAGCGAATTTTCTCGATGATATCAGCGCGCTTTCTATCATCACAATAATGCCACTGACTAACATTAAAACCTTCAGAGCCATTATCTGCAGTAGACGGCAGGTCTTCCATAATCTTGGCCTCAGAAATAGAATCCACAGGCTTCCATACATCAGCTTGAAGCAGGTTATGTGCCAAGTCAGGAGCTAAGAATTCCGGAGCAGCGGATTGTATGTTCCCGGACTGGGGAGCTATATGCATATCCCCAATGTGGTCCAAATTCCATTCACCGACCGAAAACCTTCCTTCGCAACAACAACATTCCCAAAACTTCCATTTCCTTTTCACTTTAGCGAAATCTATCGCTTCTACCAAAGTCTCCTTCACCATCGCCAGCTTGTTCTTATCCAAATACGCTATGAGATCTTCTATTCTTATAGTGAATAATTCCTTCCTTTCTTCGATATCCATGTTGTTCCAGTAAGTCCTGACTCGACCTGTCTTGCCGACGTTGGACATCAGTTTCTTGAGATTTTGATTCTTTCTTTTCTCCGTGAGCCGATCATCCTTCGAGGCTCGACTCGACGCTGGAAATATGGCCTTCAGCGGCATCGGCTCTGTGATCTCTTTCCTTAACTGTTCTATGTTCTCAAAACCCTTTTTTACGGACGACAGAAAATCATTCTCTACAAGCTTCTTCAACCAGTCCTTACTATTCGCACCTCCAAGAAAATTGATCCTCGTCTTGGCCTTCTCGATGACCGTTAAGAACTCCTTTCTGACCGACAAGACTCGCTCGGCCTTGGTCTTTCCCAAGCTACCCTCAAGAGGGTCCGCTGGGTTCTTTAACATCAAAGCGTTCTCGCAATGCCGGATTACTTCTTCGTAATCGGAGACTGAAGTAGGGGAGGCGATCTCCGTCAGCTCGAAAAGCATGGCGACGTTCAATCTAGCGCAGGAGATGGAGTTCGGTGCCATAGCGAAGGCAAGGCCTGCGAACTCGGCCGCTTTCTTCAGGTATTCAACCTTGGACTTCTGGTCTCTGAGCAAGGAAGCGGCTCTGTAGTGAATGACGTTTCGGGTGCTGCGGAGAAGGGCCGAATCCGGGTAGCTGGAAAGGGCGTCATCGACGAGCTCCAAGGCTCTGATATGGTCCCCAAACATGAAAGCACCGACGACCCGCTCGTATTCAACGGGATACATGGCCGGAGAATCATCGGAAAGAGGCGAATCGGTGGAGGAAGACGGTGCAGGGGACGCTTGTTTGTGGCGCGAAGCAGGGGAAAAATTCTTGTTGGCCATATTCTTGGAGGGAAATTGAGAAAAAAGCGGGTATTTTTTTTTTAATTTTTTTTTTAAATTAAAATAATGAGTTTGGATTAATAAATAGGTAAATAAAATCAGATGAGAAACTTATCCAATATTTCTTTTTCGAAAAATTTGCATCTCACGTAATTAAATTAAATTATATAAATATTAATTTTAATTCTATAATAAAATATCAAGTATTTACATTTTGAAAACACTTAATAATTACTCTTTTACTTTTTTTTTATCTTTATTTATTTATTAATAGGTAACATAAAAAAGTGCGCGACATTTACGCACGTTAAAATCATATCTAACATTACTTAACTATAAATCAAGAGTTTATAATTTTGCTTGCATAATTTCAATCTTGATTGAGATTGAGGCCACCCCAAGAATTGGTGCTGTGTGAAATTTACTCGAGGTAAAGGTTAGAATATTTTTTGTAAATGACGATAATAATAATATTAAGAACTAGAAAGCTGTTATATTGAAAATTTTGGAACTTATTAATGGTGTAATATTAATGATGAAATACGGAATAATTAGCTAGCCTTTATGATTTGTCTCGAAATCAGATTAATTATTGCCTATGTTTTTTAGTGTTTTAATCAAGATCAATCATCAAATATCCCTTAGGTCTCATTTGAATTTACTCAAGACTAGGCCTGTTAAAATTTATTGACTACTAGGCCTATGAAAATATGAGCAAGCCCAAGAGATTATTTGGATAGTTTGAAGTGGCCCATTTGTTAGATCCAAAACTAATGAAAAGCCAAAACTTGCTTTCAAAAACCCACCAGACCGTGTGTATATATACTCCCTTTATACGATATATATCATCTTCCAGCTAGAATTAGGGTTGCCGCACCATAGCCTCAACCCATGATCCAAGCTTCCCTACATACAACAGACCCTTAGCCTCCGTTACACGATCACGAAACACCTCCCCATGCAAGTCGCCGTCAAAACCAATGATGGAGGCCAACCCAAACCCTACAACCAATAGGAAAGGAGCGCAACCACACACTAGCCCTCTGTATGTACCAAACCAAAAAACCATACATGGAAACATCAATGTCCACTGCACCATCCCTTAGCCTTATCCTAGTGCCACAACCACTAGAAAGCAGTCGTTGCATGCTTCTCCACATCCAGAAACCCCAAACAGCAAGAAAACCACCCAAAGCAATCTGTCCCATGCACAATAGCCACCACCTCCACACCCTAACCTTGCAGCCCACGTTAAAACAAGCTTTACACCGTCCATAACCCATCCCTCTTCCTCCACACACAACCAACACTGCCCCCTTTTTATACCACAAACATAGCAAGTAAACCTTTCCATGCCCTCGGTTTAAGCCACCAAAAACAGAGCAACCTCAACACTCGAGCCACCAGCTGCATTGCCCAGTTTCTTCCCCCACTGGCTGTGTAACATTTCAATGGAAGACCCAAACCATATTGCCTATACTCCAAAAGGACTAGTCAATAATACAATTAGAGTCCTATTGGAACTTTATAAAAAGCAAGAACTTCTCATTCCTAAGCAATGTAAGATCTCATACATCATCTACCATTATCCTTATCATATAGGATATCACAATCTATTTTTCTTAAATTTTTGATGTCCTCATCAGGTCTGTCCATTGTAGGTGGCACGACTCAAGTCTTACATTTCTAGTTAGGATATGCTACATTTGTAATGTTCCAATGGAAGACCCAAATCACATGGTATGTATTCTAACAAGATTAGTCAATGATATAATTGGAGCCACATTGGAATCTTATAAAGAGCAAGAACTTCTCATTCCCAAATAATGTGGAATCTCATATACCACATACCTTTATCCTTATCATATGAGATATTACTGTAACGCCCCAAACCCAGCTGGCCTGGAGAATTACTACCTATCACTTAAGAACATGTTTTCCAACACAACTAAAATAAAACTCCAAAACTTTATTAGCAAAACTCAATCTCAAGTACTCTAAATAACCACATTGAAACTCTACAAAGTTATTACTGCAGCAAAATAAGCTAAGGAGTCTAAAATCTCCCGGTAGTCATAACAAACCAAACTAATAACTTCAAAAGTCTTACTAAACCCAAGCCCAAGATAAAATTAAATGTAAAAGACATAAGACATCAGAATTCCTTCTTCTAACATCATCTCTCAGCTTAATCATGCCCACCAATCTAATCCAGGTCCTCAGTTGGACTCTCCACATCATCTGAAAAATATTATGAAGATAGGGGGTGAGTTATCAACAACTCAGTAAGCAGAAATCATATGCTAGCATGTAAACATGAACATTTACAAAGTAGAGCATGCAGAACAAAATATTTTCCAGAGTTATCATGCAGAACAGAACATATTTTCAAAAGTAACAGAGCGATGGTTTTAAGACAAGTAAAACTCATAGTGCTTTGGCATAACATAAACTGAGTATCATCATCAGATCAAAACAGAGCATCAAACAGAGCAGAGACCATGTTTCACCCCCGTGGTAGGGTTGTGCTAACCCCGGTGGCCAAACCAGGCAGAGACAGAGGTGAAATCTTTCCTTTATTCTTCTCGGAGCCCCGAGTGTGCACACAGGAAAGACCACAATAAAACCAATTTGTTTTCAAAGTGGGTGCATTCAGAGACAGAGAAGTTGGTACCAACCCAAACAGAGCAGAGCATAACAGAGCAGAGCAGAGCAAAGCAGAGACAGAGTCAGATACGAAAACCAGTACACCATGCCAAAGGTTTTCAGATGTTATATCAAAATAATACAGAGTATCAAAACAAAATCAGACATTTTACACACACTGAACACAAAAGCCAGAATATCTTTCCAAATAAATGCACAACTTTTCATATTCTCAATATCGCTCATTTTTCAGATTTCAGAAATCACATGACAGAATTTAGCTCATGTCTACACAATGCATGTCAGAACATATTTTTCTCTTTTTTGTACAGATTTCATGAGTATGCAAATAAACGACCGAGGTTGGTTTTTGTTTTTTCCCAAGTTCTCATTTCACCACAAAAATATGCAAAGTTTTCAGAAAATCAGCCTCAGTCTCAAATAATTCGTGTAAAGCCTAGCATAGGAACCCCGCTTACCTGACTCCTGCAGCGCATTATCTATGACTTGAATACGGTCTCTATCCGTCTCGTCACCTATTCATAAAAATAATATAAACTAAATATTAAAGTCCAACAACACAAAATTGGTCTTAGACAACTTAATACCTAAATTCTAGACCATAATTCAGTAAGTTTAATCAAACTCAATCAGCCAAATAATAATCCAGACAGCCCACACTTCGACCCAAAATATTCTATACCAATCTCAATATTGTCCAATACAAGCATCAAAACCAATGTCAACTCAAATTCCAATAACTCACACTTATTCCTACAGTTCGCAGTCCCAAACAATTACTAACAATTTAATCAAGACGACACTACACACTACTCTCTCTCCGTTCACACTCCACAACAGGAAAAAAAAATATCTCAACACTTCTAGATGTTAAAAGGCTCCAACAAACCCTTCTAAACATTTCCAATACATCAAACCAATAATCCAAAAATATATCACTTCCTAAAAATCATCAATATTCACCATGACCGACGTCAAACTCAAAACACCAATATTTAAACTCGAAACAGCCAACAAATTTCATAACATAAACCAATCTCACACAAACAACTCCATCATCCAATCTAACCGATCCCCTTACTCCTCGGACTCAGTCCGGCACCACCAATAAATTAACAGTAAATATGAATTAGAGCATAAATACATTTAAATCTCAAAAGTTCTTTGGGAAAAATACTTACAATGCTATAATATAATTTTTGAGAGATCACGGAGGTGCTAGAAGTGGCAACGCAGCAACAAAACAGTGCCAAAAGCACTGTGGCCGTGGGTCTCAAAAACCCACTTTTGAACGGGTGTAAACGAAGACCCGAGATTGATAGGGTAGGGCTTAGGGATGTCGGTGAAGCTAGTGGTGGTGGTGGTTGGCCGTGGGTGGCGGCGCAAAAGGCGGTTGAAGTGCAAAAACACCCAAAACGGAAATGTTGATGGTGGGGCTTCACCGGTAACAGATCGGAGGTGGGGTTGGGTCCAATGGGTTGCCAAGAGGTCGAGTATGAAGTGGTAAGAAGATGGTGGCCGGAGGTGGCGCGACGGCGGCGCTGGAGCGAAAGTGACGCCGCGGCTTTGAAGGGCTGCTGGTGGTTAACGGCGGCACGAATGGAGGTGAGGTTGGTGGGGTGAGGTCGCCGGTGGCAGGGGAGGCGAATGGACTGGGAGGTGACGGCCACCGCCGGCTCATGGCGGCGGGCTGGGGGAGAGGGGCGACGCACAGGAAGAGAGAGGGAGAGAGTGCGGAGCGCGGGAGAGGAGAGGAGAAAAAGGAAAAGAAAAAAAAAGAAGAAAAAGAAAAGAGGAAAGAGAAAATGTAGGGAAAGAAATGAGGTCCATCCTCATATCTTGGGTCACAAAAACGATCCAACGGAAACGATTTTAACACAGCAAGTAAAATAAAATAATTCAAACGCAGTGATTAAAGTGAAAATAAATAATTAAACCACACAACAAGTTAATTTAATTTGAGAAGAAATTTAAACGCATAAAAATAATTAATTTAGAGAAAGCACTTCAAAAATAATTTTCGTAAACTAAAAATCATAAAAAATAACACAACTAAAAATCCAGCAATTTTAAAACAAGAGAATAAATTTTAATTTAGTAACAAATAATCTTTCAATAAAAAAAATACACTAAAATACTGGGTGTTACAATTACAGGCTGTAACTCTCTCTCTCTCTCTCTCTCTCTCCTTCCCAACACCTTTCACGATTTCCCTCCCATGCTCTCACATTAGTTCTCTCTTTATCTTTGTTGGTTACAAACAGTTGTTATATTGTGTTATGCACTATGCAATTTTAAATGGGCCATGGGCTTGCATGGATGTATTATCGGTTTAATAGAGAATATCGATTTGTGAGAACTCGAGTCCATAAAGGTTAGATGATTTTAGGGTTATAAGAATTTTAGACTTTTAGTAAATATATGTTATTTTAGTATTTCAGGTTTTAATTACAAATTATATGTTTAATAAGAAACTAACGTAAGTTATATGTCTATTTTATAGATAATGTTAGCATTACGAAGTAAGTAGCATAATCATAAAATTAGGATTAATACACGTTAGCTAGTTATATATATTATTTTCAAAGCCAGTTCTTTGGAAGCAAATGTTTATGTACCACGCATGTCATGATATTGCAAGCACATCTTTCATCTTAATATATGATTGTGTTTAATTCTACATTTAATAGTTATGTACGTATTATGTATGTCATGCATATCACGTTGCATAAAACATGTAAGTTTTCATAAGATCAAATATAAGATAAAGATCAGATTAATAAGATTGTCATTCAAATGTGTGGTACCATTGTAGTCAGGGTGGTTGTGCAAGCCACAAACTCAAGTGTGGTCCACCATAGTATATTACGATTATATCAGTGATTTTCCTTGTGGGTAAGGATATGAGAGCGGTGCACAACCTTGCAATAGGTGAGCATCTTTATGAGGATGTGTTTAGCAGTCAGATCAGTCAAATAATTCAAATAAGTCAAGATCATTTATGATAAGAAAAGTCATTATGTCATAAGTATATATGTATGAATAGTCATGATTTTAATTCTCTCAAGTATGAAAAACCTTACGTTTATTATATTTACGTTATAATAGTTTCTTACTGAGTCTTGAACTAATTTTAATTTAATTTTATCTTTTAAAATCAGCCTAGATGAGCATCTTTATAAGGATGGAGTTGTAAGGCGAGACTTGACCCAAGGAGGCATGACAAAGGCTTAGATTAGTTGCACAAAGCTTTCAAGTTATGACTTTTATAGTGCAAGTTTGAGAAGTTTTAATAAGTGTTTCCACGAATTCTCTTTTATAATTTTAGTATTTTGAAAGATTTTATTTATTATAAGAAATTTTTGTACTTGACTCTTCCTTTAAAATAAAAGCAAATATTTTTTTAAGTCAAAGTAGTAGCGTACTAGTTTCCCCATATTTAAAAAAAAATTACGTTAGGACAACGGGCTGCTACACTTTGTTAGACTTCCATCAAGCTGTCAAGCTCTCTGCTACACTTTGTTAGGAGGACCTCGTACGGTAAGTTTCAACAATTCTTTTCTAGTTTTGATTTTCTGTTGCTAGGTAATAGTGGAGCTTTAGTCATATTTGAAGTCAGGTTCATTATAGTTTGTGCTTTCTTGAAGATTGAAACCAGGAATGATGTTTCATATTCATGATTGTTGCTTTTAAAGTGATGATAGTAATAGCACACAATTGTCAAGCATTGGTGATTTGCAAAAGGGACTTTGATTTGGTTTCCAGTGCATGAACGAGGTACTGTCTATAGATTATCTCAGAATGGACTTCTTTTTATGTCGCATTGTACTGTATATCTTGAGTTGTTAATTGTTAACTACAAGTGATGGATATAAGATGAGTACAAGGGATGAACTACTAGAAGGCCCCCCAAAATTTTCAAAATTGGAAAAAAAATTAAATTTTGAAAGGCTTTTTTTATAAGCTAGACTATATAAAAGTTAGTATTTCACCCCCTAAATTGTTTTTGTAACTTTCCCTCCTCCCCCACTAAAAACCAAGTTCTCTGGTTCTGCCTTTGGATTAGTAGCCTCTATTTTGAAGCCCGTAATTTGTAGACGATGTTGGTTAAACCAAATAGTAAGAGAAATGTATTTTGGGTGAACCTCTGCCTTCATAACTTTTGTAAGCTTTAATGGTTAATGTTCTACAAACTTTTCTGTTTAGGACTTTATGAAAGATTTCGTTCTTGTGGGTTGAATGATATGAGTTTATCTTGAGGACTACACATTAGAAATTAAAGTTTCTAAATTGAATAGAATGCTCGGTATGAGGGTTTAATCTTAGCTTAAACATGCGATTTAGAAGGCTTGGAGTTTTATGTATTAATAAAGAGTTAAGAGTTAAAACAAAAAAGGCGATCATTACGAAAATGAAGAATAACGTTTTTTTTTGTTACGATTATTTACTTAGCTCATTAAGGTCTTAAAACTAGGATTATTTTTTAGACATCTCTAACTCTTGATTACATTACGTAGACAAAGAGCTCAAGAAAACCTGATAAGATTAGATCACCTTGCTATTAAATTTATTGTTTATTGTAAGCATTGCATCATTACATAGATCATGAAGTTATTTATGAAATTCTCATGTGTATGAGTGGTGTGGAAATTCCCGAGTTAATTACGAAAAATCATGCACTAAAACTTAGAGGGCACATTGACATGTGCATCCATTTACATATTATTCTCGTTGTTAATATTTAT
Organism: Juglans microcarpa x Juglans regia; assembly: GCF_004785595.1. NCBI lineage: Eukaryota > Viridiplantae > Streptophyta > Magnoliopsida > Fagales > Juglandaceae > Juglans > Juglans microcarpa x Juglans regia. The sequence continues at coordinate 23,551,232 of NC_054606.1, forward strand.
CATTGCATGTTTATCATGAGCATCACTTCTAGGGCTAACTTACTGAAATTTATATAATCTCACATCGAGAATCTCACTACGGTCTGGTTCTTGAAACTATAGATTATGTTGTAGAGCTGAATAAGCAGTTTCAAGAAGAGAGGCAAATAGGTCTTGATAAATTGGATTAGAGTAGCCAGTTGGAGGGGTGCATTTTGTGGAGACTTGATTGTGTATATTTTATAAATAGTTGACAATGCTTAAGTTAAGATGTATGGATTCTTATATGAGCTCTTTATGGTGACAATATATAGAATATGGTTTGTATTGTAGATATTTTGTGCCGACAATATAATATGTAAATTGGGACATATTTTATTTGGTACAAGTTTTTCATTACCTTTCCGTTACGATTATAATATATTGCTAGCAACATGCTATGTTCATACACTTTAATTGTCATAAACGTAGGGGTATGTAACCATTGTTGCATATCTCGAAGCCTTGGTACCCGTCAAATCCCAAGAAGGGGTTAAGGGCATCACATTTCTTAATTATTATTTTTTAAAAAGCAATAATGCTTAGAGTAGAAGAACGAATGTGTTATTTATTTTTGTATGACAAATGTCTCAATAATAGTATTGATGGTACGAAAATGTAATTTATTATTTAGAGAACTATTTAGAATTCCTAGAACTCCTTGTAAGGTTTGTTGGAAAACTTATTGTTGGACTTTATTACTCACTATATGTTGTTCAAAATGATTGATTTTTTGTCTTGAATTTTTAGTTGTTTCAAAGCTCTATAAGTTGAATTATTCACTCAAAATGGATTTCTTCAATCCATTTCCACATTTCTTAAACTTGCTTGAATTTTTTCTAGTTGTTCAATTGCTCCCCCCTCCCCCAACATGTAATTCTTCTAAATTTTCAATAGTCTTCAAGATTCTCTATTTTATATTATTTCTGAATTGTGTATAAGCCTCCGACTTTTTTAACCTCAATTACTAATTTTAATTATTAATGTGAATTGAAAGACTTAATCTCATTAAGATGTTATACTAAACTTTTTATACATGCATCCCATAATTTTTTAAGAAAATAAGATATTAATAAAGCAAAATCTCAAAAAATGAGTATAATAAAGAGAGTCTAGGAATTAAAAAAATGAGGATCCCATAAAATCGTTAAAATGTTTATTCTTTCTATCCTTTAAACTTAAAAAAGATCTATCAAAGAAAAGAGTTTGGGATTGTATTAACAATTGGAGCATAAACTTTCTATCACAATTGGGGAATGAGATTTTGACAAAGCTGTGGTCCAAGCAATACCAGTATATAGTATAAGTGTGTTCATGTGTCCTCAAGCATTATGCCAGGCTCTTAACATCACAGGATTAGAAATTAGGTATACAATGAGTAAAGTGGAAACAAATGAAAAATCTGTTTTGGGAACATTCAAAGATTTTGAATGCTTAAATAATGCTTTGTTAGCTAATAAGTTTGGAGACTATTACATGGACCAAACTCCGTTGTTGTATGATTTCCAGAACTAGGTGCTTTTCTTATGGTGATTTGTTGAGTGCTAAATTAGGTAACATACCATCCTATGCTTGGGGAATTATCCTCTTTGCTACTGGTTTGTTGAAAGAGTGTCTTATCTGGAGAACTAAGAATGGAAAGAGTGTCAAGATATCGAAACATAAGAGGCTACAAAGTGGTTCTCATAATGCTATTTTATCTCCAATCTAGGTACAAGATAAGCTATAGTTTCTAATCTGATTGATCTTCATATACATTGGTGCAATTACTCATACTTTGCAGTATGAGTTTTAATAGGAAACCACTCTTCTTGTTAACCCCGTTATTATAACAGAATTAGGATTAGATACCTTAAGTCATTAGAAGTCTAATAGTGTCATACTTGTCATGTTATGTGGAATATAAAATTTCAACATTCTCCCACTTGGCAAGTTTCATACTTTGCAAGTACCGCATCACTTTCCTTACAACTTTCCAATAATCAACTCCAGGATTATCTTGGTATCTACATAACATACCAACGATAAAACTGATGTCTAGCTTGGTGCAAGTTTGTGCATAGATCAAACTTCCTATAACAGAAGCATAAGGCATTCTTTCCACTTGTTTACGTTCTAATAAATTTTGTGGACAATGCATGAGATTAAATTTATCCCATTTCTGAACTAGGACAACACTATTTTAACAATTATCCATACTAAATCTCTTTAAAAATATTTCCTTGCATTGCTCTTGAGACAACCCTAACAAACCATGTAACAAATCTCGAGATATTCGTATTCCAATCACGTAAGTTACCTCACTCACATTTTTCATTTCAAAATTATTAGAGAGAAAATTCTTGGTTTCGTACAATAATCCAAGATCACTACTGGAAAGCAATTTATCGTCAACATATAAAATAAAAACTATAAGCTTACTCCCACTAACCTTCATGTATACACACTAATCAACAACGTTTTCCTCAAATCCAATAGTATCATTGAACTTAAGATACCATTGTCTAGAAGCTTGTCGAAGTCCATATATTGACTTCTTTAATTTGCAAACCATATGTTCTTTTTTCTTCATGGAGAAGCTTTCAGGTTGACCCATATAGATATTTTCTTTTAAACTCTCTTTCAAAAAGGTAGTTTTCACATTCATTTGTTGTAATTCCAAATCAAAACAAGGTACTAAGGCCATAGTCTCTATATCATAATCAGATTCTTGTAAATAAACCACATAATCATCCGAAATTGAAGATTTATGCTCTCTTTGAGACCTCCTTAGGCTATTTCTTGCGGTTCTTCCATTATTGGTTTATTGGTGATAACCATATCATAGAGTGATTGATCAATAGTTTGTTGGTCAATGTTGTCAAGTGATTTTATAATTGCAGGAACAACTTATTTGAAGGTTATGGGTAGTGGGACTTGCACCTTAACTTCTTGCACAATTATATTTTGTGAATGATTACTTCCACTGATTTCACCATTCTCAATGAATCTAATATTACTTGTTTCAATTATTTTCGTACTATGACTACAGTAGTAAAACCTATACCCATTAGATTTTTCAGGATAGCCAATAAAAGAACCACTAATAGTTTCAAAATCCAATTTTATTTTTTGTTTGGACTATAAATTGATCCCATTGAATTGAATTGGATCCATGAATCTAAGAAATAATGAGAATTATTAATCTCTCTAAATTTAAAAATCCAGGATTTGAATTGATGTCCTTCTAGCCTCTACTAGGCAACTCCAAACATGCAGGTGCCTTAAACTTTGTTTCCTTCTTATCCACGGCTCAAAATGAGTCTTTGGAATTGCTTTAGTAGGAATCCGGTTTAATAAATAAATAGTAGTTTTAAGGTCTTTCACCCGCAATGAAATGGATAAAGAGGAATTACTTAGCATACTTGTAACAACCCGATCCTAAGATTAGGATATAAGATAAGTTCTATGTATTTATTTTCATATAGCTATAAATATTTTATTATTATTATTATTTTATCAGATTTTATATTATTAATAAATTGTTAATTCTTAATAGAATTATTATCGTATTTTTATTATTATTACTATTAATATTTTATTGTTATTAGATAACTTATACTTTTAACTTCCACGAGTTCCCTCATCTCCACCCCGCATGTCTCTACTCTCATGCTCATGCACGTCTCTTTTCCTCTAGGTTTCCTCTTGATTCATCACCTATATATATATAAATATATATATATATATATATATATATATATATTACGCTTATCACTTCGGGATGGAAAGAAAACTCCAAGCTGCAAACCTCAAGCCTTCCCTTCCATGTACACTCAGCCCCTTTGCCCAGAGCACACCGACGCCACTGTCGACAACCTCCAGGACGACGAACCAACTCTTCGGACAACACAGTAAGCTTCACCATGCACCACACGGTCGAGCCTCTGTTTTCTACTTCCAAAACAGAGCAACCCGAACGTCTCCAACGTGAGCACCTGCAGACCACCATCACCGGGAGCACCTTCATGTCGGGACCCCGCAGAAACCGCCGCCAAGGGCTGTTCAGCACCCCAAGTTCGTCGCAAGCCTCTCACGGCCTCGCAATGGGTCCGCCCTTTCCCTCACGCCGTGTGCTATTTTTCCTCTCACCTATCCGTGCCTCACCGCAGTTGCACTGCCGCATGGTTCACTTCCTTCGACATTGCACCACCACAGACGAGCCCCCAGTCGCGCCTCCGTGACACCCGCCAACAACCCATAATCGCCGACTCAGCCCTCTCTCGGTGAGCTTTCCCTATCGCAGAACCCCTCTCTCTCAAACTCTCTGTTTTCGTTTTTGTTTTAGCTCATGTATTCGATTTTAGCAGAACCAGTGAGTTTTGATGGGCCTTGGGCCTTAGGCCCTTATGCGCATGTGTTTGAGCTCATTTTGTTGGGCTCGTGTAGTATAATATTATTATGTTATGGGCCTGGTTGTATGGTTTACAGAAACTACTCTAATTATTTTAAATAGACTGTTTTATCAAATAAAACTAGACTAATATTTTAAAGCTAAAGTTTTTAATTAAATAAATATATTAGTCAAAGACTATTTTTATAAGAATATTTTGCAAGTATTTAGTTAATATTTCCTTTGTTGATTTAGTAGGATTTAATAAAATTATTATGTTAAGAATTTAATAAAATTATTATGTTAAGAATTTAATAAAATTATTATGTTAAGAAAGGAAACTTTTTTTAAGAATTTAAGTTTTATGACTTATTTTAAAATAGCCCTAGTATTCTACTAATTTATAACATATTATTAGTATTTAAGTAATTTAAATACTAGGATTTATTGATTATAATGTTAAACAAAAGATTTGTTTGACTATCTTTTAGATTGCGGATTTAATTAAGTAAGATATTAGTACTTATGTGTTTCCAAACAGATTTAGTGATAGTTATTATTGCGTATAGGTGTTGAGTTACGAAGTGTTATTCAAGAAGAAGAGCAGCGATGTAAGTAATTTGATCACAAGTTTAGGATCATCACAATTCAGTTTATAGATAATTAGTATTCAAGCCAGTTCATTTCCAGTCATTATTTATGAACCACTTATGTCATATGCAAATATGTTATCTAGCATAGCATACGATCATGTCATTCCGCATCATGTTCAGATTCAGAAATTATAATTATGTATGTATTATGTCATGCATCTCATGTGTATAAGACACGTAAGCCATCTTAAATTCAAGTGAAAGATAACATCAGATCAATTAATAAGATGGCCATTCAAATGCATGGTACCAATGTAGTTCAGTTTCAGGGTGGATGTGCAAGCCACGAACTTAGTCGTGGTCCACCATAGTATGCCAGAATACTATCAGCGGCTCTCTTGCTGCAGCGGGATGTGAGGCCGGTGCACAACCTCGCACACAGGGTTAAGTGTGTTGGCCAGTTAAATCAGTCAGATAAATCAGTCAGATCAGTCAGTTAATTCAGTTAAACCAGTCATGCATAGCACAAGCATCAGTATGAATAATCATCAATTTAAACTCTCAGCATGAAAGTTTTTATAAAACCTTATGTTTAGTATGTTTACGTTGTGATGGATTTCTTGTTGAGTCTTCGACTCATTTTAATTTTATTTCATGTTTTTAACCACCCATGTGAGGATGATGAATACGAGCAGGCAGACCAGGAATAGAAGGAATATTTAATTTTTGTTCAGACTTTCTAAAATAAAATATGCTTTTATGATATGAATTTTGTTCAGTTTATTTCATTTAATGTTTTTGGGAAGACATTTTATTAGACATTTTCTACAAATAAATTTCTAATTTCATTTATGAAGTTCGAGGTTTCTTGTCGGATTTATTTTATGAAAAGTACGTGACACTCCTAACCTACAGGAAGGGAGTGTTACAATACTCCTAACCATATCCATTAAAGTATGATTATGCATAGTGTATTGTACACATGCCATACTTTTCAAGGAGTTTAAAAAATGGGCAAGAGCATTGGCTCAATCCATCATTCCTTCAATAATATTCACGATCTCTATATGATCTAATTATTTTCACCTTTCTATCTAATTATTTTGCAACCTCAGTAATGTATACTTCTAGGGTATCCATCAATTGATATTTTTTATGAAACACATAGATATAACAGTAATGTGAATAGTCATTAATGAAGGTGATAAAATATTTTTCTCTACCAAAATATGGAGAGTTGAAAGGTACTTGAATGTGTGTCTGGACAATTTCAAGTAGTTGTCCACTTCATGTAGCACTTTTCTTTGTGTGTTTGGTCTGTTTTCCTTTCATACAATCTACACACACATTAAAGTCAGTAAAATCTAGGTTTGAAAAAATCTCATCTCTTACTAATCTCTCCATTCTTTCTTTGGATATAAGACCCAAATGTATTGCCACAAGATAAAAGAGTTTTCGTCGATTAGGTTACATTTAGTTCCAACGTTATAATGCAGGGTTCAAAGACTTTAATTAAAACGATTATTGAGATTTAACTTATACAAGTCATCTCATAAATTCTCAAAACCAATGAAAGAAGTATTTTTAAATAAGCTGAACTTTTATTACGAAACTTAAATGAATAGCCTTCAATATCAAGTTTAGACAAATAGACCAAATTACGAGAAATATATAGAATGAATATAAAGGGTTTGAAAAACATCTAGGTAACATTTTGTGTCTAAAAATAAACGAAAAGTCCCAATGGCAACAACAGAAACTTTGACTCCATTTCCAACGACTATGATTTTTCATTTGGCTTTATGGTTTGGATAATAAGAAAGCCCTACATCAAATTTGAAACATGAACGATGGAACCTGAATAAAGAAGTGAGTAAAAAAAAAAAAAAAAAAAAAAAACACTCATCAAGTATCAAACCTGCAAAGATCATCACTTCAGTGGGTGAAAGATTAACAGATAGTCATTATAAACAGATGTGGGCTAAGGATCCTCGATCTCTATTTCGAGTTTAATTGAAAACTTGAAAAGTATATAGTAATTTCTGAGCTATTGTACAATATTCATTAGGCTAATTTTAGCGTCAAGTTTGCATAGCTAGCTATTAAAAAGGGTACTGATTAATTGCTGTACGTACTTTCTAATATAGACACACCCACCTCTCCATATAGAGTTTCTTTCTTCTCCCGGATTGCCATTTTCATGTCAAGGGAATTAATTAAAGAGCTCTTAATTCCTCCTTTCCCGATGCATCTATTTCCTTTCCTTAGCACAAGTGATTTCTATTGCAATTTCCGATCCATTTTCATGCCTAGCTTTCAAAATGCAAATAATGTTGTAGATATTATTCATTTCATAGAAGCATTCCATGAAATGAAATCATTTGATAGAGTTATTTTTTTATAGTAATAATATGCTAGATACATGAATTTTAAGGTATGCAAATATCGCATAATCATTTTAAAAGAAGTGGATCTACTATTAAAAAACTAATTTTTATGTAAATTTAAATTTATTCATTTTTTTTCAAATGGAATGCAAAGAACTTATCTATCCTAAAACTGTAAATATCATTATATATATATATATATATAATATAATGAAAACTTCTATTCAACGGCTCTACATCACATACCTGCTGCTGAGGGGAAAAAAAAAAAAAGATACAAAAAAAAAAAGAAAAAGAAAAGAAAAAAAAACTCAATGCATGTGTGGTATATGACTGGTGAATTGAAGAAATCATATATAAAATGTTAGGTTTGCATGGTTGAAAGATGCGGCCTACGTAGTAGCTACGATCCACTTTATTGGGGCGCCGTTATATATGAATGAAATGCGGCCTGCATATTTAAAGAGCATTGGAAAAATGTTAGGCAGACACAGAGAGCTAATTTCCATTCGAATTTAATGGTGTTCGATGTTATGCTCTAAAATGGAGTACGTACGAACTAAAGATGAAAGTACCTTCTTTTAAGGGGGAAAAAAAAAAGAAAAGAAAAAAGCTTTTTATAGTAATTCAACAGATTTTGGTCGGATATTCCTTAACTATTTTCTTGAGTAAATTTATTCAAACCCCATCATTGTTTACAAAATTCAATTGTAAGTTGGGATTTCATCCACGTACATTTCTTTCTCATTTTTCTAAGGTATGATATTACCGTATGACAAATGCTGTAGAAAATAAAATATAAATATAGAAAGAGAGAGAGATCAGATGAGAGAAGGAGGAAGAGAGACTTAGGACTACCTGATGATCTTTACTATTGTCAATTTATGAATGAGATCAGGAAAAGAATGAAAATATAATAAATTAACGATATTAATTGATTTACATAATAAATTAAATATGATAAAAAATAAATATTCATATTATCGTACATATGACATATGACATTAGAATATTATGAATATATTATATCATAAATATGATAATATTATAAGATTCATCATCAATTTAACCATTATTTATTTATGATGATCCCAATATAATATCTTGGTGAAGGAGGAAGATAGTACTTGCCAATATATGAGGGCAAAGGGTACTGATATATATAGGTTGGCCTAGCTAGCTAGCTAGCTAGCTAAGAAGATGTTTTGTTTTTCTTATGAACCCTACATACCCATATTTAATCAATAGTTATTGCAAAAAGATTAGAAGAAAATTGTATTAATAGTCCTAATTGATTTCATTCTAATTTATCTATTTTAAGATTGTGCTCCAGAATCTGCTACCTATATATATATATGGACAAGGTTAGGGTATACACTAAATGTGCACCTTAAATATGTAAACATGAAGTGCAAATGGATTTTTCTCTTTTATCTCTTAAACTCTTTCTAACCATCCTTAACCACTAAGAAAGAAAAAAAATGAATTTATTAATAGTCACTTCCTTAATTATTAAGAAAAAATATACGAATAGACACATTTAGTGAGCACATGATGTATTTGGGAGTCAACACATGATGTATTTGGGAGTCATATTAGCATTTTCTTTAACAAAATTAAAACACAAGCATAAAAAGATGGAATGAATTTAAAATTTTAGTTTTGTTTTGTATTTTGGAAAATTATTTTGTTTTGAGTATATAGTTTTTTAAATAGAAAATGCTAGTATGTCGCTCCGCTTTACTTTCTTATTTTGACCGTTCATGTATTTAATTATTTTTTAGTTTTTTTACTTGATAGTTAAGAAAGTGATTTTTAATGTATTGATATATATATTTTTATTTTTTAAAAATATTTAAAGATGTTTAAAAGATGTGAGAAAAAAGAACAAAAAAATAAAACACGTTTTCCTAACTAAAAAAAAAAATTAGAGATGACTAATATCCACAAAATGTAAAAATAATATGATTTTTTAAATAAAATTAATTAGTCAATAATTTAATCCATAGAGCAGAAAAACAAATTTTAACAAGAATCTTAATGATAATAAAACGTTACAGTAATATAAAATTAAAAGATTTTGGATATTCTATCAATAGTTTTCTTAGCAAAATATATGAATTGTAAAATTCAACCACATTACTTGATAACCAAGGGAACTGGAAAAAATACAGAGTCTTTTATTTCTATATTGCTCTCACGTTTTTTCATCATTAAAGTAAGTCTCTTCTATTTTGAAAACTCCAAAAATATTATAATGGTAGAAAATCATTTTATCTAAATAATTTTAGTTAATTAAAAATATTATGAGATTTAAATTATATTAAAAACTCTAATTATTTATATGGTTTTACTCTTTTAAATATTTAGTAAAACTCTATCATTTATTTAATGATGGAAGATTAGTATTTTTTAAATTAAAGTTGAATTTATATTTTAATTATCTATTTTAAGTTAGTTTATTTTTATTGTTTTAACCTCCATTGTTGGATCAATTATGGAGATTCAAGATGAACGGTTGTGATTTAAAGCCCCAAACCTTAATTTTTTCCCTCATTTTTCCCTCTTTCCTCTCTCCCCTCCTTCCCTTCAGCCGCACGCCCCTCTCCCTCTCGATCTCTCTTCTCCTCGGCTCCTCTTAGCGCCGCCGGCAGCCGTTACCGTGCCACCACCAAGCCCAGTTACCAGTGCCCTTCCCAACACCGATCTCCTCCCCACAAACCTTTCTCTCTCCCCCTGCAACAGGCTGAAGCTTGTAGCCCTCTCTCTTCCTCTCCTTTTGATTTCAATATGATAAAAATGATGCATGCAAGTAAATCTTGGCGTTCTCTGTATTTTGAGTGATCACCAACTTAATTGATTTGGTGTTCTCCCTTTAATTTCCTTTGATTTTATATGTAAATAATAGCCTGTTCTTATTTTTTTCTTTTTCTTTTCTTTTTTTTTTGTTACTATTTTTGTACATTCATATACAAACAGCCATTGTCTTTCCAGTGTTTTAATTGTCTCATTTTTATCAGTAAGATAGATGATGCTATATATTTGCTTTTATATAGTTCCTGGTTTTTCATGTTTGTACATGAATTTCTGAGTTTGACTGTTGTACCTACGGAAGAAATTAGATGATCAAAGGGAATTACAACCCCATCAAACAATGTGCTTCTTCCTCATATCTTTTCTTTTGATATTTCCATTTATCTGAAACGAAGAAGTATGATTTCTCTGCAACTCGCCAGATTTCTCTTTAGGTTCCAATTCTTTCAGTATCTATCTCTCAAATTTCTCAACGATTTATTTAATTTGTTTTCGATTTTTAATCATCTAAAGAATCTTTGTGATATCTGGGAGTGATTGGTGGCAAAATTTGAAGAATTGTAAGCGAGATTGAATCGACAGAGAGTCGACGGAGGTGAAATAGAGAGTGAAGGAGGGAGAACAGAAGTGGAAGATAAAAGTGTCAAACAAAGCTCCTGTTTATGTCCTTCGAACCAGACATAGGTACTGGCCTGCTCTCGCTCTTAGGACCAAAAAAAGAAAGAAAAGGCAATAAATAAAGATTTAGGGCAGAGGGTCATGTAGCTCTAAAAATTGATCCATTTGGGGTTTATTTATTTATTTATATATATATTTTTTATACCTTTAAACATTTAAAAAGAAATTTATAATATTATTAAAAAATATTTTCTTAAACATTAAAAATAATAATAATAAAAATGTCTCAACCGCCTACCCGTGACTCGAGCATTTTCCGCGTAATAAAACGAAAAAAGCACGTACGTGCAAGTTCCCCGGCCGTGCAGTTAGAGTACTAGTATTACTAGTGGGCTCAATAAAATTAAATTTTCATTAGAGGAATAGTTAGGATGTACATTTAATGCAATAGACTCAACAAATGAACAGTATTTATAGTTAAAGATTAATTCACAATTAATAAATATTATTTTGTGACTGAAAAATTCCTTCCCACTACCTATATTCCCACGCTGCTACTTGCTGCTTATCTCTCACACACACAAGTGGCGCATATACAAAAACATGTGAATTAATTATATACAAGATGAGAGGTCCTGGAAAACTAGGTGATGTGGCGTTCGGATAAGTATTAATGTAGTTATATTGATTACGCAATTGGGGTGAATTTCGTGTACTGAATTTATTTAATTTTTTCATTTTTATTTTAAGAAAAAAGTAGTTCTTGATTATGAACTTTAGAAAATTAATATGTGATTTTTAATAATAAATAAATATTTAAATTATAATTAGATTTAAAATAAATAAAAAGTTTAAAATTAATATTTTAATAAAACAATGATAGATTTATTGAATTTATTATTTAATATTGTTAAAAAGTTGACTAAGTTAAATTTATAAAAATAAATTTCTTAATTAAAATTTGGTTAAAGTTTATTGAGGCGAGTAGCGCTAGCTCGTAGGTAGTTCTGCCCATGAGAATCACAAAACTACATTTTTATTATATATATAATACGTACGTACGTACGTATAAGCTAGGTAGCTAGCTACTTTTGTCTGCCGATGCTAATCGTCTTGTCTAGCTATAGCTGCTAGTATTAGGCGGCGTAATTTAATCAATATGAACAATTAATTTGGACTGAAACAGTACACTAGCTAAATATCAGGCCCTAGCTGTGCATGTATGCATGGTACGTAGTGTATATATATATACACACATATAAGAGGGTGAAGATAAGTATATATAAAAACCGTATGTGATCGAAGCAGATTCTGATATTCAATCGATATTCTGTACGTCTATATAACGTGCATGCGACACAGTGTGTATAATCAAGCTAGCAAGCCATGGAAATCAGAACACTAGCAATTTTCACTCCATTTGGCATTGTATTCGTCTGCACAGGCATCATCGTTAATCTCATCCAAGTATTTTATTGCCTGCCAACTCTATTTATATATTTGATTAATTTCCTCTTTAATTTCGACGTTTAGTACTGTTCATTGATTAATTTCTTATAACGTATATATAGCTTTCAGCTCTCATGTTATATATCGATCCATTCTGTCTGTGCGTTTTTCTTTTTTCTTTTCTATTTTCATGCAGTATATACATACATACGTACGTATATATATATAAAAGAATGATGATCTGGCCGGCCGGGTTCTTAATTTTTACTTAGCACCGGCCTGTAATTTATGATCCTCCATCGATCGAAGGTTATATATATATAGATGATTTCAATATATCTTGTTTCCTTTTGTGATATTGGTATGCGTACGTCATTATAAATATAAATGACTAATTTTACATATAATTGTGAAGTGCGTAAATGCTGCGTAATCGTTTTGAAAAAGAATAGAGTCTACTATTAAAAAAATTATTATTATTTTTTCATATAAATTTTATATTTTATTCATTTTTTTTTCAAAATAATTACGTAACAATTATATAATTAATTATTGCAAATATATTTTCTTTTTGCTATATGGTAGCCAAACTATCATGAATTAAGACACATGATATATATACTCTTAATTAGTTATACAAAAATAAATAAATAAATTACAATATTGTTAATTAAGTCTATCACTTATTTTTTGTCTATCCTAATGATTAGAATTATGTGATAAGTTTATATATTTTATGAAAAGTTATGGTTAATTTAGTCAAGTGTAAAAAAAAAAAAAAAAAGGATAGATTCATTAGATTGAATACCACACAAAAGAATAATGACAATTAAGAAGTATATTATATAAAATTCATGACATAAGTACTCAAAATTAAGGAATTGCCACCCTCAATAATTAGATATATAGCCCTTATATATATAGTATTTTGCATGCAAACTTGCTTTCAAAAATTTAAATGTGTACGTACGTCCCAAGTTCATAAAAAAGTTTTTTATTTTTTTTAAATGTTGGTAATAAATTATTCCATTTTATAATTGTGTACTGATTTGGGCTTAAATTAAAACCTCAGGCCGCTTGCTTTCTTATTATTCGGCCTGTATCGAAGAATTTGTTCAGGACAATCAATGGAGCTGTTGCAGAAAATTTTTGGTTACTGATCGTTTGGGTTCTGGATTGGTGGTCAGGATTCAAGGTACTTAATTATAATTAAGTTCCTGCGTGTACGATTCATGTCGACCATTATAAATGAAAACGTTGAGTATTATTATTTCTTATAATTTATTATAAAGTAGATTTAACGATCGTATAAATTCACATCAATTTATAAAATTATTTTTTTAAAAATTTTTTTACAGCCGTAACAATTCTCTTTCTTCCTTTCTCTCTCTCATAAATTTTCCAAGAACTTTCTTGGTTTCTGATCTAGAGGTAGCTGATCATCGATTTTACAAGATAATATCATATGGTACGTACTAGCTAGCTAGATCGAAGGTGATCTATATATCGAATAAAACTAATTCACATTCTAATTAATTTTGTTTGAGTTCAATACATAAGTACTAGTCATTGATCCGTAAGTGCCATGCATGCAGCTTGGGAATAACATAAAATCTTTAATTAAAAATAATAACTATAATTTCTTAAAATTAAGGATTTTATTTAAGAGTATTTTAAATTAAATGTTTTAGATTCGTGTTTTTTGCAATATTATCAGCATCAGCTACTGATGATCATTATTTCTCTATACTAATTATTTTTTTTTCGGGTTTATTTTTTATCTATTCGAAAGGAATCTCAGAAACTAACAAGCTGTTATAAATATTTAATAAAAACTAATATATAGCTTGATTAATTAATTATATTATTTTCTATTTAATATAAAACTTTACATGTTTGACTTCTGAACTATATATATATATATATATATAAATATATGCATCCCATTTTATTAATTACATGGTAAAATCCAAATAATTACTTGTTAATTAGTACTAAGACATTAAATTAAGGATTTGTTATGAGCTATAACTTTTTTTTTTTTTTTGAAAAGAAAATTCTCATTAATAAAACAGATCAATTACAGAGTTTGTCAAACAAGACATTACCTGAGACAAACCCAAGACTCTTCTCAATCATTACAATCTCATCACTATAATTAACACTAAACTTAGCTAATTTGTGTGCTATACCATTTCTTGCTCTTGGTACCCATACTACCTTCCAATCTTGTATTCTCTTAAGCAATTCTTTGATATCATCCCCTACTTGCCCAAACCAAAGCCAATTCTCTTCTTTACTATTGACTGCCTTCACAACACTTTGTGCATCACTTTCAAAAATGACATTGCTCAAGTTAAGTTCATGGCACAAAACCATTGCTCTAAATAATGCCAAGCATTCAGCTAACACTGGTTTAGAATTAAAACTTTTTTTAGCGAGGAGTGTAACCAGAACTTCTCCTTCACAGTCCTGGACTATAATGCCAATACCCATTTCATGAACATCTTCACGTATTGCTGCATCCCAATTGGCCTTAATGTAACCTGCTAATGGTCTTTTCCATGTTCTAGTGTTGTTGGAACTGATTCCTCCTTGCTGTCGTTCTTGCCTTCTCACCTGCATTGTCTTAAACTCTTCCATCAGCTCATTAGTTCCTAGTATAAGACCTTTTGGATCAGTCATTCTATCTTCAAACATAAAATTATTCCTACGTAACCAAATTTTCCTCAACATAATAGCTACCTAACAAAGGGTAACATCATTTAGTGTCTCTGTACACCTTATCCAAAGATCTAAAAAATTCATTTTATTCACATTCCATTTCTGCACTGGACTTGCTGCATCATTATAGATATCGTTTGCCGCAACACACCTCCATAACACATGAATTTCTGTTTCAACCTCTTGCTTACAAACCATACAAATTGGATTGTCTACCACCCATTTCTTATACAAATTTTGTCGTGTTGGTAACACCCCTTGACAAGCCTTCCACATGAAGCCCTTCACAGTCCCTGGTACCTCCAGTTCCCAAAGCTTCTTCCAACATTTTCCCAAGCCATTCCTTATTGAAGCCTTGCCGTGCAGCATATGTTTCTGATTTAGAGCTGAATAATACGCACTTCTGACATTGAAATTTCCATCACCTGTGTAAACCCAATACCTCTTGTCGGGTGCTCCAAGGAAACTAATAGGAATATTACAAATCTGTTTTTCCTCTTCCTCAGTAAACATTTCAGCAACTAACTGCTCATTCCAGCTGTGATTCTCCTCATCAATCAACTCCTTAACTCTTGCGTCTCGATCCAGCCTACTAACTTGAGATTGAACACAGAAAGTTTTTGGAGAGTGAAGCCATTTATGCCCCCATATTTTTATATTTTCGCCATTACCCACCTTCCATCTTAACCGTTTTTTCAACAATAATTCAATTGCTGAAAACAGACTCCTCCAATTAAAGATGCACCCCTCCCAAGTTTAGCCTCCATTAAGGATTTCCCCTTGTAATACTTTTCTTGGGTGTTATATATTGAGATATTTAACTCTATTTTGCAGTTTTCTAAATAGTTAATTAATTACAACTAATTATTGCATTGGCAGGTTCAATTGTACACAGATATGGAAACTTATCGATTAATAGGTAAGGCAGCATTGACATATATAATTAATAATAAGGCGGTGCATGCAGCGAATTAATTATTATCCATTTTTTAAATGCTATTTTATTTGGGAACTTAACTTTTGTTTGAGTTGTTTTCAGGCAAAGAACATGCATTTCTCATGCCAAATCACATGTGTGATACCGATATACTAATGATGTGGCTTCTAGCTCAGGTGCTAATTATATATAATGCTAATCATTCTGAACTGTATTAGTATATAATTCAATGCTAGCAATTAATATTGCATGTTTTCGAATGTATTATATCCTATTTTTAATTTTATTTAGAGAAAATAGTGGCTTAATTTAGAGCTAATTATCTTGTCTTTAAAGGCATTGTGATCATCATGCTGTAAGAATGGAATTAATAAATACCATCGGACGTCTGTTAGAGAATTAGCAATATATATTATATGTATTGTCAGTCCCGTTTTATCAAGTCTGATTTCTAACAAGTATGATTATGTAAGTAAAATTATAAGTATAAATAGCATTTTCCATATTCTCAAGTCTGTCATGTAACTTAAATTAAAATGCATGTAAATTAATCAAGCTTGAATCCTCTTGCATTTGCCCTTGCATGGCTGACTGTAAATGTTGCTGGTTACAGCGCTTCAGTTGCCTTCGTAGTGCACTAATGGTTGTGAAGAAATCTTCAAAATATCTTCCAGTAAGTTTTCGATCTTTCCAAAGTTCATTATATTATGATCTTGGGAATAAATTAAGTCTTCTAATAATGTTTGTCGCATCTAATGTGAAGCTGCAATATCAATGCTTCATGAATATATAATATGGGTCAAATTAATTGCAAAATCCAACCAGCTAATTAGAGCTTATGATCGAATTCATGTAACGTGTAACCTGTGCAGATTTATGGCTGGGCAATTTGGTTCTTCGGGTTTGTTTTTCTGGATCGAAGCTGGGAAAAAGACGAACAAAAACTAAAGGTGCAGCATGCATGCATGTTCATTAAACATGAATTGCATTTGGTTTTATAATTTGGGGGTAATTTTGCTATTCATATTCATATGTTTTAACTATTTTTTTTTTTTTGGGATGGATCGATGCTGCGCATGCAGTCAAGTTTCCAGGAGCTAGAGGATTTTCCTAGGCCTTTTTGGCTAACTATGTTTGTCGAGGGAACTCGAATGACCCCAGATAAGCTGTTGGACGCTCAAGAGTTTGCTGCTTCAAGAGGGTTGCCTGTGCCTAGAAATGTCCTTATCCCTCGCACCAAGGTAAATAAAATTAATATCTCTAGTACCATGCAAACCAACCACCCAAAACATCAAAATCAAGTAAGTTGAAGTTATTGATCATGATTTGAGTCCCCTTTTTGAATTTGAGATCAGGGAATATTACATTATATTGCATGTCATGAATTAACCTATGTGCCTAATTTCTAAATGCCTTTTAGCGGCCTGTAGTTAAATATTATTTGTATACTTACTTTTAGCCACATTAATTTGTTCCTTTCAGGGTTTTGTTGCAGCAGTAAAATATATGCGCTCCTTTGTTCCAGCAGTTTATGATATTACAGTGGCTGTTCCGAAAGGTCATGCTGTTCCTTCTTTACTGAGTGTTTGTAAGCGGCAACCTTCCGAGGTAAGCTGCTGAGTTTTGATCATCAGTTTTTTAGAGCCATTGTATTATGAGATATATATATATATATATATATATATATATATGTGCTCCAACTTAAGTCCAAACATTACATGTTATTAATTTGTAGGTTAAAATGCACATAAAGAGATATTCAATGAAGGAATTGCCGGAATCAGATGCTGCCATTGCTCAATGGTGCAGGGATAGATTTGTGGAAAAGGTATGAACTTTTTAGCTCTTTCCTCAAAGGTTGTGGGTATGTATTTGATTTTCCAGAAATGAAGTTTCTGTGACATTTACTGTGATGTTTCATGCCACTGCATGTATCAGCAGGACTTCTTGGCATTTATCCCCCTGTTGTTTTTTCCTTTTTCCATACCAGGATGCAATGTTGGAAAAGTTTCGAGCTGAGGGAAGATTTGGGGACCAAAAAATTCCAGATGCTGGCCGGTCCTTGAAGGCAGTTCTTGTAAGATAAAAACTACTGGCTTGCTAATTATTCAAAATTAAGTAAATATTTAACAACCCTCAATTAATTTCTTTGTTCCAACGCGCATGTGACTGTATCTAACATTACTCTTTTTATTTTTTGACTTGTTTTTATATATGCAGATCCTCATCACTTGCTCCTGTATGACTTATTTTGGCATCTACAAATTCTGTAAAATGTTTTCCCTGCTATCCACATGGAAAGGAAATGGGATTTTAGCAGGTGGATTGGCCATGGTGGTGCTCGTTTTGCACATCTTTTTTGAATACACAAAGTTGCCTCAGAGAGCACTCGTTGCTGCTGAAACAAATGGGAAAAAAAAACTGAACTAGAATAATATATATGCTAACTGCCTCACCATATATATGCAATTCATGAGAATCCTAATTTTCATGTAAAGCATACAATGATATAGATGGAGCTACCTGCAAACCTCTGGCTGTTTCATTTTTGTACCTCGTTGGAATAATATGCATGGTTTTATTCTATATATGCCTTGGTACCGTGAATAATTTTGAGAGTTTTATTTTCGATGTTTAAGAAGTTCTTTGAAAGAAAAAATACAATATTAGTTAAAAGGAAATGATTTGTAGTATGTGTAAGTCTTGAACACTCCATTTGAAAAAAAAAAAAATTGACAAATCTGAGATCCACATGAAAAAATACACTTTTTAATGATGGCCACCAACTTTTTTCCAAAGAAATTACGTGATTTGTACACTTTATTTGAAATAATGTACGTCATAATTGTGAAATTAAAAAATATATAAGACAATTTCCAAACACTATTTTGAAATCAGTACTGCTGCATACAAGCATAATTTGTGCCTGTATGTGCACACCTCTGATGTGGCAACATCTTTTATATTTTAAAAAAAAAAACCTAAAACTATAACTAAAGATAAAGAGGACTGGCAGAACAAATTTGATTTCTCTCAAATCTCTCTCGCTCTTTCGTCTCTCTCAAATCGGTGTAGGTCCGTCGGCAGCTACCCACTCCTCGGTGTCGAACCAGGTAAGATCCTTTGACAAAACTTTTTCTTTTGTTCATCTGTGTTTGAGTTTGGGACTGTGTGACTTGAAAAATTTGTCAAACGAAGGGGTGTGGGACTTGTGAAATTTGTGATGAGAAGGAGGGGGGCATGGGAAGCATCTATATCAGTGCCAAAGACAGCAGGAGAAAGCTACCTTTTGCTCGTAGAAATCCCAGTATCCCAACAAACGAAATGATAAAAAGCCTAAATTCTTGCTGTGTTGCTTAGCTTTCTTCATCTGTTTGACTACCAAGTTTATTTATTCATATATTCCTTTTCATATTATAAAATGTTTCCCATAGCACAACGGCACCTTAATTATTGGCACCTATATATATAAATAGTATATTATTATGCGCAGAGTATATGTGTATTTTGGGGTTGATGTTTTATGGGTTTTGAACATCTGCATATACTAGGAATGCGTTAGATCATGTGGTTGTACTTTTTGAGACAAGCCTATCCTCCTTATAGTCCATAAATTAAGAACACAAAAATTAAGAAATACAATTGGTCTTTGGTTACTCTTCTATTTATCATATATGTGGCATCATGAATGGGAGCCATCAATCCCAAGTTAGTCTAGCTATTCAGTGTGTTAGTAAGTAAGGTTGTAAATAGTTTTTTTTTTTTTTTTTTTTTTTTGGAAGAGAACTCAGGAATCATTCCAAGAGAAAAATGAGAATCAATATAATATGCTCTTGCATTGGGTCAGCTTGATTTTAGTCCAATATCATAGAAGTTATGTGTTGGTGATGATTTGAGATGTTTTGGGTAGTAGTGTCGAGATTTTCTGTGGTGGTTTGGGATTTTTCTTTTTCTTTACTAATCTAATTTACTCATGAATTAATCTATCAAATGGATAGGTAAACATGTAACTTTAGTTATTTTATCATCTCAGGTACAACAAAGGCCTACTTTGGGTGTCATGGAGGCATTGCTTGGAGCACAGGAAGATTTCCTTGTGAATACTTAGTATCAACATTGTTGGTGTTGAGGATAAAAGCTTGTTTAAGTCCACGTTTTGTATCCTAGTATTTTCAGCTGTAATTTTGGATGTAGTAAGGTTGTAATATTGGGTGTATTTGATGTAGCAAGGCTGTAATTTTGGGTGTATTTGATGTAGGGAGGCTGTAGTTTCAAATGTTAGTAGTAATTTTGGATGTAGCAAGGCTGTAATTTTGGATGTAGATGTAGCAAGACTGTAATAATGGGTGTATTTGATGTAGCTGTAATTTTGGGTGTATTTGATGTAGGAAGGTTGTAGTTTCAGATGTAATAGTTTCAGTTGTAATTTTGGATGTAGCAAGTCTGTAATATTGGGTGTATTTGAGCCCCCATTATGTATCTTTGTACTTTTGCAATGTAAATTTGGCTGACCTGATTAATATAATTTGTCTTTTCTCCCTCTTGAAGTTATGCTATTTGCCTATTTTTATTATCACAATCTCATTTGTTGATAGAAAAGAAATGGAATAGCATTCATATTTATAGGCCCAAGTGTCAAGTACATAACAAAATGTTGTCTCAATTACATAACAAGAAAGTCTCAAGTACATAACAAAAAGTAACATATGTACATAGCATCCCCCATTACAAATTCTAAGTCCCTAAACATATGTACATAGCATCCCCCATTACAAATTCTAAGTCCCTAACACCGGTGATGACTAGTTGGTTATAAACAATATAGACAAATTCACAATTACAAAGTCTCCATCACTTTGATCATATCAAATACAACGAAATAAGTATGGATATTAGCCAGAAGTAGTGTGCATGCATAGTGCATGTCTACTTCTTGCCTACCAAACTGGGCTTGATCGTTGTGGAGTGTCAACTCCCTCTTTCCAATCTCTTCTTCTCTCTTTTGAAGCTCTTCCTCTTTTCTTAATTATTCTACTTTTCTCTTTATAAGGGCTTTCTCTTTGATATCCTAAGTAGAGCTAGTTTCCCATAGATACACATTGGCTCGTTCATTAAAGTCTGATTAACAAGCGATGATGAAGCAACTGATGATGACATTCTAAGACTGTCAACGAATTACAACAACTGATCACAATTAAACATTACTCAAAGTGGTATGATGACAAGATACGAGTGCATAGAAATCGATGCGGGACCATGCATCGGCCAAACTTTTGGGCCAGATCAAGAAATGTAAAATTAGGGGAAATGTGCAACCAGTGCAGGTGCATACATCTAAGTTTCATTAGATGGTTCATGCTGAAAATATACACAAAGTTCTTAGACTTATATTGCATATAATTGAAAATCAATGAATGACATAGAATCAGATCCAAGGCTACCCAACGAAAGGAGAAAGAATATATGGATTTTCATTATAGCAATAGTATTGTCATGTGTGTGAACTTCAATAACAGGTGAAACTTCTACAACATATACAAATGTAAAAAAAAGAGAGAAATTTTTAAATGTCCTGATCTTCATCTAGCCATCAATCCCTCCTGCTAGCCAAAGGAACCACCTCGGCCAAGATAAGACATTAAATAAGATTAACCCATTGTAAATCGGTATGCTAATAGCAAATAATTAACATCATCTAACCACCATATAAAGGAAAAAGACAGCTTAGAGCTTATAAAATCAGGTGCTTTTGAGTAAAATGCAATATTCAAATTAACACAACTTGAATGAAATTCTATGTTAGCATAAGATAAACATAAAAAGATTTAAATATGAATGTTTGCAAGTGCATAATATTTCTAACTATCTGAATGTTTGCTTGTGGCACATATTTTGTTTTAGTCTGAAATATATTTAAATCATCCACAACTTAAGCAACAAACATATACAAAGTAAAGCCGGTTACAAAATTCAAAATATTTTTGTCCCGTTTAGATGAATTTTTCCCATCTGATTCCCAAATGATCGCATGTTTGAACTAAATTCTGCTACAAAAGTGAATATCCTAGAAACCAAACAATATGAAAAAATAATCTCAAAAGTAAAGTGAAAGTTAGAAAAAAAGGAACTGGGAACTAGTACATACAATTGGGTTCACATAACACTCAACCCAAAAAATTGAACTCATACAATCGGGTTCACATAGCACTCAACCCAAAAATTTGAACTCATACAATCGGGTTCACGTAACAATCATCCACAAAATTTGAACTCATGCATAATATTAGGTTGAAAATCAAAAAATTTACCAAAAGAAACAAATAAAAATAATTTATAAAGCCAAAATGGATTTCGATTGGAGTCGTTACCGAGGGTTAGGGTTCGGGTGAAGTCGAGTTGGTGGGAGAAAGAAAATGAAGTCATTACCTAGGGTTATGTAAGGGATAAAGTCGCACTTCGATAGTTGGGAAAGACGCCGAGTTGGTGGAGAGAAATGGCTTGGAATGCTCGAGAAATGGGTTGGGACGCTCTGGGGATGAAATCACACAGAGAGACCTGGGAGAGCAGTCAAGCGGGTTGAGAGTAAGAAAATGCAAAACGCACCGTTTTGCAACATTAACCTCGAAGCCGAACTCTTCTTTCATAAGTATCTAACGCACCGTTTTACTTACTAAGAAACGGTGCGTTTCAATCCACGTCAGATACCGTGCGCAGCCAGGCCGGAGCTGCACCTGC
This sequence comes from Juglans microcarpa x Juglans regia, assembly GCF_004785595.1. Lineage (NCBI taxonomy): Eukaryota > Viridiplantae > Streptophyta > Magnoliopsida > Fagales > Juglandaceae > Juglans > Juglans microcarpa x Juglans regia. Next base: position 23,573,879 of record NC_054606.1, read on the forward strand.
GTCTAGACTTTTTCTTTTGAAATTTTCAAACTATATAGTTATGTTATTTATAACCACGGTGTGTCGTGACATATCAAAATACCATTTTTTTTAATGTAAGCTGATGTGGCAAACTTTCGTATCAGTAGTGTGTTTAGTGTACTTATAAACAGAGGTGCAAATAGTTTAAGGGTCTTTTTTTTTTCTTTGGGTGTAAATCATTCTCTGTGGTTTGGTTTTACTATTAAAAACTGCTTGTGTATTTGTGACAATTATCAAAAAAAAATTTGGGATAGAGAGACTACTTATATATATATATATATATATATATATATTTATATATATGGTGATTATCATCCGAAAGGACCAAATTGAAACTAGGATAAAACGTGAAGACGAATTCAGATTTTTCCATAAATTAAAAAAGATATATAATTTAGAAGAAGATCAGATCAACACAATTTCACTTTCATGGAAACTGAAGATCATAATTTTCACAAGAACGTAACACTTGAGGTGAGTCGGTCATGATCTCTGATTATTCAACAATATTATTCAAAATACAGCAAGCTCCTAATTAAGTAAAACGAATACAAAACTCCACATTCCAGCCAAAATACAGCTCCTAATCAAGTAAAATGAATACAAATTAAACTCCACATTAAGTTGTACAGCTTGGAGTGTCGAGACATGCAACTCCAGATTACATATTCTTGTTCAAGACTGTTAAAGATGCAGTGTACCTAGCATGCATCTAATAGTATTCAATATTTGCAACGAAAAATTTATCTCTTTGAGCAATATATAAAGTACCAGAATGCTAATCTCAAACTTAACTACTTGTCCATAACTATTAACATAAACCGATCAGAGGCTAAGTTAAACCATACATGAACAAAAGTAGGGTCCCTACAACATAGGCTCTCTCAAACCTCAAAATAGAAGTACTTAATACAGATTGTAATATCCCAGTCCTTATCCCCTACTTTCCAAAATTTCTACAATCTCCTTCAATGACTTTGAATTGACTTCCATGAAGTGATTAGCTAACACGAAGTAATTCTCAAGAGTGAGAAACTCTTCACAAAAAGGCAGCCATAGGGGCTCAGGATTACCCTCCAAAAATTCTCGCAATACCCTTCATTAGCAGTATAGTAATATTTGTGTAGCGGTCTATCAGTCGGAAGCAACACCTATAGTAAATTCAATATAATTCGGTTTTGGCCACGCCAACCTTAGCATGGTCCAATGGTTCCATCGATCACTGTCACAATATCTACCATTCCAGAGGAAATGGTAGTTGGGACTATTAAGTGAGATTTAATTATACATCTCAACAAATTAACAACTAGCTTAAATTAGCAGTATACAGGTGCATGCATTATAGAAAAAGATATGAATGCCAACGTGAATATGAATGAGAGTGACATGACTTGGTAAATAGCATGACATGTGCTGATATAACTTGAAACTGACGTGGACGAAAAACTGAAATCGACTAAATTGACATGACCTAAAACTGACGTGAATTGAAATTGACATCAATGTGAACTGAACGTGAACTTGGAATCTTATTTAACAATTAATCTGGTTAATTAAAAGTAAAATGTGCTTCTGCAGATACCACATCGCATCACATGTATCTGCACTATTTTTGAGTACGTTAACATATGCATTACTTCATAGGTATCTGCACCTGCATGAGTAGGTATAACAAGAAATTGAACTGCGGTTGGCACCACCGGTGCTGATGCCTAACTTCCCTTCATAAACTAGTTATTTAGGTCACATTCGAAACTTGTTGATTTTACCTTGTCAACGCAAGGAATTTTACACTAGTTTAAGCACTCTAGCGTAAATAAAGGAGGTCCACTAAGATAATGTTCTATCTTAGCACTTGGGGTCATGATAAACATAGAAAGGATCATCTGACTTAAAAATACAGTTTTTCATGACGAACTCCATATTTGTGACATGACGTGATGTGAAATGAAATGATAGATGACATGATGTGACATGTAAGTATGACTAACAACATGGCGTGCAACAATTAAACATGGCATAAAATGAGATAACATGTAACTGATAATTTCGTACTTGAAAATAAAACATGACATAGCATAACTTAACACACACACACACACACACACACAATATATAAATATATATATATATATATTTATATAACCTAACCAATATGAATGATAGTTTCTTACCACCATACATACACAAATATCTTGAGAATAAGTTAAATATTAACTTACAGTAATTGTAGTGTAATGTAAATTGTAGTGTAAAAAAAATGTTAGTTGAAATGAGATAATTTCTAAATTTGGAATATCTCACTAAAGCTCATACAAACATAAAGACTCACTAACTTAAGGCTAAATTGTAAATTTATCCATTTTTTTTTCTTAGCAAAAAGGGGACGCGGGGGCGACCAGTGTCGCAACCTTCCCTGGGCATAACCATAGAAGGCCCTCCTTACTGCAAAATATCTGGTTTGAGCCATAGCTACTGTCCCAAGGGCGAGCCTGTCCCCACAACACATCCAAAGTATCCAGCTGGTCCAAAGCCTATCTCATGGCCCAAAGACCAGGCTTTACTACCACAAGTGGTTTCAACTTATATCTTGACTCAAGCTCCTAACTCAAAACCATGAAATACCACCTCGTACCAACTGAGCTACAACCTTGGTGGTAAATTTACCCATTTATATGTGGGAAATTACAATTTTGCCACAAAAATAAGGATTTTGCATACTAACTCTAAATCTTAACAAAATTCACATTCCTCATGTAAAAATTTTCCTGATTCTAAATATCAAAACCAAGAAATTTAAAACAAATCAAAACTAGAAGAACTTCACTATGGCCAAACCACTCTATGGCAAAAATCAACACTTTGTTGCATACTTGACCTTCAAACACACTTTCATGCTTTAACCGATTTCACCAACATCCAAAAATCATATCCTAGGTTCTAAAATTATGCTAAGATATCAAAATATACATTTAATAAAAATCATAAACTCCTTATATAAATAAACATGCCAAAACAGTTTTGGTCAAAAAGATCAAATCCTTGATGTTCTTGGTCTAACACTTTACAAATAAACTCCAAGGACTCCAAAAGTCCATAAACACACTCTTAGCATTTTTATAAATCAAACCTAATAAATAACATGCTTGAACAAATAATCAAAGACCACAAGGATCACAAAACATCATCCAACAAAATCGGCTTGCACACTAACTTCAAAACTGAGTATCACATGCTTTGATTTAGGTCAAACTACTAGATCCCAATTTCTCATGAAATAACCTTCAAGAAATATAATCATATACCTCATATTGAAGTTCGAAACTTTATCCAAGCATTAAACCTAGAATCACATGGAAAAATTTTCATTAAAACTTAACACATACCTGAAAGCTCCTAGATTGGGTTCTAAACAAAATTTTGCATATATAAAATTATTCCATCAAGATCAAAACCAATATTCACCAAAAATAAACTCCTAATATATAGATCTAAGCCTTAATAACATCATATGTGAATATCAAGACTATTGGATCATGTTTCCCTAACAAAAGCCTTTAACTCCACTAGAACAGAAATTGTTTTGACACTTTCAGTTTTCAACTTTCCAAAATCATGTAAAACTCTTAACATGGAACAAATCCAAACCTAACTTGTATGTTAATATGTTAACTCTAAACCATAAAAAGATCGGACCAAGATCTTGTCAAGAACTTCATAAAATAAAATTAAAGAATCACACACCATCCAAATTATCGCCCAGTATAACCTTTACATGCTTAAACAGATGTTTTACCAATCAAACTTCCACTAAAAGAAATATATCAATGGAAACTATACTCAAATAGAAACAATTTATATGAAGAGAGTTTTGTAAGAATCTACTGACTAAGACTTCGAAAAAATAAAGCAAAAATCACCAGAAAAACTATCAGAAATCGCCTCTCGAGTCTTCTCCAAGAAAGTGAATGAGAAGTGGTCAAAGGGTGAAGGGCAAGCTATCGAAGACTTACATAGGAGGATGGGCTTACTTAGAGCATTAGTAGTAGACTCAACAAGGATGAGCTTAATTAGAGCATTATTAGTAGAGAATTCACTTTTATAAATTTAGCTAGCCATTTTTCAACAATATCAAATAACAGACTCTCCAAATCTATCATTACTATTATATTAAAATATATATTTTGACATTTTCATTTATTTTAATTATAATTGTAATTTGAATTTTTATTTGTTATTAAAAGTACACATTAATTTTCTAACGCTGATATTAGATTTTAAAAGAAAAAATTGGCATCAACTAATCATAATATTGTAGAACTAGAACTTGAGGCACTCCAGTAAGATGATGCCACATCATTGAAATGATGACTAATGGAGACTGGCTACCTTCTATAGTTGAGTTTGGGATTTGGGCGCTTCATCTTTTTTAGACGAAACGAATATCACGCAGAAGAGAGAATTTTTTATGCCAAAATAATATTTGGCCAACAACTTGGACTGAACAAATTTGGCCAGTGAAAATGATCAAAGTTAAAAATATTGTAGCTTAATTTGTTGAGTCAACTACAATGAGTTTTTTATGCAATCTAGTTAAACTTTGGCCAAAATATAACTTTATTGAGTTTACTACTAGTGCTCTCAGTGGCCAAGTTAAGCCAATTTGATGGGAGGTTGGCAGTCAAAAGTGGTGAAAATCCTGTGCCAAACAGCCCATGGTTTTGAGTTACCATTGGCCATGTAGGGTGGTGGTTTTGGGGCTGCTTTTTGGCCTGTCATCCAAACACTATTTCGACTGACAAGTCATCCATAGGATAGCCTTGGGGGTTAAGGGAAACCTCCTCAAGAAGCCTTGCATTGGTGGTGCATTTAGATGGGCCTAAATGGGCCTAACCGATTGGGCCTCATTTGGGGTTGCAATAGGATTTGGTTCTGGATTTCAGTTTCTATCAAGTCTAAATTCAATTTTTCTTAACCTAATGAAATTACTAAGGTATCAAATAATGGGTGAGGGTGTAATGACATAAATTTTATTGTTAATAATATGTGAAAGTGATTTAATCAAGTGATTAAACACTAAGCTAAAATCGGCCAACACTTAGGGTTTGGGGGTAACCATTTGGGAGTTGGGAAAACTGTTTAGGGTTTGGATTTTCACCAAGGTTTTGAGGTTTCAATTGGATCTCAAATGATTGGGATTTCACTAGGGTTGAAACCCTATTTGGTTGACATAAAATGAATGGTTGGATGTAATAGTATTTAGATTAGGTGGCATGATCACAATGCTTGATTTTCCTTCATTTCCTTCACATTTTCATCTTGTAGTTCCTCTTGGTGCCAAGTGCCATATATTATTAAGCAAGTGTGGCTAAGTTCTTGCCAAGTGTCCAGATGTAACTTCTTTAAACTGATTTGGACAATCCACACTATAATTTGAAAACGATTGAACTGATTGCTAACACTAGTGTTACTATTCACTTCGAAAATGGTGAAAATAAATTTACACCATAAAATCCTAAATAATCCTATGGAACTAGGAATGCAATTCGTTTCACGAGTTTTGACTCCTCAGTGTTTTGAATAAATCAAAATGCAGTTTTGAACAATTTTAGTCAAGAAAATAAAAGTCGTTTTATTGCTCTGTAAAATCTTAAATATTCATCTAAGACTAATGGTGCAAACCGTTTCTCATTCTCACCCTCATAAGTACTTCAAATAAATAAAATCACATTTCTGACACTAAAATAGGTAAAAAATCGACTATGCTAATAAATTAAAGCCTTTGTGATTACTCGATTTATGAGACCTTTCTGGGATTGTCACGAAATTTCTAAAGCTTAAAAAAGTTCTTCCACTAAATTTCTTGTGGGCTGTTATATAAAGCATTTTTGTTTATATAATTTCCTTCATATAGAGTGAAGGAACAAGGGGTGAATTTCAAATTTATTGGGAACAATAAATGTCCCATTAACACTATATTTAAAATTATCAAAATTGACATATTGCACTTTAATTTTCATTAATCAGATTTACAGATAACACCATCGTTCAATCAAGACCATAAAATCAATGAATGAGAAATAGATTTCATTCATGCATGCCACACACTAATATTAACAGGACTGCACATTATTATTTTTTGATAAATTGTGTAAGTTTCAATTGTTCTGGATGTAAAATATTAAGAGTCATACTATGTACAGTCTCAAATGGGGACTCTTCTTACAATCCTCATATATGCGCACGTGATTCTCAAGTGAATGACCATACTGCCCATGAAAGCCATCTTCTGTCAGAGAGAGACACAAAATCAAAAAACTTCCCTCTGAACAACTAAAATCTGAAAAACAATATTTCCCTCCTCTCTTAAATCTGTTGAGTAGAGTTGCAGTGCTTTTCTTTCTCCACCACTGTCAGCATCTCGTATTCTTGTGTCCGTGGAGTCCGATGTTTTTCTCTTCAACCCATTCCTGTGTTTCCATGTTCGACCCACTACAGTCTCATCACAACATTTGGAGCTCTGAGATTTATCTCGTTTATCATAACGGAAAAATAAATAAATAAATAGATTATGTTATGCATCTAGTAGAATAATAGTGTAATTGATAAAAGATGTAAGGATGAATGTAAATGAACAGAGAATTAGTAAAGAAGATGATGGATGAGAATCATGGCAACTTCATAAGCTTGGATTTTCGAGGAATCCAAAACCTCCCAAGAATAGAGATTGCAAATATTCAAGATTTCAAAATGATCATTTTCTCCCCCTTCTTATGCACATAATCTACATGATCCTAACAAACTTAACATAAAATGACTAAAACACCCCTACAACAGACTGTTGTTAAACACAACATTTTGATTGAAAGTAGTAAAAAAACTACACCGTTTAAAAACCCATCCCTTTGTCTACTAAGTCAAATGAACCGTAGCCCTCCCATACAAACCGCACCATTTAATGACCCTAAAATCCCCTTGCAGCCTTTACAAGCTTCATTTTGCCCTAATTCTCTCTCTCTTTGTCTTCAACCTCAAAGTCAATGTCCTCTCTTTTTTTCTTCTACAATGCCTCGATCCCCCTCCTTGAGCCCTTAACACTCTCCCCTTCTTATAAGACTTTGCCCACAAGGTGTGGGTATACAATCCTAAGCCTTCACAAGTTCTCTTAGGTGGTGTCCTCTGTCGAAGCCCCAACCCATTTGACAAAATTTCAGTCACGGCACAGTGGCCCTAATGCTTCATGCAGCGTTCCAAGATCATATATGGCTTAGGTATGACTTCTCCTGACTCATTTATGGGCGGTAAAATAGGAATGGGTTGAATGCTCTCACTAATCTTCTTCTTTAAGCAAGATATGTGAAAAAGGGGTTGGATCTTAGATGTGGGTGGAAGATCTAGTTGGTAGGCCACAGATCTGAGCCATTCGACCACCTTGAATGGCCCATAGAAACGAGGAGCCAGTTTCCAATTGTGGCACATGGCCACTGACTTCTGTTTGTATGGCTAAAGTCACGGGTAAACCCAGTCTCCTTCATTAAACTCTCTTTCAATTCTCTTCTTGTCTACATATATTTTCATTCGGTCTTGTGCTGCCTTGAGATTGTTCTTCAAAAGTTCCAAAATCTGGCTTCTACTTCTCATGATTTGATCAACTATGTCATTGTTTAAAGTGCTGGGTATATAAGTAATTAGCCTTGGGGGTGGGTATATGTATAGAGCCTAGAAAGGCGACGGCTTTGTAGAGCTGTGATAACTGCTGTTATACCACCACTCTGCGAGTGGTAACCACTGTCCCCATATCTTAGGCTTCTAACCTGTATAGCTTCTCAAGTAACCCTCTAGACTTTTATTCAAGGCTTCGGTCTGACCATCACTCTGGGATGGTAGGCCAAGCTAAAATTTAGTGTAGTTCCCTGAAGAGTGAACATACTCTTCCAAAATGAGCTGAAGAACACAGGGTCACGATCCGACACAATAATTCTTGGGAACCCATGTAATTTAAAAACTAAGGATAGAAACATCTGAGCCACACCTTGGGGTTTATAGGGATGGGACAGAACCATAAAATGGTCAAATTTCGTGAACCTGTCCACCATCACAAAGATCACAGTAGCTCCCTTGGAATTTGGAAGTTCCTCTTTGAAATCCATAGAGATGTCAGTCCATACTCGTTGGGGGTACGGTTAATGGTTAGAGTAGACCAGTTGGAGGGATAGCTCCATATTTAACAGCTTGGCACACCTCACATTCTTGCACCCACCTTTTAATGTCTTTTTTCATTTCAAACCAGTAAAAATCCCTTTTTGCTCTCTAATAAGTCTTGAGGTAACCGGAATGACCAACCATCAGATCAGTATGTATGTAATGGAGCACCTTTTTAACAAAAGGTATCTTAGGTACTAACATCAACATTCCCTTCTTCAGAAGCAACCATTGCACAATATAAATTCCCTTAGGAACTTCTTGCGGTTCCCCTGCCTTAGCCAACCAATCTGAAAACTCATTGGACAGCTGGTAACTCATCTTTAATTCCTCCTCCCAATCAGGTTTTGGAAAGGAGGTCTGTGCCAATACTCCTTCCTTGAATTAATCTGCTTCCCCTTTTCAAGAAAGAGCATTAGCAACTCTATTCTCCTGCCCTTTCTTATATTCTATCTTAAATTCATATCCATCAATTTAGTGAGCCATTTTTGTTGTGCTTCCATGCCTACCCTCTATTCTAGCAGAAACTTCAGGGCTTGCTTATCTGTTTTCACTATGAATGATTGCTCCAGTAGATAGGGGTGCCACTTCTGGACAGCAATCACCAAGGCTAGTAATTACAACACTACCTTTCAACATTTTGCTTAGTAAGGCTATAGGTTGTCCGGATTGCATCAATACACCCTAATGCCCTTCCTACTAGCATCGCACTCAATGGTGAATGGGCATGTGAAATCCAGGAGTTTCGGTATGGGGTGCTGAGTAACCACTTCCTTCAGCTTCACAAAAGCTTGCTCAACTTCTTTGCTCCATAAGAACTCATTTTTTTTCAAAAGACTTGTTAGTAGGGCTGCCACCATACCATACCCCTTAATGAACTTTCTGTAATAGCTTGTTAGGCTTAGGAACCCTCTCAAGGCCTTGGTGTTTTTAGGAGTGGGCCATTCCAGCATTGAAGCAATCTTGTTCGGAAATGCCTTTACTCCCTTGGTAGAAATAATGTGACCGAGATAATCCACTTCCTCCACCATGAACCCACACTTGGATAGCTTTGTGTAAAGCTTGTGATCTTGCAGCAAGTCCAAAACCTATTTTAGGTGAACCAAGTGTTCCTTCTAGCTACCACTGTATAATAAAATATTATTGAAGGACACCAGTATAATTTTACGTAAATATGGCTTAAAAACAATCGGCCTAAGGGTGATTCACCAGTTCACCCCTAAAACCACATCACATCTACCCAACTCAAGAACTTAAATAGGAGAAAACTAAGTACCTTGCATTTTCAAGAGAACTGAATCACAATGACCCTCACTCTGAATTACCACTCCATTTGCCGCCCTTACGGTCAATTTTGTGGACTAATTCACCTTTAACCTGGCCTTTTTTGCTACTGTTGGGTCCAAGAAGCTATGGGAGCTCCCTGAGTCCACCAGAATCGCCACTCGTTCTCCACTAATTTTCTCCAAAAGTCTCACAATACTCTAGCTGAGGGTTCCAACTATTGCATTCAAAGAAATTTCAGGCTCCACCTCTACCTTGGGTTCCACAACCACTTCTTCTAGCTCTTGATTTTCTTCAATTTCATTGTTCATTTGCTCATCTTCAGCATCCTCATAATCATGCAGCAAATAGCATTTTGGAGACTTACACACATGAGTCATGTGCCACTTTTCATCACAATGGTAGCATAGTCCCTTTCTATGCATTTCCTCCATTTGCGTAGAAAATATTTTCCTTGCAGGTTCCATGGGCTTGGACCACTTACTGCTCCCTTTAGTGGACTGCACATATGAAGTGTTACTAGCAACTGGTAAGACCCCATTTTCATTCCCTATGTTTTGGCTTTTTCTTGTGCTCATGAGATAATCCTCATGTATTTTAGCCAATCCGAAGGCCGCATTTAAATTGATTGGATTAAACATCTTCAATGGCAAGTGAATTTCATCCCTTAACCCTCTAATGAAGCAGTTGAGTTTGTGCACATCTAAAAGGCCCTTGAGCCTATTAGATAGTGCTTCAAACTGTGTTTTGTAAGCAGCCACTGTCAAGGTTTGTTTCAGCCTCGTCAAGGTCTCCATCAAGTCATCGTAAGCTGTTGGGCCAAATCTAATTTTGAGAGCTCGGGCAAAGGTCTCCCAGCTAGTGAAGCGCCCACTATCCCATGCATCTTGATACCAAATTAGTGCCTCCCCATGAGCCATTAATAGACGTTGTGTTGGATGTGTTGATGAAGTTTGAAATAATGATTTGCCTTGTATACCCAACCTACTGGGTTGTCTCCATCAAACTATGGAAAGTCTAGTTTAATGCCTCTTGTCAATGCTCTTTTTGGATCATTTCCCTCCAAATCTCAATCTGACTTATTTTCTAGTGGTGGTAGAGCGTGCTGGCATTCAAGGCGTTCAAACATGGCGTGTAGCATGTCTGAGATTCGGTCTACCTGCTCAGTGAGGTGTTGGATGGTCTGGTCTTGTTCTTCATACTTGCGTTGCTTGGTGTCCTTTTTGGTTTTGGTGTTGTCGGCCATATGGATCAAAGGCTCTGGGATACGAATTGTTATGAATCTAGTAGAATAATAGTGTAATTAATAAAAGATGTAAGGATGAATGTAAATGAACAGAGGATTAGTGAAGATGATGATGGATAAGAATCACGACAACTTCATAAGCTTGGATCTTCAAGGAATTCAAAACCTCCCAAGAACAGAGATTACAAGTATTCAAGATTCCAGAATGATCATTTTCTCCCCCTTCCTGTGCACATAATATGCATGATCCTAACAAACTTAACATAAAATGACTAAAACACCCTTACAACAAACTGCTATTAAACACAATGTTCTGATTGAAAGCAGTAACATAACTACATCGTTTAAAAACCCATCCATTTGCCTACTAAGTCAAACGACGCCGTAGCCCTCCCAAACAAACCGCATCGTTTAATGACCCTAAAATCCCCCTACAGCCTTCACAAGCTTCATTTTGTCCTAACTCTCTCTCTCTTCGTCTTCAACCTCCTCCCTTTTGTCCTTTTGCCATGCCTCGATCCCCTTCCTTGAGCCCCTAACAGATTACAACAAATTGATCAGATTTTTCTGCTTGCTCTAAATATCAGGACTTTTAAAGTTCAAAACTCTACTTGCCTTTCCTTTGCCAAAATTTCCCAAAAAGTAAAAGAAATGGAACCAACAAAGAACTATTATTTATTTTATATAATGAGAGCCCCCTTTACCAAAGATCTGACAAAAAGCACCACCAATTTCATATAATCCAATTCAAAAAGTAATATATTCACCTTACAATGATAGGCTATCAAGTATCCCTGTAACCTACATGCCTTTTGACAATGATCCAACTCAATTGCCCTCTCGAATTCCACTAAAGAATCCTGTAACACCCCGTAAATTAGTGCATTTTTTAATGAAGCATTTTTATTTATTTATTCAAAATTTATTCTCTTATTTTATAATTATTGGATATTTTAAATGAGTTATTTTATGATCTTTAAATTGTGGGAATTAAATTGTTATGTTTTCTTAATATTTATTTATTGTTCTACATTTAAATTGTTCTTCTTTAAAATTAATTGATTGTGGAATTTAATTATTTTATTATCATTGTATCATTACGTTTAAATTATTTTAATTGATTTGCTGTTTTAAAATCATTTCCGTTGGATCATTTTCGTGACTCAAGATGTGAGGATTGGACCTCATTTCTTTCCCTTCATTTTTTCTTTTTCTCATTTTTCTTTTCTTTCTTTTCTTTTTCCCCGGTTTTCCCCCCATCCCGCGCGACACACACACTCTCTCTCTCTTTCTCTCTTGCCGTGCACCCGTTCTTCACCCAGCCCGCCGCCATCGCGCCGCCGTACGCGACACCGCCCGGCCGACCAGCTCCCCCTCCCTCCGGCGACCTCACCCCCCAAATCCCAGCCCCTACCTCGCCGCCTGTAGCCCGCACGCACCCCACGAAGCCGCGGCATTCTTTGCCCGTTGCGCCGCCGTCGCGCCACCTCCGGCCACCATTTCTTCACTACTTCATCCCCGACCTCCTAGCAACCCAATGGACCCAACCCCAGCTCCGATCCGTCACCGGTGAAGCCCCACCAAGCCCATTTCCGATTTGTGCATCTTTGGCCTAAAACCACCCCTTGCGCCGCCACCCACGGCAAACCACCACCACCATTGGCTTCACCGACCTCTCTAGGCCCTACCCTATCAATTTTGGGTCTTGGTTTGTCCCCGTTGAAAAGTGGGTATTTGAGACCCACGGCCACAATGTATTTTACACTGTGGTGTTGCTCAAACGTCGCCTTTTGCAACTCCGTGATCCTCCAGAAATTATATTATAGTGCTGTAAGTATTTTCCTTAAAGAACTTTCGTGATTTAAATATATTTTTGCACCAACACATATTATCTGTGAATTGGTTTGTTTTGCCGGACTAAGTCCGAGGAGTTTTGGGGGATGGATGGATTGTGGACAGAGTTGTTGTGTGTTTGTTTGCATTGTGAATTGTGGTTATTGGTTGTTGGTTATGGCTTGTTCATGTACATCGCATATTGCACGCATGATCATGTTTGTAAAGAAAACTGAGTTTTCGCATGATTGCATACATGTTCATGTGTTTATTGAAAATTGGATTCTCATGTGAGTAAAAGGAAAAGAGACTATAGGGATGGTGGTAGAGTCCCGCCTGCGATTCCCGCCTACGGTGCACGCGATAGGGATGGTGGTAAGCAGGGATGGTGGTTGTGTCCCACCTGCGATTCCCGCCTACGGTGCACGCGGTAGGGATGGTAGTAAGCAGGGACGGTGGTAGAGTCCCACCTGTGATTCCCGCCTACAGTGCTCTGTTAAGTATTCATTGTGTGTAAAGGAACTGTAGGGATGGTGGTAAGCAGGGATGGTGGTAGAGTCTCGCCTGCGATTCCCGCCTACGGTGCACGCGATAGGGATGGTGGTAAGTAGGGATGGTGGTTGTGTCCCGCCTGTGATTCCCGCCTACGGTACACGTGGTAGGGATGGTGGTAAGCAGGGACGGTGGTAGAGTCCCGCCTGCGATTCCCGTCTACAGTGTCCGATAAATGGGTTGTTGTGTGAATCATTTTCTGGGAAAATGACAAACTATATTTTTGGGCCAAAAATGGGATTTTTGGCGTGTGTTGGAAATAATCATTTTTCTGGGAAAAAATGGTATTTTATGACTAAATGTATTTTGTCATATTGTTGGTTGCATTAATGTATTTTTATCCCGAAAGTTGTTTGGTTTATACTTACCTGTGGTACCATTTTATGGTATCGCTGATTTTGATGCAGATGATGATGACGAGCCTTAGCTTGGCTCCGTTGGTGGAGTAATCTGAGATTGCTCCCGTTTAGCGAGTTATGTTTTTATCAATTTATATATTGCCTTTGTAATATATTTGGGATGACTGTATAACTCTTTAAAGATAAATTGTGTTGAATATTTGTATTTAAAATTCTGGTACTTAGTTGACTATTATAATATCCGCTGCGAATTTTTATTGTGCACATTTGCATGTTGCACACACACTTGAGCACATTTCGTTGGGATGCGTGACCGTATTGTCATCATCCCGACGTCACGATTCCCGTTCTTTTGTACGTGGGAGTCGGGGCGTCACAGGTGGTATCAGAGCAGTTCGGATCTGGGTAAACCCACAATGTCCCTTAGGTGAAGTACCAGAAATTTTTATTTTTAATGTTGTAAGTTAAATTATTTAATTTAAAGTATATTATTCTAATTTCTTTATTTATATTATTTTATTGTTACTTTGGTTGGTTATTTATTTTATTTTATGTTACTTTATTTTGTTTAACTATGTTATTTTATGGTAGGCCATTTTAGTTGTCTCTATTATTTTATTGTGTACTACTTCATTGTTTTCTTTATTTTGTCTTATGATATTTTATTGTTGGTTTTATTCTATTTTATTTTATGTTGTATTGTCGTATTTTAATTTATTTTGCTACAGTTGTATTTTAATTTGCTTGATTTGAAGTGGGGTTAAAGGTTGTGCTATGGCAGGAAGATGGTACGACTGTGAATGCCATTGTTAGGCTTGAATATTTAGTGTAGTCGGCTTGAACTTTTATCGGCTTGAGTTGTTTTCATTATATCGCGGACTGAAGGGAACGACATGGTTTGGGTGAACTATTTGGAGTAGGAACTCAAGTTGCTGCTAAGGAGGGGAATAGTTTTAAATCGCTTAGGTTAATTGAGGTCGTAGCCTCCGTAAGAAAAAAATTATGTAGAGAGTTTATGGAGTAGGAGGTTGTAAGTTCAACGAATTTCAAGGTTAGATTTTTCAGAAGGTCATCTAAGGTTTGAGGTCCCATAGTTTTTTAGGAAATAAGTTATTGGATTTAAGGTGGTAGGTTCAACAAGCAATTAATGAATTACTTAGATTAGAAATTTTCGATCTTGTCGATCTTGATAAGCAATTTGGTAACATTTGGGGTTTTAGAATTTACAAGTTTTATAAAGTGAATGTTTTAGAATTAAGGTCATTGATCTTCAAGATTTCAGGAAATGATTTTTATCTGGTTAAGGTTTTAGAATTGCAGAGTTGAATGGCTGAATTAAAATGGGATTGATCAGAGTTGAGTTACTAAATATGAGAATTTTTCAGTAGAGAACTTATTTGGAGATGGAAGGTAATGATCTAGTTTGGGAATTTTCTGAGGATTGAAGATGTTGATCTAGTTCAGATAATGATTGTTTTTAGCTCGAAGTTAGTGACAGGTTGAGGATTTAATCCGTATAAATTTTAAGGAATAATAGATGGTGCGGACGTAGGAAATGATTCTTGTTGATTTTGAGGATATAGGCCTGGATAATAGAAATGGTAGTGATGGATCGCTTGCATGTATGGAGGATTATTGGTTCTAGTTAAGTGTGCATGAGATCGATGCGTAGTAGTGGTGAGTGTGTATGCATTTCGGAGAGTACAGGGGTTGTTGTCTCATTTTTGGCTTGGAAGAAGTCTCTTAGGTAGGTGTTGAAGATGAATAAATACAATAGTATTAAATTCTAGAGATTTTAGCTTAGAGTTTTTGGTGAGTCAATCGGAGTGTGTAGTCGAAGTGGGTTACTCAATGGAATGAAGGTGGGCAATAATTATTGTGATTATCTACAGGAATTAATTGTGACTTGCGATTACCTAGGAATTTAAATTTTGAGGCTATACTTTCCTTTGGTGGATTGATGATTAACTTTGGGAGTAGGCATTAGGTTACTGAAGGTCGAATTCAATGGAGGTTTAGAAGTTGTAGCATAGGAGTTGATTGAGGTTAGCACTGATTATTGTATGGAGTTATTAATCATTGGAATTTATTGGATTTGTATTAAGGTTCTTGTAAAAATGGAGATTTTGGATAGGATAGCCACCCTAGGAATACTAGACGTAAGATGCCATTGGAAGTCTAATGTGAGTATGATGGAATTGCCTATGGAAGTAGACTTGAGAGAGCATTACTTACGCTTTTGGGTGTTGGTGATGGCATGTTGTCTCAAGCGTGTTCTGGTTGTATCATGTATCCTGTTTTAGCGTGATGTTTGACTCTACAAATTTCGAGGACAAAATTTTATTTTAAGGGGGAAGATGTAACACCCCGTAAATTAGTGCATTTTTAATGAAGCATTTTTATATATTTATTCAAAATTTATTCTCTTATTTTATAATTATCAGATATTTTAAATGGGTTATTTTATGATCTTTAAATTGTGGGAATTAAATTGTTATGTTTTCTTAATATTTATTTATTGTTATACATTTAAATTGTTCTTCTTTAAAATTAATTGATTGTGAAATTTAATTATTTTATTATCATTGTATCATTACGTTTAAATTATTTTAATTGATTTGCTGTTTTAAAATTATTTCCGTTGGATCATTTTCGTGACTCAAGATGTGAGGATTGGACCTCATTTCTTTCCCTTCATTTTTTCTTTTTCCCCTTTTTCTTTTCTTTCGTTTCTTTTTCCCCGGTTTTCCCCCCCATCCCGCGCGACACACACACTCTCTCTCTCTCTCTCTCTTTCTCTCTTGTCGTGCACCCGTTCTTCACCCAGCCCGCCGCCATCGCGCCGCCGTGCGCGACACCGCCGTGCCGACCAGCTCCCCCTCCCTCCGGCGACCTCACCCCCCAAATCCCAACCCCTACCTCGCCGCCGGTAGCCCGCATGCACCCCACGAAGCCGCGGCATTCTTTGCCCGTTGCGCCGCCGTCGCGCCACCTCCGGCCACCGTTTCTTCACTACTTCATCCCCGACCTCCTAGCAACCCAATGGACCCAACCCCAGCTCCGATCCGTCATCGGTGAAGCCCCACCAAGCCCATTTCCGATTTGTGCATCTTTGGCCTAAAACCACCCATTGCGCCGCCACCCACGGCAAACTACCACCACCATTGGCTTCACCGACCTCTCTAGGCCCTACCCTATCAATTTTGGGTCTTGGTTTGTCCCCGTTGAAAAGTGGGTATTTGAGACCCACGGCCACAGTGTATTTTACACTGTAATGTTGCTCAAACGTCGCCTTTTGCAACTCCGTGATCCTCCAGAAATCATATTATAGTGCTGTAAGTATTTTCCTTAAAGAACTTTATTGATTTAAATATATTTTTGCACTAACACATATTATCTGTGAATTGGTTTGTTTTGCCGGACTGAGTCCGAGGAGTTTCGGGGGTCGGATGGATTGTGGACGGAGTTGTTGTGTGTTTGTTTGCATTGTGAATTGTGGTTGTTGGTTGTTGGTTATGGCTTGTTCATGTACATCGCATATTGCATGCATGATCATGTTTGTAAAGAAAATTGGGTTTTCGCATGATTTCATACATGTTCATGTGTTTATTGAAAATTGGATTCTCATGTGAGTAAAAGGAAAAGAGACTGTAGGGATGGTGGTAGAGTCCCGCCTGCGATTCCCGCCTACGGTGCACGCGATAGGGATGGTGGTAAGCAGGGATGGTGGTTGTGTCCCGCCTGCGATTCCCGCCTACGGTGCACGCGGTAGGGATGGTGGTAAGCAGAGATGGTGGTAGAGTCCCGCCTGTGATTCCCGCCTATAGTGCTCTGTTAAGTATTCATTGTGTGTAAAGGAACTGTAGGGATGGTGGTAAGCAGGGATGGTGGTAGAGTCCCGCCTGCGATTCCCGCCTACGGTGCACGCGATTGGGATGGTGGTAAGCAGGGATGGTGGTTGTGTCCCGCCTGTGATTCCCGCCTACGGTGCACGCGGTAGGGATGGTGGTAAGCAGGGACGGTGGTAGAGTCCCGCCTGCGATTCCCGCCTACAGTGTCTGATAAATGGGTTGTTGTGTGAATCATTTTCTGGGAAAATGACAAACTATATTTTTGGGCCAAAAATGGGATTTTTGGCGTGTGTTGGAAATAATCATTTTTCTGGGAAAAAATGGTATTTTATGACTAAATGTATTTTGTCATATTGTTGATTGCATTAATGTATTTTTATCCCGAAAGTTGTTTGGTTTATACTTACCTGTGGTACCATTTTATGGTATCGCAGATTTTGATGCAGATGATGATGACGAGCCTTAGCTTGGCTCCGTTGGTGGAGTAATCTGAGATTGCTCCCGTTTAGCGAGTTATGTTTTTATCAATTTATATATTGCCTTTGTAATATATTTGGGATGACTGTATAACTCTTTAAAGATAAATTGTGTTGAATATTTGTATTTAAAATTCTGGTACTTAGTTGACTATTATAATATCCGCTGCGAATTTTTATTGTGCACATTTGCATGTTGCACACACACTTGAGCACATTTCGTTGGGATGCGTGACCGTATTGTCATCATCCCGACGTCACGATTCCCGTTCTTTTGTACGTGGGAGTCGAGGCGTTACAAATCCTGAACATCACCCTTGAGGAAAAGCGGCATTCCTTGTCAAATGGCAACATTCGCTTCTCGTGCATGGTTACCACTAGTCAAAGCATCCCAGATTCTAGAAATTGAAGGAACGAACATTCTTCTGGATAATGTTGGTGGTGGGGTATGGTGGCTGTGAATTCCTAAAGGAATGACGGTGAAGAAGAGTGACTTAGAGTGGGTATGGAATGGAAAAGGGTGTGGGGGTACAGAAGGAGTGAAATGTGAAGATGGGGCAACAACTTTGAGTTGAGGAAGGGGATGGGGTCTCGTGCTGACGAAGGTGACGGTGATCTTGATCTGAATGGGACAATGTGTTTCTACAGGAAAGATAGAAGGTTAGGGAATGATGTGTTTCAGCAAAGAAGATATGAAAGTTTTGCAGTGTGAAAGGTCATTTAATGGAACGACATTGCTTTCACAATTAATAAAACGGTGTGTTTTTTAGTCGCGTGTGGGTAGTCTCGTGATTGCATACATAATTTTTCAAATATTAAACGCAATAACATGGTTAATGTTACATGCATACTATGCCATTATCCTATTTAGATCCTTTAGAATTCTTGTTCGAATTCTAGAGTCAGTAAAAAAAATCAGATACATAAAGTGAGGCATATGTCTTTTATGGCATATATACTTAAGTAAAAAGTGCAAGAATTTTGGCCATTTTGGTGATTTTTCTGGGGTCAATTTTGGTTAGTCCGTTTTGAATGAAATTTTCAATTTTGGCCAACTTTTGTTGGTTTTGCTAGGGTTGGTCATGGAGGCTGGCCCTCCCCCTCCTGCGGCAGGGGTTGTCACGACGGCATAGACCACCAAAACATTTGCACAAGATGTTAACGGAACGGGACAATCTACGTTTAGGATTCCTATGAGATATCCGGTAGAGGTTGATGGTGAACAGGGGTTTGTTTTTCCAGAAGTAGAGATGTCGAAGGCTGTGGATGATTTTAAATATGCTCTGGTTCTGAAGTTCTCTCATACTCGACAGTCCATTGATGATATACGTTCTAATGTTACGAAAGCTTGGGGTTTGAGTGAGATCCCGATTGTGAGTTTTATGGATGACTTGCATGTGCTTGTTCAGTTGCGATGTGAATGTGATTTTCTGCATGCTTGGGCTCGTGAAGGACGTATCATGTGTGGGTCAAGTTTTAGATTGTTTAGATGGACCAAAGATTTTGACTTGTCGAAAGAATCTCCCCTAGCGCCTCAGTGGATCTTTCTACTAGGGCTACGTCTTCATCTGTATCGTACGGATTGTTTACAAATTCTTGCGACTCGTTTTGGCCGTTATTTGGGAACTGATAATGCCACTATTAATAAGACCAGAGCATCTGGAGCACGGTTGTGTGTAGAAGTGGATCTAACAGAGGAGTCGGTGGAGGGGTTTCCTATTATGATGTCGGCAACGAAGAAGATCTGGCAGAAAGTGAAATATGAGAAACATAGATATTATTGCTTTAAGTGTCATAGACAGGGGCACACTTCAGTGGTTTGTAGGGTCGGTGTACGGAGTTCTGAGTGAGATCAGATTGCTAAACAACAACCAAAGCGGATTTGGAAGGAAAAAAAAAGAATGTTGAAAATACAGTGAAGGAAGGGGAGGGTGAGGTGTCTGGAAAAGTAATGATTGAAGGGAGTGATAGGATAGGACATGATGGTCCCTCTTTATCTGTTGAAGGTATAGCGAAGAACGGGGAGACTGTGGAGGTTTTGGCTATTAAAGAAGTGCAGGAAAATGAATTGGAGGATAAAGAGGTTTGTGAGGAAATTGAATGTGAGGTTGACCCGAGAGTGGCTCAATGTGGTGTTTTGATTCAACAGAGTGCACCACAATTGTTATAACCGGACTTGATTGAATTGGAGTTGGTTCCGAAAGACTATGCTGAGGGTGGGATTGAGGGTGGACAGTGCCAAGTGGTCTCGACGGTTTTGGAAATGGAGAGTCGTGGTGGGAGATCGGAATGACGTTTGCCTGTTGAAGAAATCAGGGATTATATGTCCGATAGGGCAGAGGATGAACTTGTGGATTATTGATACAAGAAAAAGCGTATGAGTCTGAACCGGAAACTACTAAACTTGTAAGTAAAGCCCAGGGTGTGCAAGGGGTTCAACAATCACAACGGGTTGCTACTCGCACCTCTAAACTTAATTTATGATTGATACAAATTTGGTGTGGAACCTTAGGGGCTTGGCTACTTCTCGGAAGCGCCTTAAGAGTTTACTCAAAAAACATAGAGTGGGTATTGTGGAAATTTTGGAGCCATTCCAAGATGCTGGGAGAATGAATCGTTTGGCTTCGTATTTGGAGTTTCCTAAATTTTGCAGTAATGAATCTTTGGGGGGGAAAGTTTGGATTTTCTGGAAAGAGATATATGATTTTGGAGTTGTGCATATGTCAAACCAAGCAGTTTCGGGATGGCTGTGTTTGGCTTCTTACCGTATTATGGTGACCTTTGTCTATGCAAAATGCTCTCAGATAGAGCGTAGAGGGCTGTGGGAGGAGCTTGAAAATGTTCAGGTTAATGAGTCTCCATGGTTGGTGGTCGGGGACTTCAATGCAATTCGTTCAGACGCTGAACGGATTGGGGGCAACCCAAGGTCATTGTTGGCAATGACGGAATTTAATGGTTGTGTGGATACTTGTGGTCTTGTGGAGATGCGTTTTCAAGGCCGAATGATGTCGTGGTGTAATGGTCATGTGGGATCTTCAAGAAGTTGGGCTCGCCTAGATAGAGCCTTGGTAAATATCGATTTCTCTACTAATTTCGGGTCGGCTTTTATGGAATATTTAACGAGGAAGTCGTCTGATCATTGTTCTATGGTGGTGCATCTGAGTTTGCCGAGATCGTCGTATGGGCCATCTCCTTTTCGTTTTCAAAATATGTGGTGCTTGCATGAGTCTTTTATTATGTTTGTAGAGGATGTCTGGGTGCAACTAGAATGTAGTCATGGTCTTTTGAGGTTGGCGGCTAAACTGAAGAAGCTTAAAGTGGCATTGAAAACTTGGAATAAAAATATTTATGGTAGGGTTGATCTCACTATAAAGGCACTAGAGGAAAAAATGGAGTTGCTTGATTTTCAGCTCCAAGAAGCACGAGACCCAGCAGTGGAAGCAGAGTTCCTATTGACAAAGATGGAATTAGCTGAGTGGGAGGCTAGGGAAGAATGTAGATGGGCACAAAAAGCAAAGCGGAAATGGCTTCAAGAATGGGGGCTTCAAGAATGGGAGCAGAATTCCAGGGTTTTTCATGCCACAGTTAGTCAAAGATGGAAGGCCTCTGTTGTGTCGTCCATGCGTCTAGCAGATGGGACAATGTTAGCAACGCCGGAGGAGATTCATCAGGGGCTCTAGACTATTTTAAAAATTTCCTCACGTTGACGACGAATGTACATCAAGCTGAGTTAGCAGATTTAATACAGCCTTTGATTTCGGAAAAGGATAATGATCGGCTTTGTGATGCCCTTTCGGTTGAGGAGGTTCGGGCAGCTGTATTTCCAAAACACAGCTCGCCGGGTCCAGATGGCTTTGGATCTGGTTTTTATATGGTTTGTTGGGAGATAGTGAAGGATGATGTGGTGTAAGCGACGAGAGAGTTTTTTAATGAGGCTTCTTTGCCGAGGTTTTATTCTTCTTCTTACATTGTTTTGATTCCAAAAGTGCCGGATCCAAGAAGTTTTGACAAGTTTTGACCCATCAGTCTGTGTTCGGTGGCTTATAAATTTTTTTCTAAGATTTTGGTTCAAAGATTGACAAATTTGTTGCCTAAGCTGATTTCACAGGAGCAAGGAACATTTATCCCGGGGCGTAGTATTTTTGAAAATATTACGCTTGGACAAGAGATGGTACATTCGATGCATAGAAAAAATAATGGAGGGAACATTATGATGAAAATTGACACGACGAAGGCTTATGATAGAGTCCATTGGCCGTTTCTGTTGGAGGTTCTTGCTGGATTTGGTTTTAATGGTCAATTTTGTAGGCTGATTGCGGAATGTATTCAATCTCCATGGTATTCTATTATGTTGAATGGTACTTTTAAAGGTTTTTTTCAACCTACTAGAGGCTTGCGACAAGGAGACCCTCTCTCTCCTTACCTTTTCATTATTATGGAAGAAGTCCTCTCTCGACTTTTGAATCAGAAATTTATGGAAGGAAGCATTGGTAAGTTTTATTATCCGCTTGGAGCACCATTGATTTCCCATTTACTCTATGCGGATGATTTTCTGATTTTTTTCAAATGGTGATATACGATCGTTTCGAATTTTGTTGAGAACTTTGGAACTTTATGAAAATTAGTCTGGGCAACAGATTAGTAAGGAAAAATCTGCTATATATTTTTCCAAGCATATTAATTTGGCGCGTAGGCGGGCTTTGTTGAGGTGTTCCGGTTTTGTTGAAGGGAATTTTCCTGTGACATATCTAGGGGTTCCTCTAGTCTCTGGTCATCTTAATGCCAGAACTTTTGAGCCTCTTATACAAAAAATTCGTAATAAGGTGGCGGGGTGGAAATTTAAGTTGCTTTCTCAAGGGGGTCGGTTAGTTCTTTTGAAGCACGTTCTCTCGTGTATGGCAATGCATTTGTTAGCGGTGCTGGATGTTCCAAGGGTCATGTTGAGGAAAATCAACGCAATATTATCGAATTTGTTTTGGGGAGATGTGGATGGTAAGGCCAAGAAGAAATGGTTCTCTTGGAATAAAATGTGTATGCCGATTGTGGAAGGGGGTTTGGGTCGTAGAGAGTTTGGGGATGTGCAACGATCTTTGCATATGAAGTTTGCGTGGCGATTGTTGGCTGTGGATAATCTATGGACTCGCTTTTTCAAAGCGAAGTATATGAAACGTGATCATTTACTGCTTGCAAAAAATTCTCTAGTTTGTTCGAGATTCTGGAGGTCGGTTATGAGAGTAATGCCGGATGTTTGTGAGAATATTAGTTGGCGGGTGAGAGAAGGACGGGTGTCCTTTTGTTATGATAAATGGCTTGATTCAGGGCCACTCTGTTTGCGTGAATCAGTAATTGCAAATCCTCTCCTTAAAATACAAGAGTGCTGGAATGTGAATGGCTGGGACGTAGAGCAATTAGAGGAGTTGGTTGGAGTGGAGACTATGGGGGAGATTTTATGTAGTTTGCCTGCACTGAGAGAAGGGACGGAGGTTCTCATTTGGAAGCCAACTTCGGATGGTGTATTCTCTACAGCTAGTGCATGGGATGTAATTCGGATAAAACATGCAGAGTTTCCTGAAATGGGGTGGATCTGGCATAAACTCTTACCAAAAAAAAATATATGTATGTATGTGGAGGGTGAGGTTTAACTGTCTTCCTGTGGATGATAAAGTGATCAAATGTGGTATCAAGTTGGCGTCGAGATGTGATTGTTGCACGAATCGGCAATGTGAGATGTTGGCACATGTGTTATGCTTGGGTGAATTTGCGTCTCAAGTCTGGGCTCATGCGGAACGGGTAATGGGGATGCCAGTGATGATTGCAGGTACATGGTGGGGGCGAGTTTCCACTTGGTTTGCCATAGCGAAGAAGTCATCTCAAAAGGGGATTCTGATTGGTTTATTGCCCACGATTATTTCGTACAGACTATGGCAACGCAGGTGCAAGGCATGCATGGAAGGTCTATTGGAATCTGTTGAAGGTGTCTAGTTGTCTATTAAGTATTGGCTATGAATGTTGATGGCTAAGCATGCAAAAGTGGATTTTGTTTCGGTTAGTGATGCACAGGTTCTTGCTTCTTTGGATATTCCTATGGTGCAGACGTAGATCCGTAGACAACGTATTGTACGGTAGACTAAGCCCAGTCCTCAAAGGGTAAAGCTGAATGTTAATGGGAGTTGCAGGGGTAATCTAGAGTCTTGTGGAGGCGGAGGTGTTATCCGAGATGGCCATGGTAAGGTAAAAGGAGCTTTCTCTTATTTTTTTGGTCAGGGTACTAATAATGAGGCTGAACTTCGGGTCTTGCTTGAGGAGGTGAAGTTATATAAAGAAATGGGTTTCATTAATGTGGAAATTGAGTGTGATTCAAAGGTAATAGTTGATTGGATCAATTCTGGTAGCTGTACGGTGTGGTACCTTTGGGAATTTTGGGAAGAGGTTAATAAGGAACTTCACGGAATACTTTTCTCTATTAAACATATTTATAGGGAAGCTAACCAAGTTGCGAATTTTTTGGCAAGGCAAGCGGAAGCTGGCTTGAATTGTAGATATGAGGAAGGAGATGTTTTCCCACGTCATTTGAGAGGCATGGTTAAGATGGATAAAATCGGTATTCCCAATCTTAGAGTATAGTTTATGTGTTGGTTTTTGATAATAGGCTTGTCCAGTTGGTTTTGGTTTATTTTGTTTCATTTATTCATTTGGTTTTGGTTTAGTTGGATTATGATGCCTGGGTTGGTTTTTTTATTTTTTGTAAATCTCAAGTATCTGGTTTGTTACCAAGGTTTTCCTCCGCTATAAGTGAGGGATTATTAATAAACTTAGGACGAGATCACTAGATGTGTGGCTACCGGCTCTTTCTAAAATATATATATATATATCTTTTATGGCCATTCGAGTGAGTTTTTCTAGTAATATTAAATACTTAATAAATAGTTGAAAACCTATTTTACATGTCTATCTCTCTGCCATTCTAAAACTAGACTTTAAAGTTTGGATAAAAATCCTAAAGAAATCCAAATTTACATTTTAAAATGATAATGTAATTAATTCGGAGAACTTGCCATCGTCAAGCCCTTAGCGTTGGAACCAGCTTAGGCTTGCGGCAACTCAAAACGACAGCCGAACTTCAACTTTGTCTTTGACTTGGGAGTTTTCCACACAAAAATACGATATCGTCGACATGACGGATTTGTTTTTCTCACTAACCCTATTACATTACCAAAGATTATCAAAATCATGTACTGGGCTACAACATGTGTTTTATTATTATTATTATTATTATTATTATTATTACAAATTATGAGAAAATATTGAAAGCACAAGTGATCATCATGATGTGGAATAATGTGTAATTATTAATTAATTTTTGGACACGAATTATGCACTTCTTTCCTCCACGTTTAGCTTTTAAATTTCCTAAAAACTTTTATTAATGACAGCTCTTCTTGACCTTTAATTCCTCCAATAATTAAAATCAACTCACCTAGCTTTATTTTTTAGCAGTGCAGGCTCTATCCACAGTTTATTTTATCAACATTAATCTATCTCTCACCATTTTATGATGTCGTATTTAATAATTTGAGACTATTTATTATTTTTTAACGGTAAATAAATTATCTAATGCCACAAAAAAAAATAAATAATGAAAAGATAACAGTAAAAACCATGATAAGAGAAATACTAATTAATCTAATAATTAATCTTGCATTTTCCTGAGGTTTAATATTAATAAGATGATTTTTTATTTATATCGGTATAATCACAAGCAAAAATCTTAAGCTGTCTAGAAGCTGAGCAACCATGATTATTCAAATATTTGATATAATTACATATATAGACTCGTTGCATCTTGGTGCTTAATTTAATAACTTGCATGAACCAGGCAATTGATAGTGATATGTAGCTTTATTTATTTATTTTTTAACTTTTTCTGAAGAAATGATTGGAAAATCTGGAAAAATAAGGTGGTACGCCTGCAGGACCTGTTCTGCCTTGCAAATTGGAAATGTTCCACTTTCACCGACTCTGTTGCTGATCATGCTTATAACATCCAAAAACAAAAAATAAAATTAATAAAAAACAAGTGTATTAAGGTCGATGCCAGTACATATGTCCAGCCTAGAAACTCAAAATCCACAACGCGTGTTAGGTATTAATTTTCATTAATTTCAACACAAGCCAAAGACTTATAAACAAAGATCAAACATGAACCCATTTTCACATATAGGGTTGTTGATGGAGTCAGTCTTTACATAATGTATTCTTTTTAACCATTATCAATATTGGTGCCTGCACAGATAATCTTGACCGTTTCAAGGCATTACTGGGAGCCCATTATTCTTGTATTTCTATTAAAGAAACGAAATGTTCAACTTCATGTATTAATATTGGTTAGTTCAAGGTTGAAAACTTCATCTAGTACTAAAAAACATGCTCTGCTTATCGAAGGGTTGGCTATATAAAGTGGGAGCCTCTGCTCAGTGCTCCTCATTCAAAAGTAGTTCAGATATCTTCAAGCCATAAAACACACAACTGTGGAAGTTTCGTGTTTACTCAAAAATGGCCATTTTTTGGCCTCGCCTGGTTTATGCAGTAGCAGTATTCATACTGGCCACCAATGTAGCAGCCGATGATGATTACAGGCCTTACATTTACAAGTCCCCTCCCCCGCCATACTACCCCTACAAATCACCATTACCGCCATACTATAAGAAGTCTCCACCATATTACAACTATAAGTCACCGCCACCACCATCACCATTTCCTCATCCTCCCTATATTTATAAATCTCCACCACCACCATCTCCATCACCGCCTCCACCTTACATTTACAAATCCCCTCCTCCACCATCTCCATCACCTCCTCCTCCTTATATTTATAAATCACCACCTCCTCCTTCTCCATCTCCACCCCCTCCTTACGTTTACAAGTCACCGCCTCCTCCATCTCCATCACCTCCTCCTCCATACATCTATAAATCACCGCCACCACCCTCACCATCTCCTCCACCTCCTTATATTTACAAGTCACCACCTCCACCATCTCCCTCACCTCCTCCTCCATATGTCTACAAGTCACCTCCACCTCCATCACCATCACCCCCACCTCCTTATATTTATAAGTCACCCCCTCCTCCATCTCCATCACCCCCTCCTCCTTACATCTATAAATCACCGCCACCACCCTCACCATCTCCTCCACCTCCTTATATTTATAAGTCACCGCCTCCACCATCTCCCTCACCTCCCCCTCCATACGTCTACAAGTCACCACCACCTCCATCACCATCACCTCCTCCTCCTTATATTTATAAGTCACCTCCTCCTCCATCTCCATCACCCCCTCCTCCCTACATCTACAAGTCACCGCCTCCTCCATCTCCATCACCTCCCCCTCCATATATCTATAAATCACCACCACCACCCTCACCATCCCCTCCACCTCCTTATATTTACAAGTCACCCCTCCACCATCTCCCTCACCTCCTCCTCCATATATCTATAAGTCACCACCACCACCCTCACCATCCCCTCCACCTCCTTATATTTACAAGTCACCCCCTCCACCATCTCCCTCACCTCCTCCTCCATACATTTACAAATCACCACCACCTCCATCACCATCACCTCCTCCTCCTTATATCTATAAATCACCGCCACCACCCTCACCATCCCCTCCACCTCCTTATATTTACAAGTCCCCTCCTCCACCATCTCCCTCATCTCCTCCCCCATACATCTACAAATCCCCACCACCTCCATCACCATCACCTCCTCCTCCTTATATTTACAAGTCACCGCCTCCTCCATCTCCATCGCCACCTCCTCCCTACATCTACAAGTCACCCCCTCCTCCATCTCCATCACCTCCTCCTCCATATATCTATAAATCACCGCCGCCACCCTCACCATCCCCTCCACCTCCTTATATTTACAAGTCCCCTCCTCCACCATCTCCCTCACCTCCTCCCCCATACATCTACAAATCCCCACCACCTCCATCACCATCACCTCCTCCTCCTTATATTTACAAGTCACCGCCTCCTCCATCTCCATCACCACCTCCTCCCTACATCTACAAGTCACCCCCTCCTCCATCTCCATCACCTCCTCCTCCATATATCTATAAATCACCACCACCACCGTCACCATCCCCTCCTCCTCCTTATATTTACAAGTCACCACCACCACCATCTCCCTCACCTCCTCCTCCATACGTTTACAAATCACCACCACCTCCATCACCGTCACCACCTCCTCCATATGTTTACAAATCACCACCTCCTCCATCTCCATTACCCCCTCCTCCCTACATCTACAAGTCCCCCCCTCCTCCATCACCTTCACCTCCTCCTCCTTATGTTTACAAGTCTCCACCACCACCATCCCCATCACCACCACCTTACTACTACTACAATTCCCCACCACCTCCCGCTGTATACTAATTATTACCGATCACTATTTGATCTACAGATTGCGTAAGTTTAGATATATGCTCTCATTTTCTTTACGTGCATGCCCTGCCGGTCTTCTTATAGTTTTTGTGGTTTACATTCCCCCATCGTAACCTTCTATATTGATATTATTTTGTTAATTTGCAGCTTATTTGTTATTAAAAAGAATAAATGCTGCCCTCAAGTACTCAGATACTCTCATCGGGGATATATGGTTTTATGAGCATCGTTCAAATGTCGATCAAAGCAGTCCGTTCGAGACATGTAATAGGATAAAAAATAGACGGAAAGACATGCATGCCACTTTTCAGTGCCTTTTCATGAATAATGAGATCATGTTGTAATTTGCAACTCGCGATCTACTTGATATGGATATTGTATTTGTGATTTCTTTAATTAATTGTTTCCTATATGTTGATGATCATGAGACGTTATATATGCTTAAAATATTACTCTCTTCTTTTATTTCTTTAAACGGATCATATTCGATCTTCCAACTAAAATTCCATTTGCGGTTTAAGCGAACGTACGTACCTATGTTGACTCCATATATAAATAGATAGATAGATAGATAGATATATATATATATATATATATATATCTGTCTCATTTAAGCTAATTATATAGTTTAATATTCATTTAATATATAATCGCTCTTAATTATCTACCTTACTCCCAACCAATAATTAAAACAAAAAAAAAAAAAAGTACGAATTAAACCATTCTTGACCCTACAAACCAATTCACTCCGGACACTTTTTTTGTTTTTTTATAGTAATGTTAGATAATTTTAGAGTGTGCAAGTCTCGTACACTCTTTTTAAAAAAGTAAAATCTACAATTAAAAAATTTACTTTTTCACATAAATCATTTATTCAATTTTTAAAAAAAAGATATATCATTGTTATTGTCGACCGGCCAGCACCAAGAAGCTAGTACTGATCCTTCGACTTTTCGTCGTCGTTGAACAATTCTAGAACATGATAATCATGAAAAAGTTAAAAAAGGATCATCCGACATCATCCGCGCGTGTTTGTACGTTTGCATGATTAATTTATTATATATTTATCATTGTTAATTTTAGCTAGCTAGCTTTCTTTGCTCTTTTTCTTCTATTTTCTTCTTTTTTTTTTTCTTTTTTTTTTTTTTTGGTTAGGCATGCACATGATTGATCAACTCCAATTGAACTTCACCAGTTAACACATGCACGAGTATATATAATACATATATAGTACGTAAACATCCAAAAATAGCCAGCAGCTGTTTTTATCATATTCATCAAATTTCTAATATTATTTAAAGTACTTCACCAACCGGCCCAATGTTAATTTGATCTTTTCCAATTGTGTTAAATAATTAGTAGTACACATACATGCATTGCATATATAATATCTAATAAAGTTTAAATGAAGTTATAAAATGCAGAAAAATAGTTTCATCCAAGATACTGAAACTGTGTCACTTTAAATAGTGTGATTTGGTTGTTGCCATTTATGATAGGATAATTAATGTCACTTTGAAATTTATCAACGATATCAATTGTTTTTTGCAACTTATCTTAATCAGCATCTATGGAGTTGTCAAATGTGAAGAAGAGTCATTCATCTTAACAGCCCCCCTCAAGCTAATGGGAGGTGAGACTACCATAAGCTTGGACCTGAGTAAATGAAATCGAGCTGCAGATAAAGCTTTGGTAAATATATCTGCTACCTGATGTGGTAGAAATGGATTTCAGCTGATGTACTTGTTGATAACTTTTTTAACACAAAGTGGTAGTCTACTTTAATATACTTGGTACAAGTATGGAATATAGGGTTGGCAGCCAAGACAAGTGCACTAATATTATCACACCACATGATGAAGCTGTGATGAGAGAAAGATGAAGTTCATTGAATAACATGCGAAGCCAATAAAGCTCTGTTGTAGTGCATGATGGCCAATGATAGATATTCGGAATCAGTACTTGATTTGGAAACCGCTGCTTGCTTCTTTGCACTCTAGGAAACAAAACAATTACCAAGAAGAATTTCAAAACCTGAGGTAGATCTTCGGTTATCTACGCTACCTGCCCAATCAGCATTGTAGTAGGCTTCAAGTTGCAACTGTCCCTTGGTGTAAAGAAGTCCATGATCAAGCAACCCTTTTAGGTAGCGAAGAACCCTGTTTGCAGCAGTCCAATGAACTGAAGTAGGGGAGTGCATGTCTTGAAAAATTTGATTCATAACAAAAGCAAATTCAGGTTGGTAAGAGTACAACACTGAAGAGCTCCCACTACGTCTGTAATCAGCAAGGTCGGGGAGTGTTTCACCATCAAACTTAAAGAGTTTGATGCTAGAAGATCAGGGATATGGTGATGGTTTGGCGCCCTGCATGTGTACTTGAGTTAGCATATAAGAGATATACTTTGAATGGCAGCGATGTAGTACATCGTTAGTGCAAGTTGCCTAAATGCCAAGAAAAAAATTAAGGGTCATGGTCTTTAAAAGGGAATTCCTCCTGAAGTCTTGTGATTAGTGAATGAATAACTGAATCATAAGAACCTGTGAGGATTAGGTCATCAAATAGATAAGAATGTAAAAGTGAGCATCACCATGATAAAAACAAAATAGGGATGTATCAACAGGAGAGGCGGTGAAGCCAATGTCTAATAGAAAGATAGTGATTGAACCAAGCTTGAGGGTCATGTTTTAAGCCATAGATAGCTTTGTTTAACGTGCATACATTATCTGTAAACTGTGGATCTATATAACCCTGATATTTTTTCATGAATACTTCCTCCACTGTGGAGGAAGTGATCCATGTAAGAAGGCATTGGAAGCATCCATATGCCTAATGGACAATTAAAATGGACTACCAAAGTGAGTATGACTCGAATGGTTGACGGCTTGATTACAGGGCTGAAAGCCTCTGAATAGTCAATGCCACATTGTTGTTCAAATTATTTGCCAACAAGCCTGGCTTTGAAACGATCCACAGATCCATCTTGCTTCTATTTAGTGCGATAAACGCATTTGGTTCAAATGATGTTGTGGTTCAATGGCTGAGAGCAAAAAGACCAGGTGTTGTTGGAGACATGGGCATGATATTCTTTATCCTTAGCTTCTTTCCACCAGAGTCAGTAACTACTACGCGAAAAGTGGATCGTTCAGTCTCAGTCAAGAAAACATGAAATTAGTGCAGAGGGTATGGGTAGATTGATAAATACGGTAATTTGGGATTTTTTTGGTTTGAGAGAACCAATCCTACATCTAATGGTCTTAGGACGTGGGACTAATGTATCAGAAGAAGGTGGAGAGGTAAATTGTGTGTTTTTTTTTTAACTAATAACTTCATTCATTACGAAATATACAATTGACCAATTACAATGGCTTGAACACACAATGGAGCATCCTCCATATGTACACGAAAAGAAGATAAATCCAACGCTGACTTGGCTAGAGAATGAGCTGCAACATAAGCATTCCTCTTGAAATGAATAACATGAAACTGTTTCAGAGTACTCTTAGCATCCTCAATTAGAATTCCATGTGAGCAGAAATTCATATTAGGATCATTCAAACCATTAACAACCTGTAGACAGTCACCTTCAAATATCACCTTACTCAGACCTAATTCCTGGCAGAACTTCATAGCTTCCAACATCCCAAAAGTTTCAGCAGCAACTGGTTCGAATTGGATCTCTAGAGGCTTTTTTAACTTAGCCATAACTCTGCCTTCAAAGTCCCGGAGTATAACTCCCACACCAATTCTATTTAATACTTAATTAATAGCCACATCCCAATTTGCTTTACAATGAGAAATATCAGGTGGTAACCATCTGGTAATAGGTCTGAACATTGATTGGGAAGACATTCTCTTTTGCTGGACCGCTTTAAACAGATCATAAGAATGTTGAGAGGAATTAAGAACTTCAGTTGGATTTAGAAACGCTGCATCATGCACAAATTTATTTCTACGCCACCATATTGATTTAGTCTGACTACTGAAAGTTCAAGCTCTTCTTCTTGCAATCTTTTTATAAGAGTACACATTATCATGAAGAAATCATCAACATCAGTAATACATTTTGGTACTTTCGTAAAACCTTGACACTAAACATCCTGAGTAGTTGGGCAAAGCCAGAGAGCATGTACAATAGATTCATCTTGAGCTTTACAAATTGGACAAGTTGGACTATCAACTATATTTCTCCTGAATAAATTCATTTTGGTAGGAAGACCATCTAGACAAGCTTTCCAGATAAAAGTTTTCACTGAATTTGGAACCTCCATCTTCCACAATGCCTTCCAAACAAGATTCTCATTAACAACTCTAGAAGATTGTCCCATATTTTGAGCACTAATTTGTGGTTGTAGATAGTATGCACTTTGGACTGTAAATTGCCCACTTGTGGTTTTCTTCCAGACTTGTATGTCATCTCTTTAAAAGATACTTAAAGGCATATTGGTAGTCAAATTAGCTTCTTTTGGTTCAAATACTGAATATAAATGGGAGTGATTCCACCATAATGTATCTCGATCATTTAGTTCATTCACAAAAGCATCTTCACCTAATACACGCCTTGGGGACAGAACATAAGATGAGGAACTACCATGAATCCACTTATCTTTCCATACCTTCACTTGGTTGCCATTACCAACTCGCCAAATAGTACCTTCCTTAAGTAAGGCCATTGCAGGAAAAAAGACTTCTCCATGCAAATAAAGGTCTAACACCAAGAGAAGCAGTCATTAGTGAACCAGATGGATAATACTTTGCTTTGAAAATCTTCCCTGGAATGGAACGAGGTTGCTAAAGGATTCTCCAAAGTTATTTGGCAAGTAAAGCTTTGTTAAAACAATCCAAATCTCTAAAGCCAAGGCCTCCAACCAGTCCAATGCACCCCAGTATTGTTTGCATGTGAACTCCACCAGAATCTCCTAATCAACCTATTTATATACTGATTCAGCTCCTTTGGAAATAAAGAAAACACTTGTACAATACACTGGTATAGCTTGAATAATAACCTTGATTAACACCTTCCCTGCTTGGGATAGAATCTGGTCTTCCAATTGTTGATATGATCCCAAACTCGACTCTTGATGTGTTGAAAAGCCTTAATTCGAGATTTACTAACTAGAGCTGGCAACCCAAGGTACTTATCAAAACTTTTAGCTATGTTAATACCAGTAGTATCCTTAAGAATCTCTTTAATATCAGACTTGGTATTCTTACTAAAGAACACTGACGATTTATCCATATTCAATTTTTTCACTGAAGCCTTTTCATAAACATCCAATAGATGATGGATTCGAGACCACTCAATGGAATTTTATTTACAAAATAGGATACTATCATCAGCAAAAAATATGTGACTAATATGTATGGATCCATCAGCAATAGGAATTCCAGATATTAGTTTTTTCTGATTAGCATTGGTTAATAAAGAACTCAGAGCTTTTACACAGATAATGAAAATATAACGTGATAATGGATCACCTTGTCGAAGACCACAAGTAGGGACAATTGTTTCTATTAGAGTACCATTGACCAGTATTGAGGATGAGATAGAACACGCACATTTCATAATAAGTTGAATCCATCTTTATGCAAAACCCATTTTCTCCATAACAGCTCCCATGAAAATCTATTCCACTCGATCATAAGCTTTGCTCATATCCAACTTTAGTACCATTTATCCATCTCTATCTCTCATTGCAGAATTCATTTTGCGTAATGTTTCATCCTTAGCAAGTATGTTATTAGTTATTAACCGAGCGGGTATAAATGCACTTTGAGTTTTGAGACATGATTTTTGAAAGAATTTGTTTTAGTTGATTAGCTAAAAATTTTACCACAATCTTATACAAAACATTACACAAGCTAATTGGGTAGAAATCTGTTACCTTTTCTGTCCTAGGGACTTGGGAATAAGAGTAATGAAGGTTGAATGGTTAGATTCCAGACTCCTATCTGTATTCAGACATTCCAAGACAGCTGCACAAATCCCATCACCAACCAAATCCCATTTTTCTTGATAAAAACAAGTAGCTACACCATCTGGACCGTGATATTTCAATGGACCCATACCAAAGAGAGCAAACTTTATTTCCTAAGTAGAGAAAGGTAACAACAAACTCTCATTCATGCCCACATCAACCACCTGAATTATATATGCAATGGAAGACTCCAACTTTGAGCAACCAGCAGAAGAATATATCTTTTTGTAATACTTAAAAGAAAGATGCACTTAATGCATCTTGTGAAAGATGTCTTCCTCCAAATTCATCATCGATATGGTAAATCTGATTGTTTCTTTTTCTCTGAGAAGCACATAGGTGATAGTATCTAGTATTTCGGTCCCCATTTTGTAACCAATGCTCTTTGCTCCTTTGTTTCCAATATTTGAGATCTTCCTCTTCTAGTAAATCATCCATTTCTTTTCTAACTTCCCTGAGGCAATTCCTATCTTCCATCATAGATGAATTCTGCAAAAATTCTATTCTATGAAGCTTCTCACAAATAATTCCTTGTCTAGAACTCCTCAAATTCTGGTTCAATTTCTTCAATTCAGATAGAACACCTCCCAACTTCTTGCTGATCTCATCCACCTTATCCTATTCATATAGCCTTTCAGACCAAACTCTGTGAGCTATATCTTGACAAGCTTCATTCTTCAACCAACTAGCTTCTAAAGGTGTGACTTCTTTTGTTTCGACATAACCATTGAAGTGTAAGGAGATTAATACTAAAAAATGATCGGATTGAGTCATACCCAATAATTGAACAACTACATGTTGAAACTTTTCAAGCCACTCTCTATTAGCCAAGACACGATCTAACTTCATCATTATGAAAGATTCATCATTTCTATTATTGCACCAAGTAAAAACTCCACCTTGTGCAAAAATTTCACTCAAGAAACAATTTGAAATAATAGTTTGGAAAGCTTCAATCTGATGAGTAGGCTTTGAACCCCACATACTTCTCCTCTTGATAAAAAAAACTTGAATAAAATTCCCCATATACAACCATGGAAGTGGTTTTCGACAACTCAATCTTCATAGCAACTGCCATCCTTCCTCCCTTTTATGAGAAACTGGATACCCATAAAAAGCAGTTAATCTCCAACTGAAACCCAACAATGGCTCTTTAATAATGGCATTAATATGTTGAAGAGAATAATTATGGATTTTCATGGAGATAGTTCCCCACAATAACTCTAAACCACCCCTTCGTCCAACTGCAGATAAGAAATGAGTTTTCAAAGCCCATCCTAGACTTTATCCAAAGTAAGTATTACTTATGAACTTTCATTTCCATCAGAAATAATACCATGGGTCTCTTATCCTTTATCATACAACAAAGGTCACGAATTATTCGAAGGTTTATAAGCTCTTGACAGTTCCAACTCAAAAGATTCATGAATCCTGACGGGGCTAATCCACAACCTCCGCCTGATGTGACATAGCATTAAGAAAATACAGGGCTTGGACCGATAGTAAGTTTATGACTGCCAAATGCTCCTTAAGTATCATTTGGATACTTTGAATTTTGAATATTTCAGAATATTTTTAAATAGTAGTCAAATAATTTGACTTAAAATGTTTTATTAGATTTTGAGAAATAAGAGAAAAAAATTGAATAAAAATATTATAAAGTTAAAAAATTATTTGAATATAATTTTTAATGTAATTTTTATTTTAAATTTAAAATAAAAATTACTCCTATAATCATAGATTAGTTCAGGTCAGGAAAATGGGCCTAGGAGCCCAAATTGGGATTTGGGGGGGGGGGGGGGGGGGGGGGGGGGGGGGGGCGTAAAAGTACTTGAACCTGTGAGCCTCCACTAGAGCACGAGGACGATACAGAGCACAGACTCACAGTGCAGTTATAGATATTTTGTGTGTGTTTACAAAACTGTTGTGAGAAGATGAAAGATGTGTTTATGGTTCAGAATTATAGATGTAAAGTTTGGCAAGGATTAGGTGACTAAGTTGATAAGTTTGTATAGGATTAGATTGTAACACCTCGTATTTTAGTGTATTTTTACTGAAGGAATTATTTTTATGTAATTAAAATAATTTCTCTTATTTTAAAATTGGTTGGATTTTAGTGAGTTTATTTCTATGATTTTTATTTGGTGAAAATTATTTTTATGTGCTTTCCAAATATTTATTTATTATTATGCATTTAAATTGCTTTTAATATTTAAATTAATTACCGTGGGATTTAATTATTTCAATTTGACTTTACCATTACGTTTAAATTATTTTATTTAACTTGTAGTTTCAAAATCGTTTCCGTTGGATCATTTTTGTGACCCAAGTTATGAGGATTGGACCTCATTTCTTTTTCCCTCTTTTTCTTTCCTCTCCTTTTCTTTTCCTCTTTTTTTCTTTTTCTCCTTATTTTTTTCCTCTCCCGCGCGATCTCTCTCTCTCTCCTCTCCTCTCCTCCGCCCGTTCCATCGTCCACTCCCAGCGCCGCCGTCCGCCGGCGGTGGTCGTCACCGCCCAGCCCATTAGACTCCCCAGCCGCCGGCCGTCCTACCCCACCAGTATCACCGCCGTTCGTGCCGCCGTTAGTCTCCACGAAGCCCACGAAACCCACGACGCCGCGGCACATTTTCCTCCATTGCGCCGCCGTCGCGCCACCTCCGGCCACCATCTTCCTACCACTTCATCCCCGGCCTCTTGGCAACCCATTGGACCCAACCCCAGCTCCGATCCGTCACCGGTGAAGCCCCACCAAGTCCATCTCCGATTTGCACTTTTTTGGCCTAAAACCACCCCTTGCGCCGCCACCCACGGCAAACCACCACCACCACTAGCTTCACCGACCTCCCTAGGCCCTACCCTATCAATCTTGGGTCTTCGTTTGTCCTCGTTGAAAAGTTGGTAATTGTGACCCACGGCCACAGTGTATTTTACACTGTGGTGTTGCTCAAACGTCGCCTTTTTCAACTTCGCGATCCTCGAAAAATTATTATATTGCACTGTAAGTATTTCTCCAAAGAATTTTCGTAATTTAAATGTATTTTTGCACTAACCCATTTCACTGTGTTTTTTGGCATGCCGGACTGAGTCCGAGGAGTTCGGGGGTCGGATGGATTTGTGATTGGAGTTGTTTGGTTGGATTTGATTGGATTGGTATTTGTTGGTTTGGATGTTGTGTTGGTACATGTGCATTTCATCATTTCATGCATGATCATGTTTGTAAAAGAAAACTGGATTTTCGTGTATTGCATTCATGTTCATGTGCTTTGAAAAGCTATGATTTTATGTGTTAATATTTTTGGTGCGTGTGTATCACGACCCCAAGCCGAGATGGGGCATTAACTCGGTGGAGCTCCTCTGGTTACTCGGGAGCGGAATATACTGAGTAACGTCCCCTGGATTGTCGCCGGGCGACAATGGAATCGGACGAGATGGTCTCGTGCCGACTCCGTGGTCCTTCTGCTGGCGGGGACTAGAGGATGTTTGGCCACGTACGCGCTGGGCGCGGAACTGGACATCGCTCGTTGCGTAGTGTGAGTGCTTGGCCACGTACGCGCTGGGCGCGGAACTGAGCACCACTGCGAAACCAGGACGTGCGGATGGTCCATAGGGGAGACCATGGTGCATATGGAAACAATGCATGGTGCATTTGGTATTAATGCACTATTTTCTGGGAAAATAGTGCGAGTTGATTTTTGGGTAAATCATTTTCTGGGAAAATGTTTTACGGATAATTCGGACCAAAATGAGATTTTGGTGTGTGTTGGAAAATTTATCATTTTCGGAAAAATGATGTTTTGTGGAAAAATGCATGTTTTCATGTGCATGCATGTTAGTTGCATTTAATGCATTTTGTATTACGTCGTTGTTTGGGTTATACTTACCTGCGAGACCATTTTGTGGTGTCGCAGATTTTGATGCTGATGAGGAGGAGGAGGGCGAGCCTGAGGAGACGGCTCCGCCTGAGGAGTGATCTGGGATCACTCGTTTGTAGCTTTTAAACTATTGTAAATTATTTTATGGATGACTGTATAACTGCTATTTAAACCTTTACTGATGTTTGATTGTAATTAAATTCTGGTACTTAGTTGACTATCCGCTGCATTATTTTATTTGAACACTGTTGCATTTACACACACTGGCACTTCGTTGGGATGTGTGACCGTGTTGTCACCATCCTGGCGTCTCGATCCCTGTGTATTTTTATAAGGGGGATTGGGGGCGCCACATAGATGACTAAAATGATAGAGTTTAAAAAAAAAGTTTGAATTTGAATGAATGTAAAATAATTGTTGACTTTATTTTAAACAACATTAAGTTTATCTAGGTGTCTTTAAGGTTAGTTAGATAAGTCAGCAACATAAAA
The DNA here is from genome assembly GCF_004785595.1 of Juglans microcarpa x Juglans regia. NCBI lineage: Eukaryota > Viridiplantae > Streptophyta > Magnoliopsida > Fagales > Juglandaceae > Juglans > Juglans microcarpa x Juglans regia. Next base: position 23,612,494 of record NC_054606.1, read on the forward strand.
TTCGAATTCAAAATATCTGCAATTATCCAGAACAGAAGTTGAATACAGTTCAGTAACTACAGAGAAGAGTTATCGCGACATGTTAGCAATCCGTCAGAAGATGTCTTCGCGACAGACTCTATCCGTCAGCAGAATCCTACTGAAACTGGAACTCTTTTCAGATTGTTTATTTAAAGGATTCTACTGCTTAGGATCCATAGAGATTCAGATCTACATATTTTCTAGAGCACTTTCTAGTGCATTGTTTGGTGAGAAAATTTCTTAGTGAATTTTCATATTTGTGATCTCTCTTTGAGTGTTATTGTGCTTCGTGAGTGGAGGATTGTGTGATTGGATTTCAGCCCCTAGAGTTTTAGGAGGAAATGCAATATTTGAAAATCGCCAGAGGTTCTGACTGCTACCGCGGTAGAAGACAAACGGGTCGTTTGTCTGGGCAAGTAAGTGAGTCAAGTTACAAAGGTTTTGTAATTGATGAGTACTTGTAATTGATTTTCAAATAATAAGATTGACTTTCCTGGGTTTGGCTGCCCCGTTGTTTTACCTTTAAAGAATTCTTTAAAGGGTTTTCCTTCGATATCAATCTTAGTGTTATGCAATTTATTTATTTTATGTTATTGTTTAATTATTAAATTAATTGCATGCTTGAATACTAACCAATTTGTTGAGTGAATTAGTAGATATTTCCGCTGCATTACAGAGATACTTGGATAATTTCAAGAATTATTAATTTATAAAAAGTCCACAAAACTTTACTCAAAAGAATAACATGTTCATAAAAATTATTAATTTCTAAGTTAATATCATAATTTAGCATGAAAATGATTGAAAAATCTCATCCTTGATTGTTTGTTTGGTACATAAAATTTCAGCATTATAATCCGGTGTACATTTTTAGTCAAAGTTAATCCCTATACTCTTTGATTGTCCTTCAAAAGTTATGGAATACAAGAGCTCTTATTCAACCTAGACAACATCACAATAATTCTTATTTCTTTTTAATTAAAATAGTTCTTTCTCGAATCGGGTATTCTGGATTCGAATTGCTGCATCCATACCTTGGAGTACCGAATTAGGTAAGTTATTCCTTAAATTATTCAAGATACACTTACAGAAAACTCCGCATTCATGCTCTTGGAGCTATCGAACTGGAGGAATTTCCATTTATATTACTTGAGATAAACTTGTGAGAAACTTTTTACTAAATGTTTGTGCACCTTCGAAATTAGTCGATGCTTTTTCCATGAGACTCGATTCCAATAATAAAAACAAAAATTCTTTCTCTCATGTCACTCCGTTTTATATACTTTTCCTTTGACATTAAAAAAAATTAAAAAAAAAAAAAAGAAGAAGAAGAAGAACGAAGAGTTGTTTGCTTTATACAATTAAATGATGTAATTTGATTGATTTCATGGTGTTTTATGCAACAAATACTCTCAGCACCTCCATCACCATCGATCACCTCCTCTCCTTAATTTCAAATCAGTATCGCCTCCATTGCAAACACCTCCTCCATCTCCATCAACTCCTTAATTCATACCATGCATCGACTATTAATTAATCACCTCCATCAGTACTCTTACCATAACCTCCACCTCCTAATATCTACAGGTCACTTCTCTTATAATTATAAATCACCACCTCCTTAACATGTCTACAAGTAACCACCGGCCACCCCTATCTCCATGATCACCACCACCTCCCTATAGTTTTTAATGTCCAGTACCGGACCACCGCCGCCATCCCCACCACCCATCGCCATGCACCTTCCCACTACTTTGGGACCAGCTTATATAATTCCGTTGTACTAAACCAATCACTTTGATCTACACATTACATAAATGCTTGCACCCATTTTATTAATTTGGCATGCATAATTTTGTTTTGACATGTATTTTTAATGTAGCTTATTAGTTGATAGAATTATTGACGTACGTACAAGGAAAAATTAAACAGATATATACGATCCCATCGGGGTTATTGGTTTATTAGCATATAGGAAAATGCTAGTCCTGCTGAGTAAATCCACCGAAAAAGGCTACAGAGATTGTAGTTTTTTTTTTAATTAATAGTTAAGAAATTATTTTTTAATGAGTTTGTGATTTTTTTTAAAAATATTTTAGGATATCTAAAAAATATTTAGAAAAGAAAAAAAAAAAAAAAAATACATAGATACCCACTCTCGA